>NC_037330.1:53432693-53735833 GCF_002263795.3 Bos taurus
ACTGACCATGCTGTTTGCTCATTTGGTTTGGGGATGAAGTGTTAGGGAAGGAGTATAATTTTTTTTCCTTTTGTTTTAATCAAACCCTGATCTTGATAAAGGTGAAGTGAGGGGGAAAGCAAAAGAAGATTCTAAGACTTACTTGAGATCCTTGACAAGAGAAGAGTACTGGAGTGGGTAGCCTTTCCCTTCTCCAGAGGATCTTCTCCACTCAGGGATTGAACCCAGGTCTCCCACATTGCAGGCGGATTCTTTACCATCTGAGCCACCAGGGAAGCCCAAGAATACTGGAGTGGGTAGCCTATCCCTTCTCCAGCAGATCTTCCCGAGCCAGGGATCAAACCAGGGTCTCCTGCATTGCAGGCAGATTCTTTACCAGCTGAGCTACCAGGGAAGCCCACGAGAAGAGTACAAGAGGCTGTAATGCAGTCCTCAGACCATGAATGCCTGGGTTCCAATCACAGCTCTGCCACCTCCAGCTCTGAGGTCTTGAGTCCCTTGGCTGCTCCCAGAGATGGGAAAGTGCAGCCAGATGGGGAACTGGGCCTTGCGGTCCTCTGCTACAAAATGGGCTGTTGTGAGCAGTACGTGAGCTAAAAACACATAAAGTGCTCCAACAGTGCCAGGCACGTGTAAGTACAAGCAAGTGCTTCCTATTATTATTTCCAGAATAGATTAGTCTCCATGATTGAGTTCTTTTTTTAAGTGTGTTTTAGAAGGTTAAAGAAGATTTCTTAGACAAGTTGTTAATCCATAATGCCCTAAAACAGCACAAAGATTTATTCACAAGTTTCACTTCCTGACAGGATCCTCCAGGATTTCCATCTGTGGACTAGAGTCCCTGGAAGAACAAACAGTGGAATCTAAAGAATTTTCCTTCTTCCCAGCAATGGTGCAAGTAAATCTGCACCCATTTTTCTCAACACTACAAACAGGCTTCCACACTGAGGAAAAAAACAAGACACTTATAGCATTAAGCTAACTAACGAAGGGGAAAATTTTTAAATTCACTTTATATCTGAAAGCAACCTAAGTGTTAAAAATTTAAAGTTATACTAGTTGAGAAAGACATGGTCCAGATCACGTTGGGATGACAATCCTAAGGACTGGGATAAAACCTGATGAATCAAAAGATTATCTTCCCCATAAAATGTTGGAATTCCAGGAACAATGGGCTATCCCTGGGATGATTGAGGGAAAAAATGATTTTAAAAATCCCCTTTCAGGCTAAAAGTCTAGACTCAGCTAGACACAGAGCTCTGCTAAAAATCACCTCTCTTCTCTCAGAGAGGGCGTATATACAACAGATTAAACAATGGAAGGATTTTTCCCCAAAAGAGCAGATAAAACTTAAAGACAGCAGCACTAGAAGGAAGGGTCACAGCACTGGTCTGGGGTTGTGTCCTGCTCAGGGAAAGAAAGGCTAAAACACAGCCCACACTGCTCTCCAAGCAGCGTGCCTGGTGGAGCAGATGTGGCCCCCGCTGCCACCAACTTCACACGGAAGGGTTGTGGGGGCAGTGTCAAGTGGTGCCAAGCACACCAACTCCCCATGAGCAAAGCAAGCTGGTGTCCAGAGCCATCTCGGAGCTGGAGGCCATCATGCATAACCCCTCAAAACAATGCTGTGCTCTGGAGAGGGGCAGGGAAGAGTCTTGGTTTGTACAACGGAAACATTTTCAATTTTCCTGGTTTACTTTATGATGCCAGCTGTTCTATCTCCCTTCCTTTCCTCACTCTATATTCTCCTTTCATTTACACTCCAATTCTCCTTCTGCAGAAGCCACGAGTTGACGTGCACACGAGGGATGGCAAGACAATAGCCCCCGCCTACCCACAGAGGTTCTGCACTGCTTCTAAATGTGTATCAGATCACAATTTTCCCTTCTCAGGTAAGGCCTCCTCTTTCTCATTTCTCTCCTATTACCCCCCAAATCAATTCTAAGATACAAAGAAATCTTCCTCTTCTCTTCTGGGATAGATGATCTTTCTTCACCTCCAGCGGCTCTTACTCTGTGTTCGGTATTTCTAGGGCCACTTGCCTCCCACAGCTGTATCTTCTACCTGCTTTGCTCCCGTACTCTACATATTTCTCCCTCAATCATTACTCCTTAGAAGGAAAACCCCATCAAATACATCTACTCTGGATATAATAAATCAAATTTAAAGAGCAGAAATTATTACATTGACAAGTATGGGGATTTTGGTTTGCTTTGTTCTGCTTTCTGTGTGTATGTGGGGGGGGGGGTGGAAGGCGGGGGCAGGGGGTTACACAAAACAATGACATCAAGTTTTCATTTGTTTCAACTTTTTAAAAGTGTATTATGCTTTTTGTTGAATCCTCTGCTTCCATTTACCTGGCCACTAAAGAGCTATCTATCTCTAAGGGCCTAAGATCACAGGCTCTATCCAACCCACAAAGCTATTTTATTGGGTCTGCAGGAAGTTCTTTTTCAAATGTTGAGCTTAGCCAATCTTTCAAAATCAGGAGATTTTTAAGTAATCCAGATTTCTGGCTTCCAGTGAAGATCTGTCAAGACTGGCCCACATTCTCATATGGCAACAGTTGGCTGCTGAATAGACTGGCTGAACAGGACCCCCTTTACAGGACCTGCATTTTCTGGTTCAGTCCAGGCCTGCCCCCACTCCCCCACCCCCATCACTCTACCCTGAGGTGAATACCAAGTGCCTAAGTCACCTCACGTGAGGCCCACTTCAGGCAGTGTTTGGTATATGCCTAAGACCATAGCTAATATCCAACTCCAACTCGCTCTCTGGTTAGCGCAGAACTTACAGGGGTAATTAGAAAGTTTCTCCTTGGTACAGAATTTTCCAGGTATAATTCATAAGGAAAAGAACTTACAACTAAGTAAAAAGGAAAATGTCCCATAGTAAAGAAATACTTGATAAGCACTAAGTTAAAGAGAAAGGCTGTATGTGTGGTGTGTGCATGTAGGAAGAGGATTTGTTGTGTAAGCTGTGTAACACTGCAGACCATTTTACAATTTGTACTTTATTATTAGCTAAACATTAATATGAAAAATAAAACCATTAAAGTACAAACTCAGAGTGAATTCACTCCACTGAAATGACTATACTTGAACATAATAAATCTATGAATGAAACAGACTATATATATATCACATAAATATATGGATATTTATTGATTCATTATTAACTCAGAGGATATGGGTATGATTGTCTTTAATTGCATATACTTGTGATAGCATTTATTCAGCAAACCTTTGCACAACACACCTTCCAAACAGTAGCTACATCCTTTTACATTTATGTACAATAGTCCTGTAGAGTCAGATCTAATTAGGCGGAGGGCACTGGTGTGCTATTACAAGTGGCATTCTATTACCAATATTGATGATAAAAGAGAACAGGGCTAGAGAAAGCACCAAAACAAGTGATTTTAAATTACCCTCTCAATTCCAGGATCAACTTTCATTCAAGTCATTTTACTGACAGGCTGGTATTTCTAAAACCACTGTGTTGATGAGAACTCTGGCCTGCACAGCAGGGTAGCTCACAGCTCCCCTCTTCTCAGCTGTGTGCCCGTGCTTCAGATATGGTCCATAAACAAGGAGCAGGAACCAGACGAGCTGGAAGGTCTCTTTACGACTCAAAATCGGATTCTCTTTTTTAACAGAAACATTATTATAAAATGAAGAAAAACAAACCTAAGAGAAATGAGAGGAACGCTGTACGTAAGAGAATGAGCTTTGAAATAAAGACTAGTTTCAAATTCCACTTGCCCCACTTCTTGTGATTTTTTTTTTTTTTGGGGGGGAAAATCACATAACCTCTCATGCTTCAGTTACCTCATCCCTAAAGTGGAAACAAGTCCATCTTCCACTCAGGACTGTTTTGCAGATTAAATGAGAATGCATGTAAATTCCAGGGCATGGGTTTGGAATTATCAGTAAATGCCTAATAAATGATGGTTGTTATTACCTAGGAGTATTCCATAAACTCTTGACCTAAGTTTAAAAAACTAGTTATAGATGATAATAAACTGATCTTAAAAGCTTATGAAGTAGGGTATTATTACAAGAATCACAGGGGTCATTTTCGAAAGAATTTGAGTATTTAAACATTTCTTAGAACTGGATTGGGAACAACCTGTAAAGAGAATGTGACTGATGGTACTTCACACCCAATGTGAAGAGCGTGAATGTGTCTGGTCTCCGTTGAGTGAGCTCGGCAGAGGCAGCTTCCTGGAGGCTGACACCCTTGAGGGAAGGGCTGTCTACACTTCTCCTTCCTCCTCCCAGATTTGTAGACTTCACTGCAGTCTTGGTGATCTGTTGATGCTGAGATTTAGCAATGGGATTTATGGGTTGCTGTGGAAGTGAAGTCTTTTCTGGCGAAGTTCCTAACTATTACCAGCAAGCAGAGAAGGAAAGTAAAAAAGCTTTTAAAGAAATGTTTACGATAGAACTGAACATCAATATGTGTGCTCTTTTCCCAATAGCAGGTGTTAAGAGGAGGAAACGGACATCTCAAACATCTCAGAAAGGCAGTAATTCCCAGACTTTTGATATCACAGACTAGTAAAATTTCAAAAGAAGACTGTCATAAAATTGCCACATTTTAGAAGAAATAATACCAAAAACAAATCATCACCAGTCTTTCATAACCTATCAAAGTAAGCAAGATATCCCAACCAAGATTTTTTTAAAAATCCTTTCAACTAAATAAACTTAGCACTAAAATTAAAACTGAAAAGCCTGCTGCATTGTCTCTATTCTTATTTTTCCACAGGCTGGTGTAACTGTCACTATGCATTCAGAATGGACCACACAATGGTCCCCTCACGCCATCCAGTCCAGGATGTAGTATCTCATGCAGCACCAAGGGCCACACAGTGGACCATCTGCTGTCTTGGTCATCATCTTCGAAGGACACAAATGTATCCTTAAAGCTCCTTGTTTAACTTAACTACCAACTGTGTGCTTGTCAGCCACTAATGTTTCAAAGCTTCTCTAAGGTGTCAATACCCACCCTTTCTGTACAACTATGCAAGACGCTGGCTCTCAGTCTTGGCTTCACACCAGAATCACTTTGGAGTGATTTGGAGTATGTCATTGGTATAGTGTCACACTTACCAGATTTCACATATCTTCAACAAGAAGACATTAGGAAATCACCATTCTTGGATGTCTCTTGAAGCAGACAGGACAGAAATCCTAGGTAACTTAATGCCAGGTTATGCAATTGAAACTTCACTCCCAGAGATTCTGACCCAAAAGATGTAGGGAAAGGTCTGGGCTCATGTAACTTTAAAACATTTCCCAGACTGATTCTGATGCCAGCCAGGACTAAGCAAAGCTTTTTACATTCTTTCCTGAATTTATGTCTTATAAGGCTTTAAGGAATGCACCTCTTCATGTACTCCTTCAGGTATCAAATATCAACGCAGGGCCTGCTGTGGCAGGCGGGGGGGGCACCAGGAAATCAGTGGCGCACAAGACAGATACATCTCTGCCTTCACCACACTGACAGCACCGGAGCAGGGAGACAAGGAAGCTGCCGACTGAAATAGTACATGGGACGAGGGGGTACAATCCAAGTTTCCTCTGTCCCTCTCCTAGCGGTTTCATGGGCGTCAGAATCATCTCCTCCTGGCTGTCTTCTGTCTTCTTTCCAGATACTAGAAACTATATTTTTTATCAGAAAAACAGATGGGCAAGGCTCTGTCCTCATGGAGCTTACATTCTGTCAGGACTGTCTACTATTTCTAGGTATATTACATTGGTCATTCCAGCTCTGGTGTCTCACCTAAAGTCAGATGCCCATGCTTTGAACAAAGCACAGTAGAAATTCAATTATGACTATGTTTTCTGTTTTGTTGCCAAAATCTTTTTGATGAAGCTTAGCATTTCGCGTCCTTTTTAATCTGCAACAAGTTGGGAAAACACTGTAAAAATATTTTTGAAGCCCTTTCCTGGATCTTCCCACCAAAAACCATCTTATGACAACTCTGTAATTCCCCCCTTAATACCTGACCTCATATTTGCCCACAAAGAAACACACCTGCAAATCTTCTGATGACTAACATATCCTGGTGCAGTTTCCCTGGAATAAATCCCCGTTGGTTAGCTATTTCATAATTCAGAAGAGCACGCTGTCATCTGTAAACCTAGAAACTCCACTGTGTATTCCTTCTTTTGGATCAATTATGTAAATAAGTCCTAAGGGACCCCACTGTTTACTCACCTCCAAGCAGAGTAATCTTTATCCTTAGCCTGTATCTGTGGTCTTTCATGCAGGTCGATTCTAATGCCTGCTCCATGACTGTGTGTGTAACCTGCCACTAATCACATCACCTCCTGAGGCCTCAATTTCCTCTTCTACCACATTCAAGCACTGATCATTCCCATCTATTAAAAATTCTCTCCTTCTACACAAAAATGATACACTGCACACTTAATTCCAAGGTGACTTCAACTTTGATACAGCCTTTGAAAGTGTAAAAGGACAATTTCTAAGGATTTTCAAATATGTCCCCACTCAAGAAATCTCTTAAATTCACAAAACACTAGTTCTTATAGAAACAGTTTCATCTCCAGAGAATACAGACAGGTTCCCCATGTGGGCCACACACAGAAGTGAGAGCGAGCAGACTGCACCACCTGGGCAGTCTGCAGGTGGACTGGGCGCAATGGACATTCCTAACAAAAGAGGTTACATGTGTTGGCTATGAGATCTGGAATCTTGTTCTAGCACTCTCAACACTACTGGATGGTGACTACCTGAATCAAGTAATTTATTTAAATCAAGTAATTTATTTAAATCAAGTAATTTATTTAAATCTAGTGTGCTGGGCAGATCTAGAACATTTGGATAACCTGGCATTAAGTTACCTAGGATTTCTGTCCTGTCTGCTTCAAAAGACATCCAAGAATGGCGATTTCCTAATGTCTTCTCGTTGAAGATATGTGAAATCTGGTAAGTGTGACACTACACCAATGACATACTAAAGCTCAGTTCTAGCAGAAAGGCCTGTCTCTAAGACCCCACCTCTCTCTCCTTCCCCAAAAGTAAATCTGTCACTAATTAAGTATTTCAGGCATTCTAGCAAAAAAAAAAAAGAAGAAGAAGAAGAAGAAGAAGAAGGAAAAAAAGCTTGAGTGGGAACAAACCTCATACATGGTTTCTGCCAATACCAGTTATTACCCTATTTACTTCTTCACAAATTTCAAAAGCAACTCTGATTTGGCAAGCTTCAGATTTGCACAGAACATTGGCAATTCTCTTCCAGATGTCTAAATAGAATTACAAAGACCCCAGAGGATGGAGTACGGATTTCAGAAGCTTGCAACAGACTCAAATTATATCAAAAGGGCACTTCAGGTGCAACATTAGCAACAACTGAACTCACTGTAGCTTGGCCACAAACACAAATTTCTCAGATGCCCTAAGCTCGGGGTTCATCAACCCCTGGAATTCCCCTCCATCACCCAGAACTCCCAGCTTTCAGATAGGACAAGCAGCGCCAAACAAAGTACTGCATTTCATGAAGTATTAATATTAAGTGACTACAAAGCTTTTGGCAGAGTCATCCTCCACTCCTCTCTCATATGATTAGAAAGCAGAATTAAGATTTTGAAATCTCAAAAGACTTGAAGACTGGACCAAAATAAATAGGACAGTACTGAAGAGGGACAAAACAAAAAACACCCACTCAGCTTCACACACACACACACACACACTTGCACAATGAACACAGGATGCAACAGCTAATATGACAAATACCTGGGAGTTCTGACTGTCCAGACCCTAAACATGAGTCTGTGCTGGGGCGTTTCGTAAGCTTAAGCTGCAAAAAGTAGATGTTTGTGCCTTGATCTCAGGAAACAGCTGTCCTACTGTACTCTTTGCAGACCAGGTCAGGTCTCCACTACCGTATTCAATTTCAGTCACCATGCTGCTGCTAAATCGCTTCAGTCGTGTCCGACTCTGTGCGACCCCATAGACGGCAGCCCACCAGGCTCCGCCGTCCCTGGGATTCTCTGGGCAAGAACACTGGAGTGGGTTGCCATTTCCTTCTCCAATTCAGTCACCATAACTCTCCATAAAAGATGCTGACAAACTCAGGAGGCAGAAACCATGTCCCATGTAGAACTGTGAAAAGAATTAGGACTATTTTGCTTTGAGAAAAGTTAATCCGCTGGAGTGGCAAGAAGGAAACGTTATTCTGTGTTTGCGCCTTCGCAGGACTGTCTGAGGAGGTAGGTCGTTCCAGAGGAATGGAATCAACAGAACAAAGTTTCAGGGAGGCAGTCATCAGCTAATGATCATACACACAGTCCAAAGGTAGGATGGCATGTCTTTGTAAGTAGAGAGATCCCTGTATCTGGCGGTGTTTAAACAGATGCTGCCTTACAAGTACGAGTTTACTAAAGAAGTTAGACCAAGACTTCTCTAAAATGCCTAGTCTAATTCTGTGACTTCCCCATCTGCCAGGATCTCTCAAAAATGCCTTTTTCTCTGATTAGAATTTGCCCAGATTCTAATCCCTTCAGGCCTGAGTGTTGCAGAAGTCCCCTCGATTGGCTTCCCAACTCACGATCCTTCCTCACTTTTCAAAACCACCTCCTTCGAGGCCTGTTCTCAGATGTCACTTCACAGTGGTTTCTACCTTCCCTATCTAGGCAGAGTGTCTCAACTTTGGCACTACTGACATTTTGGAGGGGACTGTTCTTGGTAGTGGGGAACATCCTGCACATTGCAGGATGTTTAGCAAGATTCAGGGTCTCTGCTCACTAGGTGTCAGTAATGCCTGCCTCCTAGCTAGGACAAGCAAAACTACAACCGTGTCCGGATATCCCAAATGTCTGCTGGGAGGCAAAGTAACCCCCTGTTGAGAACCACACTTCTTGAAGCAAATAATTAACACCACTGACTTGTGGTTCAAGTCTTCTACGAACTACATCCTCTCTACCTCCCTTCATCAGACATGTTCTCTGTCCCAGCCAGGCAAACCTATTTTTGACCCATGACACACCTCAAAGCTTCCCCTAACACATGTGCCCTCCCTCTTCCACAATGCACAAACACTCCCAGCTGGCTCCAAATACTCTTTCCATCCCGTATTCCTCGGCCTCCTAAACAAATGCCACCCCTTGCTTCTGGTGGTGGTCTCACATGGACTGTCTTACTTGCTTTCTATTAGTACAAGAATCCTCTCCTTCTTGACTAAGGCACCCCAACACCCACTCAGGTTCTCTGCTTCCTGCTGGTACTCAATAAATATTGGCTGGACTTTTCAAAATGTCAATATCAGCTTCAATGATACATGAAAAACAGGTGAAATCCCTTACCAACTGCCATTTCAAGAACATATGTGATCAGGAGCACACGGGTTTGACAAAACTTTCATGTTTTCACAGTTAGTGCCAATTTAATACCTATAGTACTGAGACTGAATCAAGTCTGACTTCCAAAATACAGCTATCAAAATAATTGTACTATTGGGACATTAAACACAGCAAACTTTTTAAAAATCAAAAAAAAGTTCTGAACAATGTAAAAACTAGGAGGAAAAGGTCAAGTTTTGACCAAGTTTTTAAAATTCTATAAACCTTGGCTGAAAGAGAAAGATACGAATATGGCTCAATACTCTAACTGTTGCATCATACACTGCTCCACAGGATCATTAAGAGAATGGGGGACTGGGTCATGTAAGGACATCTTCCTCTCTAATGTGTTAGGTTTTCATCAACAAAGTACACACTCAGACGCCCTCAATAGAAATGAGACAAATCTAAGATAAAATGTTCAAATATATAAATAAACCATGCCAATTCAAGATTTTGGATTGCTTTTTTCCCAGCTCCATGGATTACCTAATCACTTCATGGGCAGCTCCCTTACCAACCGACAGAGACCAAAGACTTTGTCGGCACCTTATTCTACCTGATTTTTATCTCCGGATCCTTCCTATCTCGTTCTTGTATTCTAACAGGGTTTTAGTCAGTGGGTGTAGAAGACAGGAAAAGAGAGGATTCTCACCCTGTGCTAGCTGATGGGAGGTGTCTGGTCAGTATTAACGAGATGTAAAAATAAATGCTTCCTGAAGACGCCATTTATTGGGTATGGTGAGAGTTCTTCCCACAGGTCTGTACCATGAAGAAGCCCCAGAACCCAGGAGGGGAAGGTCTGAATCACAGTCATTCTTGGCACTTGGAAGCGCCCTCTGGTTGTTTATGCGGTAAACAGCCCTCCCTAGAACTGCAGACGGGAATTCCCTGGCTGCCCAGACTCTTCCGACCTCCAGCACAGAACACGTAATAGGTGCTCAATAAACGCAGCCGGACTAGAATTTTATTAGCAAAGCTGCTAAAGAAAAGTTTCCAGAAGTCAGCTCTCTCTTTACTCCTGAATCTCTTTCAAAATATGTCCTCAAACCTTTCTTTGCCCAACAAGAAATATTTTTTTTCCTAAGTCAAAGAGAAGGAAAGGAGGAAATCTGCGAAACAGAAGAAGTGATACATGAGTTCAAGGGGCTCAAGTTGGGCCCCAAGGTCGGCTAGGACTCCCCAGTACCTATTCGCCCTCCTTCTGCCCACCTCCTGAATACTCCACATTCTCACCTTTGCACTTTTTCTTTCCTGAAACCCCACCTCCCCACCTTCTGACACAGACACCCCAACTGCGTATCCAAGTGGGGCCGCACACCCCACCTCTCCAGCAGGGACCTACCTCTCCTCCCCTCGACCTGGGGCAGTTCTTCTTTACTGCAGCTGGCTTTTTAAGAAACTAAAAAAACTCATCTCTTTATCCGTGAGGGATACCCCCAAATAAAGGGGGAGAGAAACAGGAAGGCCCCTATGAACCCTCCAGTCAGCGGAGGTGTGATTCTCTGAGCAGCCACCCCCAATCCTCCTCCTTTCCAAGCCCCTGGAAGGGATTCGCGCAGAAGTCCGGCTCCCAAGTGCCCACGCTTCCAAACAAGCTAGAAGCGGATTATACCGGTACCCAACCCGGAGATGGCCCGCGGCGGGCTGGGTGCACCTGCGGGCCCCCGGCTCCCTCCCCCTCGCGCTGGGGGCGGGGCGCGCCCTCACTTCCCAGCCCAGCCCACCCCGCGCGGGAAGGAGGCGGGAGGAGAGGCGTTTCTGGAGAAGTTGAAGGGCTCACCTTCTGGGCAGCGGGCCAACGAGGCCAGACACCGAACACCCACCTCCGGGAAGAATCAGCGGAGCCGTAACCGGGTCTCCCCGCCCTTCCGATGGGGCGGAGGGAGGCGAGAGAAGGGAGCGCGCGTGGCGGGGAGCCGGAGAGAGGCGGTCGCAGGCCGGCACGGTCCTCTCACGGGGCCCACTCCGCGGCCCCGGCGCCCGCCGCTCAAATTGCCGAAAGCGGAAGGATCTTCGGGGACGAAGCTAGCGCTCGGCCCGGCCCGCTTGCCGCCCGCGTGCCCCAGCCTGCGAGGTCCCAGCCACAGCCTCCGCTCGGGCCGCGGCGCCGCGGGGCAGGTCGCCGGCGCCGGGGTGGCGCGTGTCGGCTGCGGCGCGGCTCCACCGGCACAGTCCCCGGCCCCTGCCCGGGAGAGGCGCGCACCAACCTTGGGGGGGCAGCCCGGGCAGCTTTGGCCGCCTAGCCCTGGCTTAGGCGGAGGCGAGAGGTGGCGGCATCACCTGCGGCGTGCGGCTACTGCTGCTCCCGGACGCGCCGGGGCGGCGGAGGCGCGCGGCGCCCTGCACCCTGCTCCCGCGGCCCCGCCCGCGGCTGCCACTTCGAAGCGCGGCGGAGGAGCCGGGGCACCACGGGCGGCGGCAGCGGCGGCGACGGGAGCAGCAGCACATGACTCTGTAACGGGGGGAATTAGACAAAGCGTAACATGGACTCCGGGCCCGTGCAGGCGCTGCAGCTTCGGGACCAACCGCAGCCGGCGAGCGCCGCCACTGGCTCGGCCGCAGCCAATGGGGGCGGGCCCGGGCCTCCATGTGATGGCGAGCTCTCTTCCCCCGCGGCTCTCCGGTGCCTGCCGGGGGTCGGGGCGCTTCCGCCGCCGTGCGGGCTGACCGGAGGGGAGGGGTGGTGAGTTCGGAGGCCCGGGGTCGGGCACTGGCGGCGGGAGGCGGCGGCACCGCGCGCAGGTGCACCCGGCGGGGTCGGGGCGGCTGCGGGAGCTCGCCGTCCCCACAGCTGCTCATCAGTGAAATGCCCACCTGGGCCGGGCACGATGCCCGGCGGCCAGTGTCGCCAGGCGGGCGAGAGTCCATCTCAGGAACCTTCACCCTTCCTGGGGCTATCCTGTCAACTGGGAACTTTGATAGTAAGACGGGAGTGGGGCTGGGGTATGCCTTGAAATGGTAGGGGGAAATTTGCCGAAAAGTCATTTCAGCGGCTTCCAACCGTACTTACCTGGGATATAGGGCACACACAACTTTATCTTGGCGCGAATAGCTTCCCTGCCTAATTTGTTCTGTCTCTGCTATTAAAGATGCAAGAGAGAGTCACTTATTGTTTTTATCTGAGTCTGCTCTCCCCGATTCCCCCCACCCCATTCTTTTTTGCCAAAGATGTCTTGTGTCTGAAGCAGGCAGATGAAAGTTTGTCCTCCACTAAACCGTGTTTCCCAACCTGATAGTTCTCCCTCTTGTTTTTGTTGTAAGATCAAAGTGTATTTGAAGTCTTTTTCATGGGTGGGGAGAAGCAGAAATCAAGAAATAACGTCACGAGAGATGTTTGGAAGTGTTGGTTTTTAACATGGCAGATGGTTCCAGCCCAGTATCACAATATCTCCTTTTATCTGAATCTACCTGTTTCCATGATCAATGGGTAATGAGTCTATGTGCTCAGTTGTGTTTGACTCTGCGCAACACAATGGAGTGTAGCCCACCAGGCTCCTCTGTCTATGGGCTTCTACAGGCAAGAATACTGGAGTGGATTGCCATTTCCTTCTCCGGGGGATTTTCCTGACCCAGGGATCACACCTGTGTCTCCCGCATTGCAGGCAGATTCTTTATCGGCTGAGCCCCATGAAAAATGGGAAATCTCATCTCTTCTACCAAGATGTCTCCATGTCAGTGAATGTTCAATCAACATTTCCTAAGCATCTAAACGTTCTTCACAAGCATGCTGCAAAAATGTCATAGGTACTCAGGAAGGTGGGAGTTCAGATACAGTGAGAAAGTAGAGATTCGTTTTTAGGGTTTCAGGAAAGACTTCAGAGACAAGGGAGTAGAACTGACCTTCAGAGAGTGAACACTTGTTCCCCTGACCCTGGAAGTAAAGAAGAGCAGCCCTGAGGTTGAGTATGAACAGAGCTCCAGCACACACTCAAGGAACAGGCCTAGACTACTTGCAATATGACACTAGATTTTGAGCCCTTCTCACCTCTTGCTCTCTCTTTCCCTGTCCTGTTCTTGGTGCCAGTAGCCTCTCCTGTCCACACACTGAGCCAAGAAGGAGGTGTGTAGGCAGGAGCTGTGTATCCCGTGATCTAATTACAGTACCAGATTCGCTGATCTGGGAGGTTGGTGCTGTTTTAAAACTGTTAACATCTAGTGGTGTGATATTTTGATGGAAAACACTACTCACTACTATGATTAATTTGGAATGTTTTGCTGTTTGTAAAAACACTGTTCCACATTTTGATCTTCCCTGAGTTTTAAAGTATGATTTTAGACTTGAGAACTCTGATTTCAAGAATGGGATAAATTGAGAAAGGAAAAAAGTAGTACTCAAAAAGCAAATGTAGAGAAACAGGCACGTATTCTCATAAATGTGAGTGTTAATTGAGTAAATCCATTTGGAGGACAATTTAGCAATTTTGGGTGAAATTAATATGTGAAGGATTTTTTTAACCAGACAGTTTCACCTCTAGCAATTTCTACTTTGGTCATATGTGTGCAAAAATCATGTATTGCAGAAGCATTTACAAGCATGTAGAAAGCTGTATGTACAGGTATATTTATTGCAGTATTGTTTATGACAGGAAACATAGAAGGGTGCGTAGGTTTAATAACAAAATCCCAGTAGGGGACTGGTTAAGCAAATTTAACCTGTTTTATAAAAATTAGAGACCTATTTGTACTAAAATGAAAGAATGTCCAAAATCTATACATGAAAAAAGCAAGTTGCAGAACAATATGAATAGTATGATACCATTTATAAGCATATTTTATCAAAAATAGACATGTTATTAAACGTATGCTTAGGCCAAATCTGGGCTTCCCTGGTGGCTCAGACAGTAAAGTTTCTGCCTGCAATGCTGGAGACTCGGCTTCAATTCCTGGGTTGGGAAGATGCCCTGGAGAAGGAAATGGCAATCCACTCCAGCACTCTCGCCTGGAAAATCCCATGGATGGAGGAGCCTGATAGGCTACAGTCCATGGGGTCGCAAAGAGTTGGACATGACTGAGCGATTTCACTTAGGGCAAATCTGGAAGCATATATAACAAGCAGTTAACAGGGGTTATCTCTGGATGTGAGATTATTAGGGTCGTTGCTTTCTGTTACAAGTTTCTGTATGCTTGAATTGTTTTTATGTTGAGTACCTATTACTCTGTTAATAAGAAAATAATAATAAAAAAAGATAAAATTGCTAAGAGCTGTACCAATGACAAATAATGAGGATCACTCTGAGGATCTAGGAAACAAAAATGTCAGCTTCCCCTACTCCCCAAGAAAAACAAACAAGTAGGAGGCAGCAAAGGATGATAACTGACTTGACTTTGGATTGCAAATGAAGAAATATGATAGAAGAGGCATCTGAGGCTGGTCAAGGCCTGTCAACAGGGATCAAGTGGGAGAAACACAATAAGGCTTCAAGGAAGTTCTAGTAAACAGAGACTTAACACTTACTGTCCTTTGTTGAGTTATGGTCACAGATTGGCAACTGTTTCAATACTTGTTAAATCTGTATCACACAAATCATGACTACAGCCAACACAGTGCTTGTGATGGGCCAGGCTCTGCTCTGAGTACTGTACATAAGTCTACTTTTAGTCCTTGCAGAAACCTTATGAGAGAAATACTATCATTTTTTTTTTGGAGGGGGACTTCCCAGGTGGCATTAGTGGTAAAGAACCTGCCTGTCAATGCAGGTAGACATAAGAGATGTGGGTTCGATCCCTGGGTTCGATCCACTTTAGTATTCTTGCCTGGAGAACCCAGTGAACAGTCCTTCAGTCAGTTCAGTTAGGGTCGCACAGAGTCTGACACAACTGAAGCGACTAAGCACGCATCATTTTTTAGACAGGCCTGGAGGAGTTTATAAGCAGCGCAAGATCACACAGCCTTCAAGTGGCCTTGCTAGATTTTGAAGCCCAGCAGCCTGGCTCTAGAGATACAAACACAATACTGAAGACCACGTAAGATAAAGGTATTTATGTGTGCGCCTTATTCTACCAAGTATTGTAATTCTAAGTTGATTTGTATTTAGTAGCATTTGAAATGCCCTAAGGCATTCAACAATACTGATTGAATGAGTGAATGAATAATTGAGTTTCCTCCTAAAGAAGAATTAGAACTGCTTGGAGGAGTGAGTTTTGCATTGTTCCCGTGTGTGTCACCTAGTGGTGTGCCCAGCACGTGGTAAGTGATGTGAATTTCAGTGATGTGTAAACATGTTTTTGAAACATTGTGCAGAAATCAACCTTTATAAATTGATCCCAAATACACCAGAGCAGCTTCTGAATCATATCATGATGAATTCCTTAGAGTGAAGAATAGCCCTGAAGGGATGGAGCTAAATCTGCTTGTACCTGTATGCTGCTGCTGCTGCTGCTGCTAACCATACACAAATAAATGGGGAATATATTTGCTTGAAAAGTGGCAGTAATGCTGGAGAGCTGTGGAATTTCAAATTATGTGAGTCTCTCTCTCTCTTGCCTCTCTTAGTTTCTGAAGGAGATAATAACACCTACATCCAGATAGTGTGAGACCAAGGATTCATTCACATATGGAAAGGGCATAGCCAAGTGCTTAGACCATAGGTATTGTTCAGCAGATGTTACCTACTGTAAGTGTGTCCACATATTGTAAGTGTGATCAGATTTCTGAGTCTATGGTGATTCTGTAAATACTACAGTGTATATGACCTGTGACACCTGGGAGCTCACATACATATAAGGCTTAGAAATTACATAGAGGACATTCCTGATGGTCCAGTGGTTAAGAATGTGCTTTGCATCGCGGGGGATTTGGGTTCCAACCCTGGTCAGGTAACAAATCCCACGTGCCTGGGAGCAACTAGGCCCACAGGGCAACGACGAGAAAAGATCTAGGCCGCTGCCAAAGATCCTGCATGATGCATCTAAGACCTGAAGTAACCAAATAAATAATAATAAAATAAAATTTAAAAAATACATAGTCTGTGCTCAACCTAAGCACGTTATAAGCAGTAGACTTCTCATCTTTCTTCTCCTTTGCTACCTCCTGCTAGCCTCTTCTATGTTTTACATGGGTTAAAACCATTTCACTTCTTGGACTTTTTTAAACTCTCAGCCTATTTGAAGCTAGGAGGCAAACTGCCTCCCTTCTTCACAGCTAAGTAAACGGAAATGCTGGAGACCAGACTAGAAACCAGTAGGTAAAGGGTGTAGAATAGTATAGAGAAAATGGAACCAGTTAACGTGTGTGGGGTAACTCTCCATGGGGCCTGACGTAACATAGGTCCAAAGGGGAAGGGGAATTGCCAGACTGCTATAGTTAGAAATAACATGGTGAAATTGAAACTAGAAAAACTCAGGGTGCATGTCTTAATCAACTGCAATGAGAAGAAAGAAATGGACCTCTGCCTTTTAAAATGGACTCATAGGCAGATTGAATCAGGAGTGCCTGTCTGGTAAGCCAGTTTCTTAATTAGCAGCCCAGGACTGAGTGCTCCTTTCACTGGGGAAAATATTTTTTAAAGCAGAAAGAAACACCACCATCAACCACTTGAGAATCTGTGCCCATATCCTCTGCCTTTCTGCCTGCTAGTACTACAGATGAACTTACCCATGTTCTTTCAGAAAGCCAGTCCCTTCATTTTGCACTAGGTCTCATTCAATCTCAAATGATAAGAGTAGCAACTGACCCCGGTCTGCTATAGCATTGACTTTCCCTCGCTACTGAATGACTGCCATCACCATTTCTCCCATCATTAGGAATAAAATTTCTCTTGACCCTTTCCCCACTCCAATTCTTGTTTCTCCTTTGCATCTAAACATCTCAAAAGAATTATTGATACTTATTATCTCTAATTCAATTCTTTCCATTTTCTCTTCAACTCAATCTAATCAGGAGTTTACTCCCATTATTGCATCACTGAAATTGATTTTACAAAGGACACTGACAACTGTCATTTTGCTAAATACAGTGATCAATCCTTGGTCCTTAATTGACCTCTCAGCATCATTGGACACCATTGACTACTCCGACCTCTTTGGTAAGCTGCCTCCTCCTTCCTCCCAAAACTGCACTCCCTCCAGGGAGTTCATCCAGTTTTAGAGCTTTGGATTCCCTCTCTATGCCAAGAACTTCACATTTACACATCCAGCATAGTTTTCTCTCCTTCACACCACGTTGTGTTTCTAACTGCTTACTTGACTTTCCCATTAGACCTCTAATAGAACTTAAATTTTAGTTCAAAACCAAACTCTGATTTCCCCCTAAAACCTGTGAAACCCACACAGATTTCCCACTCTGAGTAAATGGCAAGTCCGCCTTTCCACTTCCTTGGGCTAAAAGCCTCCAAGTCATCTTTGACTCATCTCTCACAAACAATATCAAAACTGTAGGAAGTCCTGTTGACTTTACCTTCTAAACACACACCCTTCAATGCTGCACTTTGGTTTCATCCGCCATCGCCTCTCTCCTGGCCTGACTCAAGAGCCACTGCACTAGTCTTCGTGCTTCCATTTCACTCTGCTGTCCCATCCCTCCCTTACAGGCTGTTCTCCATGGCAGCCAAAGTGATCCTTTTAACATGTAAGTCTAGTCACCTCATCCCTTTGCCCAGGCCCCGTGATAGCTCTCCATGTTACTCACAGTAAAGCCCAAATCCTTAGAGTGGTTTGCAAGGTTCTTACTTGATCTGCATCCCCTAAACACAACCACATCTAAAAATTAAAATTCCCTTCCTACTTCATTCCTCTTACCTTGCTTTATTATTTTCCTCTGAGTACTCATCATGTATATATATTATATATACATTTATATATCTTCTAGACTATAAGCCCTTTTATGATCAACTTTATTTGCTAGTTTATTTTTAGTTGGCTATGTTTCATGGCATGTGGGATCTTAGTTCTTCCACCAGGGGTTGAACCTGTGCTCTTGCAATGGAAGCATGGAGACCTAACCACTGAACCACCAGGGAATTTTCAGAATATAAGTCCTTTAAAGACAGAAAATTTTATTTATCGTGCTCAACTGACATATCCCAGATATTTAGAATAGTGTCTGACACATAGTAGGTAATGTTTTAATAAATGAATGAATTTATTACAGATTTTTAATCAATATAATTATGGGGAAAATTTTCCTAGGAAGAGAGTCTTTTCATATCATGCTGTTCTCTAAGTGTTTGTTAATTTGTTAATATGAATGAAAGGCATTAATATTCAGAGTCTCCAAATCCAAATCTTTTATTAAAACTGAACCTTGTAGTATGTGTGGCAAAATATTAGTAGAAAATATTACCTTTTGTTCTCTAGCAAACAGGAAGAAGAAAACAAGCTGATCTGATTCAACAACAACAAAAAATTGCAAAATAATAATTCCAAAGTCCTAAATTATAGTCTTATTAAGGAAAATATTTAAGCCAAGTAACACAGTAGTGAAAAGAATGTTAGAGAAGATTAAACATTCACTTCCTCCTAACGTATTACTTACTTCAAATCTATCCTGTTGTGTAGGAAAGTGGCTGTGTAGTCTAATCTGGCTACAAGAAAAAGTTTTAAGTGAAAGAAAAGTACATTAATGTGACATAAAATAGCAAGTGGGGACCTTCGTGACAGTTTTGGCAGTTGAAAGTTGAAATAACACAAAAATCCTGAGAAAGAGCCCTGTAAAAAGGAATCAGGCAAGACTTGAAAACAAAACAGAACCAGTTCCCAGAGCAAACTGATTTATATGGTCATTTGAAAAGAAGAAGGAAGAATGATTGCCATTTTCAAGTGGTGAGTTGAATGTTTAAAAACCCACACGGAACTACCCCACCAGACCCCTGCCCCCATGTGGGATGTCTGCTTAGAGCTGTGTCTGCAGGAGGAGACAATGAACATAGCAAGAGACCTGACCTGTCAAGATGAGGCTGAGCAGGGCTCGGGCTAGAGAGAGGAATGTGAGCCCAGGAATAGAGAAGCCAGCCTGGGGGTTTTCTTACTCACGGGTGAAATGCTAACATTCTGGGTTTGAAAGATTATTATGTCTGATTACATCTGAAACTTCATCTTACAGCTCTTCAAAACAGTATGGCCCAGGAATAACTTAAA
This sequence comes from Bos taurus, assembly GCF_002263795.3. Taxonomy (NCBI): domain Eukaryota; kingdom Metazoa; phylum Chordata; class Mammalia; order Artiodactyla; family Bovidae; genus Bos; species Bos taurus. Next base: position 53,452,142 of record NC_037330.1, read on the forward strand.
GTGGAGGATGGAGGTAGTCACAAAACTAAAAGTCCCCTCTATCCTATGGTGAGGGGCTCCCTGGCAGTGCGGCAGAGGAGGCAACCATCCTGGCTCCTGTCCTGATCACTCTCCCAGCCCAGGCAGGATGCATGAGCCAAAGGCAAGCTAAGACCTTGAGCCTAAATCTAAATCTGTGTCTGAATCCCTGAGACTAGATGACTAGGGACCTCCCATTCCCTCATCTCCCCTGGAAGTCTATCTCCAGGGTGCTAATAGTTCCTCTTGCCACTTCCCTCCCTGATTTTCGCCTCATCTCCTAAAATCTCTGGGCTTCCCTGGGGGTTTAGCAGTAAAGAATCCATCTGCAATGCAGGAGACTCAGGTACCATCTGTGGGTTGAGAAGATCCCCTGGAGGAGGAAATTACAACCCACTCCAGTATTCTTGCCTGGGAAAGCCCATGGACAGAGGAGCCTGGTGGAATACAGTCCATGGGGTCGTGAGGAGTTGGACATGACTTAGTAACTGAACCACCACCACCACCTAAAATCTCTCTTTCTCATGCAGTGAGAGCTCTGTGGGTAACCATGTTTGTCCCGCTTCTCTTTTTGTGATGCCTGAGTGATAACATATAGACCCATAGCCTGCAGATGTTTTAACTGCAGAATGTTTTCTAAATTTTTTTTCAATTGTCAATATTTAATAATCAGGAAATGTCACATAAATATTCAGATTTCCAACACTTTTGACAACTAGAACAACCAAACCTTGCTTAATTCCTGCACAGCAAGCTTGTGCTGGGCTGAGCTGCTGCTGTCCCCTTCCAGCTGCTTCTCACTCTGCAGTTCACAAGCAGCCAGGCCACTCGTGATGGTCTTGGGTGATGGTGTGGGGATGGGGAGTGGGGGAAGGGTGCTGTTGCCCTTTATTATTTTGTGTGTGTTGTTTTATCTATAACAGAGGGAAAGTTCTGTGTGTGTGTGCCTGCTAAGTTGCTTCAGTCATGTCCAACTCTTTGTGACCCTATGGACTGTAGCCCACCAGGCTCCCCTGTCCATCGGATTCTCCAGGCAAGAATACTGGAGTGGAAGGACTGTCATACCCTCCTCTAGGGGATCTTCCTGACCCAGGGATTGAACCAGACTCTCTTGCATTGGCAGGCAGGTTCTTTACCACTAGTGCCACCTGGAAAGGCCAAAGTTCTCTGTACCACATCTTAATGTTTTCTCCAAAAGTGCTTCATGTACCTTATACCAGACCTACATTTAAAGTACCTATCTGGTTACTCTAGTCTCTCGAGGCTGTGATCCATAGTTTATATTATCTGGCTATACGCCCAGGTATGCAACTAGGAAACCTCTAAAGAGAATTCAAGAATGAGGTGATGGCACACCTTATGCCCCAAACAATCCAAGGCAGTATGTAATCATTGGGTGGCTAGGCTGAGGACAGGCTTTCAAGGTCTCTGATAGTCATACCTTATCAGATCAGATCAGATCAGATCAGTCGCTCAGTCGTGTCCTACTCTTTGCAACTCCATGAATCGCATCACACCAGGCCTCCCTGTCCATCACCAACTCCTGGAGTTCACTGAGACTCAGGTCCATCGAGTCAGTGATGCCATCAAGCCATCTCATCCTCTATTGTCCCCTTCTCCTCCTGCCCCCAATCCCTCCCAGCATCAGAGTCTTTTCCAATGAGTCAGCTCTTCGCATGAGGTGGCCAAAGAACTGGTGCTTCAGCTTTAGCATCATTCCTTCCAAAGAAATCCCAGGGCTGATCTCCTTCAGAATGGACTGGTTGGATCTCCTTGCAGTCCAAGGGATTCTCAAGAGTCTTCTCCAACATCACAGTTCCAAAGCATCAATTCTTTGGCGCTCAGCCTTCTTCACAGTCCAACTCTCACATCCATACATGACCACAGGAAAAACCATAGCCTTGACTAGACGAACCTTTGTTGGCAAAGTAATGTCTCTGCTTTTGAATATGCTATCTAGGTTGGTCATAACTTTCCTTCCAAGGAGTAAGCATCTTTTAATTTCATGGCTGCAGTCACCATCTGTAGTGATTTTGGAGCCCAAAAAAATAAGTCTGACACTGTTTCCACTGTTTCCCCATCTATTTCCCATGAAGTGATGGGACCGGATGCCATGATCTTCATTTTCTGAATGTTGAGCTTTAAGCCCACTTTTTCACTCTCCACTTTCACTTTCATCAAGAGGCTTTTGAGTTCCTCTTCACTTTCTGCCATATGGGTGGTGTCATCTGCATATCTGAGGTTATTGATATTTCTCCAGGCAATCTTGATTCCAGCTTGTGCTTCTTCCAGCCCAGCGTTTCTCATGATGTACTCTGCATATAAGTTAAATAAACAGGGTGACAACATACAGTCTTGACGAACTCCTTTTCCTATTTGGAACCAGTCTGTTGTTCCATGTCCAGTTCTAACTGTTAGAAATTTTTCTTAAGAATGTGGTCCTGAAGCAATTCTGTGAGGTATGAGTCACTATCCCCCTTTTAATAAATGTAAAAACCAAGACATAGAAAAGTAAAGGGGTTTTCCCTAATCACACAGCTCCTAAGCACTAGGAGCCCAGCCTGGATTTGTAAGGCAGGCCCAGTGCTCTTTACAGCTGCTGCATTGTGGCTGCTGCACATCACCATTGAAGATCAATGTGCTTTGATTGTGAGAAACCTTTAGGATGCTCTTTACCGTCAACTCAATAACACGTTTCAATGCCTCACTGCCCAGCTAGTGAGGAGAAACCGTGGAATCATCTTTGACTTACACCCCTCCAGCCCCCATATCTATCCAGGTAAATGGCCTATTTTGCTTTTAAAATAACTATTCTACCAAAATGTTTCTTTCTATTCTTTCTACACAATCCCTAATCCAAATCCATTGACTCACTCTTAAATGAATGTAATGGTCTCCAGCTCAGGACTTCACATAGCACTCTCTGTTCCTTGAGTCTCTCCCACCCTCACTGTCCCCACCAATCTGTATTTACAAGCAAAGACGATGGCCTTGTAACACGGCTTTCTGGTGCCATTGCCTGCCTCAGAAACTTACAGTGGTTTCCTCTGCATTAGCTAGAAACCACTGGGATGATGTGCAAGGTCCATGGTTGTGGTGGCTGTGACATTCTTTCCAATATCTGCTATTCTCCTCTGGGAAATTTATGCTTTCCCAACCAGCAACCCCAGGCTTGGCCACATGACTTGCTTTGCCAATGAAATGTGAGTGAAAGTGACATGGGCCATTTCTGAGCAGGAGCTTTCATAGCCATTGTGGCTGCTCACCATCTCTCTTTTTGTTGTTTCTGGAGAATATTAATGCGCTAGATTAGAGCTGCTCTTTCAGCCTGGCTCTTCAACTAAAAAAAACATGGTACGGAGTTACCACCAGCACGAAGGCTGAGCCTGGGGCAGTGCATTGCACACTCACCGGAAGACTCCTGTTTATGTAACATATTCACCTAATATGAGCAAGAAATCAACCTCTGCTGTTGTTTGAGAGTTTGAAGCTGTTTATCACAGGGTAGCCAGAGAAAGAAAATGATACAGCCTCTACGAGCAGTCTGTTTTCTTGACCCCGCCCAGTAAGAGCTGCTTTCCCAGGGCTCTTACTGGGGTTGTTCATAGCTTTTCTAGTTTTCACTGAATTAGAGCCACTTAACTGGAACTATCATCTTCCTTGGTATCAACTTGGTCCCCAAAGATGTGCTTAAGATAGATATTGCTGAATTAGTCCAAGTTCTCTAGAGCAGGGCAAGAGGAAATTAGAACCTGGTAGATATTCCGCTAATATGCAAAATAGAATGATCATACAATCCGACCCTTAATACCAAATGGATGGTACACTAATCAAACAGAGCTCTTAAATGTCTGGCTATTTGAGATTGCACATAAGGTTGCAAGCTTCAGAATCCACAACTTCTTTCTTAGAGATGTATAAATAAAGTGACAAACGACTTGCTCAAACTTAGATGGTTTCTGTGATTTCTTGTACTGTAGCTGCTGCCTTGATGGCTGGTTTTTGCACACTATAGTGCCCTTAGTTTGGTAACAGCATTCTCGGTTGCCTGAATAGATGTTGGGAAAGAGTCCTGGGGAGACATGCTATAGCAATGTGGAGCCAGAGGTCTGGTGAAACCCTAAGGTAATTGTCTTAGGAGTGCTGTATCCCAAGGCTGCATCAAGGAGGCAAGGGGATGTTCAGACATTTCCAGAGACAAATTAGGGTCAGAAGCCAGGGACACAGAATTGAGCATCAGAAAGCCAACAGTAGGGCTTCCCTGGTGGCTCAGACAGTGAAGAATCTGCCTACAATGTGGGAGACCTGGGTTCAATCCCTGGGTTGGGAAGATCCACTGGAGAAGGGAATGGCCACTCACTCCAGCATTTTTGTCTGGAAAATCCCCTTGGATAAAGGAGCCTGGTGGGCTACAGTCCATATGGTCACAAAGAGTCAGACACAAATGAGCAACTAACACACACTTAAGCCAACAGTGGCATTAAGCTATGGGCATCAAGCATAATAACTGGCCAGAAAAGGACAAAATTAAAGTGAGAGCAAGGACGAAGCGATGATTAGCAATTGAATGTCAGGTCTGCAAATTCTGGGTTTGAGGCAGAACCTTTCCCTGTGTGGAACCCAGAGGGCATGGTGGGGTGGGGCAGCTCCTTTTTCAAAGATCTTCCATAACCACTCTGGTCCCCATAGAAGACCTCTAGTGCCAAGGAAAGGCTGCACACTAGCCCCTGGGCCAACCCCTTCAGGTCTGCCCTGACTCAAGAGTGAGGGTTCTGGTGGGTGTCAGTCTGAGCAAGAGCAGCCAGGAAGGAGGAGAGAAGTCACAGGCTAGGGGTTGGTGAGGGGGGTTGGATTTGCAGACTATTCAAGGGCAAAAACAGGAAGTGGGGTGGAGGCTGGGGAAATGAGAAAGGGGGTGGACTGTTCAGAAAAGCAAAGTAGAACAAGGTGTGAGTGTAAAGTGGGGTCAGGAACAACCCAGAAAAGGGACTCAGACAGCTATTTGACTTGTAAACATTGGTCTGGGGTAATTCTCTTAGGTAGGGGAGTACCTTGATATTATCAAGCTCTGAAACCCCCCTCCTACCCTCTGAACCATCGACTGTAAGATGAAATCACAGATTGTGTCACGTTTCCCCTGCTGTTTCAAGTGTGTTTCTCTGAGTCTCAACCAGGATCTAGCCTGTCTTCTGTTTCTTCAGTCTTTTCCCCATCTTGCACAGCGATGAGCCAATGGTTATTAATTTATGAATTATTACCTATCATCTCTCCTTTTTATTGTCTGTTCTTCTTGCCATTGCCAGACATACATTCCTTCAACAGGAATTTATTTTTATACATTATAAATAATAATATTTATTGAGTACTTATTAGCTGTGAATCAAACATTGTGTTCACATATCAATGGGACATGGGACAGATTCTGAATCCCTGAAGAGCTACAGTCTAATGGGGAAGAGAAAGAAATGCAAACAGAAATGTTTTACTCTGCCTAGTGTATCAATCAGAGAAGGCGATGGCACCCCACTCCAGTACTCTTGCCTGGAAAACCCCATGGATGGAGGAGCCTGGTGGGCTGCAGTCCATGGGGTCGCTGAGGGTCGGACACGACTGAGCGACTTCTCTTTCACTTTTCAGTTTCATGTATTAGAGAAGGAAATGGCAACCCACTCCAGTGATCTTGCCTAGAGAATCCCAGGGACGGCAGAGCCTGGTGGGCTGCCGTCTATGGGGTCGCACAGAGTCGGACATGACTGAAGCGACTTAGCAGCAGCAGCAGTGTATCAAGGGAGGCTTCATAGTAGAGGTGATCATTTTGCTGGGTCCCAAAGGATGGATAAAAGTTCTCTTGATAGACAGGGCAGGGAGACTTCCACGGGCAGAGGGAATAGTATGAGCAAAGACAGAGGTGTGCTCTAAGTTCGAGTTCTTGAATAAGAAAAAACACAGTTTATTCTTATACTATGCATGAAGTGAATACTGTGGCTTTAGTCTTCGGCCTCACTAGCAAACGTGCGACTGAAGTCCTCAGCCAATTGCGTTTCTGATGGGGCTGTTGAGTTTTTAAAATTGCTCATCAATTTTAAACACACAATTTAAAGGCTAAACACGAGATTCTTAGCCTTTTTCATTATGAGCACTAGACTTGAGTGGCAACTCAAAAGATGTACTCTTTTCCTCTTGTCTGCTTTTGATTAATTAATTGATGTTGTATACAGCATGAATAAATAGTCTACGTTCATTTTGACTACAAACATTCAGTAATAAATTTTAAAGTGACTCCCATTATCTACAAATTTCTCCTTTATTTCTCAGCATCCTAAAAATCTTTTCATTTAGCTAAGATGGTCCAACAGAACTTTACCCAGCTCTGAGGGGGCACTTTTATCTTCTGAGATTCCACGGAATGCTTGAAATAACCTGGATTCTAAAGACTGGTACACTGTAACACTAACACAGTTCAGGGAGGGTGGGCTCTTTATCCAAGGAGAAAGTTCTTTCTCTGCTGAAGGCAAGTATTTCCCTCTCTTCTCCCCAGGATTTCAAATCACCAGTAGCAATTACAGACTCAACTTATTATGCATATAACAGCGTACAGAAAGTTCTGGCCACTAGGCCACTTACTGTGAGTCCACTCAATAAAGCCATGGCTGAACGAATTAAGAATGCAAGTGCCGGAACTGAGAGGGTCATCAGTGGACTTTGGATCAACTGCATGACTAGGTGTGAGCATCCAGGAGATGGGAGCTGTCTTCACATGCCTGGAAAGGCCTCCATGATACTTTAACTTGAAAGTCCAAAGAGCAAATGGCCATGTCCTGACTTTGTTGACCCTGCTGGGGGCAACACTGTAATTTGTGAGTTATTTGTAATTTCATCCTGCAGAACAGCTGAGAACCTTTGCCAAAAATCAGCTTTGACCCAGATGGACTCCTGGGTTTGGGTGGGTGGACAGCTGAGATGTTTATTGCCATAGTATCTTAGGCTCTGAAAGAACACCTGTGCTCTTTTTTGTTGTTTTAATTGTTGTTTTTAAAAATAATTGTATTTATTTATTTTTGGCTGTGTCAGGGTTTTGTTGCTGCGTTGTTTTTCCTCTGGTTACAGTGTGAGGGCTTCTCATTGTGGTGGCTGCTCTTGTTGTGGAGCACGGCCTCTACGGCACAAGGCTTCAGCAGCTGCAGGCTCCAGAGCACAGCTTCAGGAGTTGTGGTGCACGGGCTTAGTTGCTCTGCAACATGTGGGATCTTCCTGGACCAAGGATTGAACCCATGCCTCCTGCATTGGCAGGCAAATTCTTTACCACTGAGCCGCTAGGGAAACCCTAGTTGGTGGTGGTGGTGGTGGAGTGGGGCGCGTGTGTGTATTGGTTTTACATGCTCAGGAACAAAGATCTGAAATTTCACTGTGCTTCCTATCCTTTGTATTGCTGGCTGTTAGAAGCACAGAGTCATGTTGGCGAGAGGTGCTGAAAGCAGCTTTAAGCAGCAGGACTTCCCATCCCTCAGGAACTCTTCCCTCCTTCCCCCAGCCCATCCTCTGCAGCCCTGAGTTCTTTTCCTGAACCTCTCACCCAAATCTCCACTTCTTTTAAGTTCATGATGAACCCTGTGTGGCATGTTTGTGGTGTCATGTGGAGGCTGCTGTCCAAAAATAAACTCCTGTATTCAGGAGAGGAGAGGCTGGTTTGAAGAGGCAGGCCAGCCAGCCACGGTGTTCAGTAGCACTCATTGGTTAATGTCTGCAAATTTTCTTTTCCGGCAAGAAGCTAAATGGGGCTTATTAAGCTCCTCTTGGTGTAATTTTTTTTAAAAAGGACAAGTTAAAAATATCCTAAGAACAAGTCTCAGAGACAATGAAAGCTTTGGTTGTTAGGAAGAACTGGTGATGGGGTCCAGGGAAGGTTTTCACATTTGAAATTCAAATCTCCGCAGGGGCTGCGCCCCCACCCCACAGGAGGGAAAGGCTAGAGGGCTGAGTGAGAGAGGCCTGGCTCACTTGCTTGCACGCTAAGTCACTTGTGTCCCGACTCCGCGACCCTGTGGACTGTAGCCCAGTAGGCTCCTCTGTCCATGGAATTCTCCAGGCAAGAATACTGGAGTGGGTTGCCATTCCTGTCTCCAGTGGATCTTCCTGACCCTGGGATCATACCTGGGTTTCCTGCATTGCAAGCAGATTCTTTACCATCTGAGCCACCACAGAAGCCCAGGCTCACCCTCAGATTCAATTCGATTTCACATTTTCCAGCACCTGTAAACATACAGGTTACCAAATGGTAATAATCAAAGTTCCTGACTCATGTCTGCCTATGAGGTCAGGATCCTGGTACAGTTTTATGAGAGAGTTGGGACCAGGAAAACTGAAGGACTGCCCCAGCCCTTTGAGGAAGACAGCTGTCCTGATTCATAATGGCTGACGAGGCCTAGCCTTGCCTACTGTGAGCCAAGAGCAAGCAGACAAACAGGTAAGTGGTGGGTGAGTATGGTCAGAAGTGGGGTTTCAGTTACTGCTCCTCCCTGATGAGCCCTGGTGCTGACAGCTGATGAGGAGGCTTCCAGGGGCAGCACATTCTGTCCTGACACCACCCTCCCCAGGCTTTCTTGTCAGTGAAAGGAAAGGTGAGGAGAGCCTTTCAATGAAAACTGAAGTAGTCAGTGAGCATTCTTGGGCTTCCCTGGTGGCTCAGCTGGTAAAGAAAACGCCTGCAATGCAGGGGACCTGGGTTTGATCTCTGGGTTGGGAAGATCTCCTGGAGAAGGGAAGCCCAACAGCTTTAAAAGGGGCCTGTGCATGCTGGCTTCTGAACCCAGTACCCACAGAGTTGTGTGGTCTTTCCTTTCTGAGTACTGCAGTCTGAGCCGCTTTCCTCTGCCAAAGCCTCCCAGCTCTCAGCCTGGTGCCCACTACCCATTTACCCAGGACTGAAGAGCTCTCTGCTGCTACTGCTGCTAAGTCGCTTCAGTTGTGTCCGACTCTGTGCGACCCCATAGACGGCAGCCCACCAGGCTCCCCCGTCCCTGGGATTCTCCAGGCAAGAACACTGGAGTGGGTTGCCATTTCCTTCTTCAATGCATGAAAGTGAAAAGTGAAAGTGAAGTTGCTCAGTCATGTCCAACTCTTGGTGACCCCATGGACTGCAGCCTACCAGGCTCCTCCATCCATGGGATTTTCCAGGCAAGAGTACTGGAGTGGGGTGCCATAGCCTTCTCCGGAAGAACTCTCTAGCCTGTACCATTTAAAAAAAAATTTTGTTTTTAAATTGAAGTCTAGCTGATTTACAATGTTGTGCTAATTTCTGCTCTACTATGAAAAGATTCAGTTATATATCTGTATATATTCTTGTTTATATTCTTTTCCATTATGGCTTATCACAGGATATCGAATGGAGTCCCCTGTACTAGACAGCAGGACCTTGTTGCTGACCAGCGTTAGTCTGGACTCGTGCACACACGAGCTCCCTGCCTCCTGGAGGGACAAGGGCAGAAATGGGAGGCAGCAAAGCGTGACTCATCCCGCAGGAGGGAGCGGGGAGCTCCAGACTCTTTTAAGGTTCTGTCCCTACTGGTCCCCACTCCAGGCAGGGCATAGGCAGGACACCCAGGGTTGACTTAGAAGATCCTGAAAGTGTTGTCCTGCGATGACTTCTGGTGCTGGGGCTCTGTGCCCTATCATCCTTGCTGGAGAGCAATGAAAAGGTGGCATTCAGAAGAGGGGTAAGGCTGAGACAGGGATGGAAATGGAGACAGCCATTTAGTGATAGGAGGTAGGGGGAGGCGTGTGCCAGATGGGGACCCTGGCTGGGTGACCCGTGAGGTCTCTGTAATCCTAAGATGCAGTGGTTCCCTAGGAATGGGGATGGCACCTGAGTCCAGAGTTGCAGCAGCCCTGAGAGGCCAACTGGCACATTTTTTTGTCTCCAGTTTGTGCCATGGACTCAGCAACCCAGGCCTCTTCCCTAAATGCTAAATTGTCCACATACTAATTCACCCTGGAGGCAATAATTCTGTGGGCCCAGATTCTTGAGTGTGTAATAGATATATTGGAAGCCTTTGACTGAAGGCTTATCATCTGCCAGGAACCACACCAGGCTTATACCTACCTTATCTTACTTATTCATCAGCTAGTCCCAAATTCAAAAGTCCCAACTAGGCCATTTGTTATTAGGTGTCACTTTAGGCAAACTACTTAGCCTCTCTGAGCTAGTTTTTCAAGTAGCAAAATGTGACTAATGAAAACACAGAGATAACTGAGAAGATTAAATAAGTCAGTGTATGCAAAGAGCTTAGCAGAATGCCTGACACAGTGCTCAGTAATGTTATTATTTGCCAGGAGTGTCATTATTATTATCAGATCTATTTTATACATGCAGCCAAGGCTCTCCAACCTGGGCTCACTGGACTTTAAAGCTTGGCTTTTTTCCCAGTCTGCCTCATTGCTTTTTAAGACTTCTCTTAAATGTTATGGCAATTATAAGACTCAGAGTCATTTGAACTCTCTTGCGAGTGGAACAGTGTCATTTCTTGTTTCCTATTAATAGTTAAACACACTGACATATAGATCACAAGATGATTTCACTTTAAATATTGCACCTGCAAGTTCAGGAGCTGTGTCTCACACATTTTTGCTTCTCTAGGGTTTAGCAGAGTGCATGTCACATCAAAGGCACCTACTACATAAGTACTGAGGTGAACTGACTTGTATCCAGAGGAAAAATGAAGCTGGTGAAGTAACTAGGGAGTCACAACTCCCCTTGACCATTCCCTAGGTGCCCTGTTTGGCCCCAAAGGTTATTGTCTCCATATTTTCCAGTCTATTGTGAAGTAAGGTATATATATTTTGAAGTTTCTTCTCCTGTGTTTCTTTCTTCTTAGTCACTCTTGTCAGTTTATTCATTCACTTATCTACAAATAATCATGAAGTGCCTAGTATATATGAGGCTTTGTGCTTGGTGCTGAGATATAATAATGAGCAAGAAAACCAAAGTTCCTGCCTTCACACAGGGATCCAGGAGTTATTCAGTGGGTGAGGCTGGAATAAAGTTAGAAATGAAACACGTAACGATGTGTACCTGAAACAGAAAGAGGTGTGTCCTGTATCCATGCCCTGGTGGGAGAGCTGTGGGCTGCCATGAGAATATGTGTTTGGAGCACCTCACCTGGACTTGTGATCAATTCCTGAAGAGCAATGGGAACTAAGTCTTGAAGGGGAGTGGGTGCTGACACAGGTAAGGGAAACAAGTTTTTGGCAGGGAGAAGTGCTGGGAAACCCAATAGGGACCTGGTGGGTATGAAAGGGGGGAATAGAGCTTTTACTCTTGAGAAACAAAATGTATAGAAAGGAGGCAACCTGGGAAAATGTCTAAAGTAATAGCAACAAATGGCAAACCATATCTGATGATGAATATATGAGTGTGAATTCATCCAGAAGAATACAGTAAGAGCTATTTTGTCAAAGTGAAATTCACAGGCTACCTGCATCAGAGTCACCTGGGATGCAGGGACACTATCTCAGACCTCAGGAATCACAATGTCTGCAAGTTCAACAAGCACCATGGTGCCTCTTAAGGTTTGAGAATGACTCTGAACCAGCATTTGCTGGGCAACTCTTCGGCCTCAACAAACCCCAACAGTCAGGAACAGGGGTCTAAGGGCCAGAGGAGATGCTCTGAAAGCATGGTGGTCTCAGAGCTGAATAAAGAAAAGGGAGGATGTAGTAGATGAGGTTGGAACAAAGTCACTAGAGAGTCCAAAAAGATGTGTACATGGGACAGCAAAAATATTGGACTGGCTGGAGTGAAAGAGCAAGATTGTAGAGTAACCAAGATTTAACCAAACAATTCCTAAGGAATTCCGCAAATGAAAGATATTTAATTAGAATGTAGGACATTATTAAACTGTCTTCAGCAGGAAAACACCCTATGAGGTGGAAATGTTACTTCAAAGGTGGTTAATAGTAAAATACTTTTGCATTTATGACTTTGGACATCCCACTTACTTTCACTGAACCTTGATTTCTTCACCTTTAAAGTGGAGATAATAATACCTACTTTTCAGAGTTATGAGGATTGAGCGGTATACATGTGAAAAGTTAAATTTATTCTGGACCAGGGGTACACTGAAACAATAACAAAAACTAAAATACAAACTTTTCTTAATACATTGTTGTCACTGTGATGTCTGCTCCCATGATAATGACTGTACCTGTTCATTGTTTATGGACTTCCCAGGTGGCACAGTGGTAAAGAATCCATGTGCCAAGCAGGAGGCACAGGAGACACAGGTTTGACCGCTGAGTAGGGAAGATCCAAATGGCAAATCCAGTCCAGTATTCTTGCCTGGGAAATCCCAAAGACAGAGGAGCCTGGTGGGCCCCAGTCCGTGGGGTTATAAAGAGTCAGACACAACCGAGCTACTGAGCATGCATGCAGGTTAACTCTATCTCCTCTCTGCTGCATGCTTGTGTCTAGCTGCTCAGCGCTTCCTGGGAGTCCCTAGAGCCAGCCTTCTCATGGTGCGCCCTCTAGTGTTAGACACTGTAATGACTCATTCAGTCTTGAGGATCATGTTTTCTAATCTCACAAGAAATTGTCCTTTAAAGCTAATGTAACCCTGGTGGCTCAAATGGTAAAAAAAAATCTGCCTGCAATGTGGGAGACCTAGGTTTGATACCTGGGTTGGGAAGATCCCCTGGAGGAGGGCATGGCAACCCACTCCAGTATTCTTGCCTAGAGAATCCCCATGGACAGAGGAGCCTGGTGGGCTACAGTTCATGGGGTCGCAAAGAGTCAGACACAACTGAGCGACTAAGCACAGCACAGCAACCTAAATCAGGGGTTGAAGATTCGCAGATACAAACTACAATATAGAGTGGATAAACGACAAAGTCCTGCTATATAGCACTGGTAACTATATTCAATCTTCTGTGATAAAAGGAAAGAATGAAAAAGAATATCTATACATGTATAACTGCATCACTTTTCTGTACAGTAGAAAAGTTTTTTAAAATTTTATTGGAGTATAGTTGTAGTTACATGTACAGTAGAAATTAACACAACATTGTAAATCAACTATATTTCAATAAGATTTTTTTTTAAAAAGCTAATGTAACCTACATAAAAATACATCTTTAGCAGGATGCTGTACACTGACGCCAAAGAAAAATTACTTTGTAATTTTATAGCTATAACATTAACTGACGATTAAGGATTTTTCTACTCAAAACAAAATCTCTCAGCAAATACTGAGGAGTTGAAGATAGAACTAAAGATACAAAGTTTCTTCATTCTGAGGCTTTCCTATCATGCTTCCAACCATCTTGGGTAGAGAAGGTTTTTGTTAACAGTCTAGGAAAATGCCGCAGGGGAGCTGGCTGGACTTATTTGTCAACAGTATTCTGAGGGCCGAAGGGTGAGAGGCCCCTTCCACAACACCGAGGCAGCTTCCTATCAGCAATATTTCCCTGTTTTTTGAAAAACAACTTCTGTTTTCAGGCTGTGTGACTGAAAGGGAGAGGACAGGTTACAAAACAATAATGATAAAAGAGGCTAGGCGCCTCCCTCCACTTCCCTTGGAGCCCAGTCTCCCTGACTAGGGAGGAGTCCGAGGAGGGCAGCGGGGAGAGAGCACGTGGGCAGACAGGTGCTGGAGAGTCTGGGAGTGCTGAGGGAGCCGGCTCATTCCTCCCGGTCTCATTGTAAAAAGCCTCCTGCCAGCAGCATGGTTAGCGTGATGGGCATTCATCTTAGAATCAGTGACAGTGAGGTTTTATAACCACGCGGCTATAAAGCTGACATTCGTGGGCGGCTAGGTTTCCCCCGCCCTCATTCCACAAAGGATATCAGGGCTTCCTTGCACACTGCCCCAAGTCAGTCAATTGAAGTGGGCGTGTCTGCTTTCTGCAGCGCTCCTCACTTTGTTTGCAATATCCCAGGAGATGGGTTGGGGAGAATGGGGGAAAGGAGACTGTCACTGAAAGGGCCCACGTTCTGCATTTCTAAGTCCTATCTTCTCTATCTAGCTCAGAGTGGTTATAAGAATGAAAATTAAAACGTGATAAGGTTTATGCAAAGCCTCTGGCAATGAGAAGGGGTATTTAGACATGCCTGCCTGGCCGCTGGTTCATACCCAGCAAGTATCTGCTGGAAAGAGCTGTGTGGGTTGTCTGGCATGAAACAAGCAAAACTGATGGGAAGGTATCCGGGGCTTTGTCTTGGTTACTTCCTTCAATCATTCGGGATTCCCTTGTGGCTCAGCTGGTAAAGAATCTGCCTGCAATGCGGGAGAACTGGGTTTGATCCCTGGGCTGGGAAGATCCCCTGAAGAACTGAAAGGCTACCCATTCTAGTATTCTGGCCTGGAGAATTCCAGGAACTGTATAGTCCATGGGGTCACAAAGAGTAGGACATGACTGAGCGACTTTCACTTTCCCCTTCTTTTCACTTTCAATTGTTTATTTCATCGGTCCATACATGGAAATGGCTTCAGTTCTCTTCAGCCACACTATCCCCACCAAACCGCCATCCACAAAGGGTACACAGTGGGCCTGATTCTCCAATACCATCACAGCATCCTGGGCCCACCCACATGTGACTGACCGTGTGCCCAATGGCTTATCTGTAATGCCACCTAACATCTATCTTCATGTAACAGGAGCCCAGTGTGTCGGTCTCCTGTAGACCTAAAAGAAAAGAGTATCCAGAAGTGTACAATCACCTTGCTGGGTCCCTTCTAGGCCACAGCTGAATTATGTTTACTGAACAAGCAAATTTGGCCTTGGAATACGGAACGAGGCAGGGCAAAGACTAATAGAGTTTTGCCAAGAAAATGCACTGGTCATAGCAAACACCCTCTTCCAACAACACAAGAGAAGACTCTACACATGGACATCACCAGATGGTCAACACCGAAATCAGATTGATTAGATTCTTTGCAGCCAAAGATGGAGAAGCTCTATACAGTCAACAAAAACAAGACCAGGAGCTGACTGTGGCTCAGATCATGAACTCCTTATTGCCAAATTCAGACTTAAAGAAAGTAGGGAAAACCACTAGACCATTCAGGTATGCCCTAAATCCAATCCCTTATGATTATACAGTGGAAGTGAGAAATAGATTTAAGGGCCTAGTCTGATAGATAGAGTGCCTGATGAACTATGGAATGAGGTTCCTGACATTGTACAGGAGACAGGGATCAAGACCAGCCCCATGGAAAAGAAATGCAAAAAAGCAAAACGGCTGTCTGGGGAGGCCTTACAAATAGCTGTGAAAAGAAGAGAAGCGAAAAGCAAAGGAGAAAAGGAAAGATATAAGTATCTGAATGCAGAGTTCCAAAGAATAGCAAACAGAGATAAGAAAGGCTTCCTCAGTGATCAACGCAAAGAAACAGAGGAAAACAACAGAATGGGAAAGACTAGAGATCTCTTCAAGAAAATTACAGATACCAAGGGAACATTTCATGCAAAGATGGGCTCGATAAAGGACAGAAATGGTATGGACCTAACAGAAGCAGAAGATACTAAGAAGAGGTGGCAAGAATACACAGAAGAACTGTACAAAAAAGATCTTCACAACCCAGATAATCACGATGGTGTGATCACTCATCTAGAGCCAGACATCCTGGAATGTGAAGTCAAGTGGGCCTTAGAAAGCATCACTACAAAGCTAGTGAGGTGATAGAATTCCAGTTGAGCTATTTCAAATCTTGAAAGATGATGCTGTGAAAGTGCTGCACTCAATATGCCAGTAAATTTGGAAAACTCAGCAGTGGCCACAGGACTGGAAAAGGGCAGTTTTCATTCCAATCCCAAAGAAAGACAATGCCAAAGAATGCTCAAACTACCGCACAATTGCACTCATCTCACATGCTAGTATAGTAATGCTCAAAATTCTCCAAGCCAGGCTTCAGCAATACATGAACCGTGAACTTCCAGATGTTCAAGCTGGTTTTAGAAAAGGCAGAGGAACCAGAGATCAAATTGCCAACATCCGCTGGATCATAGGAAAAGCAAGAGAGTTCCAAAAAAAACATCTATTTCTGCTTTATTGACTATGCCAAAGCCTTTGACTGTATGGATCACAATAAACTGTGGAAAATTCTGAAAGAGATGGGAATACCAGACCACCTGACCTGCCTCTTGAGAAACCTATATGCAGGTCAGGAAGCAACAGTTAGAACTGGACATGGAACAACAGACTGGTTCCAAATGGGAAAAGGAGTTCGTCAAGGCTGTATATTGTCACCCTGCTTATTTAACTTATATGCAGAGTACATCATGAGAAACGCTGGGCTGGAAGAAGCACAAGCTGGAATCAAGATTGCCAGGAGAAATATCAATAACCTCAGATATGCAGATGACACCACCCTTATGGCAGAAAGTGAAGAGGAACTCAAAAGCCTCTTGATGAAAGTGGAGAGTGAAAAAGTGGGCTTAAAGCTCAACATTCAGAAAATGAAGATCATGGCATCTGGTCCCATCACTTCATGGGAAATAGATGGGGAAACAGTGGAAACAGTGTCAGACTTTATTTTTCTGGGCTCCAAAATCACTGCAGATGGTGACTGCAGCCATGAAATTAGAAGACGCTTACTCCTTAGAAGGAAAGTTATGACCAACCTAGATAGCATATTGAAAAGCAGAGACATTACTTTGCCAACAAAGGTCCATCTAGTCAAGGCTATGGTTTTTCCTGTGGTCATGTATGGATGTGAGAGTTGGACTGTGAAGAAGGCTGAGCACCGAAGAATTGATGCTTTTGAACTGTGGTGTTGGAGAAGACTCTTGAGAGTCCCTTGGACTGCAAGGAGATCCAACCAGTCCATTCTGAAGGAGATCAGCCCTGGGATTTCTTTGGAAGGAATGATGCTAAAGCTGAAACTCCAGTACTTTGGCCACCTCATGAGAAGAGCTGACTCATTGGAAAAGACTCTGATACTGGGAGGGATTGGGGGCAGGAGGAGAAGGGGACGACAGAGGATGAGATGGCTGGGTGGCATCACTGACTCGATGGATGTGAGTCTTGGTGAACTCTGGGAGTTGGTGATGGACAGGGAGGCCTGGCGTGCTGCGATTCATGGGGTCACAAAGAATTGGACACGACTGAGTGACTGAACTGAACTGAACTGAACTGAAGAGTGCCATGATCAGTTGCTTAGTTGTGTCTGACCCCTTGTGACCCCAAAGACGGTAGTCTGCCAGGCTCCTCCATCCATGGAATTCTCCAGGCAAGAACACTGGAGTGGGTTGCCATGCTCTCCTCCAGGGGATCTTTCTGACCCAGGGATTGAACCTATGTCTTCTGCGCTGGTAGGTGGATTCTTTACCACTGTACTACCTGGGAAGCCCATTGAATTCAAGAACAGAGCTGCTCAAATGTGCATGGAACTGCCTGGGGAGCTTGTAAAATGTGAATCAGATCCAGATGGTCTGGGTCAGGAACTGGCACCCAGCCCTCAGGGGTGTGCTGGTGCCAGTGGTCACAGAGCAGACTTGGACTGGTAAGGCTGTGGGAGACTAGCAAGGATGGAATCCTCTCTACCTCACAACCCCGTTTGCTGTGGTTGACCCAACCCACCCTGTGATTTCAACCCCAACAAAGCATGGGGTTGTTCCTTCTCCTCCATCTCAGTGGCCAGGGCTCTCTGCCATGGGCAAGTGTTCAGAGTAGACTCTTGTGCACACAGGCTGCTCTGAGACTCTTTGGACACCCAGACCCTGGGGTCTCTCACCTGCACATCCCAAATTCCATGATCTACTCACAAACTGGCTGCTTGATACCCTCCTTTTAGCCTCTGTTCTTGGGAGCTGAACTCTCTTTGTTGAAATTCCTTTAGGAATGGCCCTTTGAGGCAAAATCTCTTTAATGAGGTTCCAGGTCAACTGACCATTGCACCCTCCCAAACCGCGCTTCTGTTTCACGGTAAACACGCACTTTTGCCCTGTTGTCAGTTGCGTGAACTTACTTCCTAACTGACACCCTCTGCAGTGTTGTCACAGGCTGCTTCAGTCAGACTCCTGAACTTCAGGTTTCTCAAGCCTGGGGCTGATATGGTCCACGTCCCACCTCCAGAGACATATTTCAACTGCTTCAGAAGGTCTGCATTGTGAGGACTGGGGGTGAACCACACACCATCCACTGACCAGCTCTTCCTTCTGCATGTTCCAGTCCAGCTCTCAGACTCCTCAAGCTCTCTCAAGCTGGGACTGGATAGTAAGCTAAGGTCTCAAACCATTCTTAGCTCCTCCTTTGCAAGTCCTGCGCAGGAGAGCTGGCAGCCCACTCTGGGAAAGGGGAGCACTTGCCACCTGCTGTCCTGTGTCCTCAAAGGCCATCCCAGGATTCTCTGCCACTGTGGTCTTAGATACGCTAACAGACAAGGAAGCGGGGTTTGGGATCACAAAAATTGCTTTTGACTGAGAATAAAATGCAACTCTTGCTCCCCAAGCTCCTCAGGTGTTTGGAAAAAAAAAAAAAAATCTGTTCGAGTTCTTCTCCAGCTATTTGATGTAGTAGAGAGTGACAGGTCCTATCACCCAGCTTCCCAGTGAGCCTACCATCCTGATATCACCCCCCACCCCGCCCCCCTGCAACAGTAAGAAGAGCTCCAGTCCAGGGGGTGGAGGAAAGCACAGACTGGCTGACTCTACTCACTTCCGAGCTTGGAAGAAGCTGAGGAAGCTTGGGCAGAGTGGGCAGCAGCTTTGAAAGTTAGATATTAAGAACCCCAAGGGCAAGGAGTGGACCCGTCCCCTTCATGGTGCCAGTGCCCTGTCTGGCCCACATGGATGCTCATGGAACATCTGGGGAATGAGTGACCAGGAAAGCTGGTGGCCAGGTCAGCCCATTTCTCTGTGTTGATGGTCCTTCCTGAGTCCTGAATTTTTTTTTAGAACAGTTCTTAATCAAAATATGTCCAGATTTGGAATTTAGAAATTATGGTGACTATTTCAGGAAGGGACATGCTCAGTTCGGATGCTCTTTGAGTCCTTGTGTGGAAGATACCACCCACCCACCTTGGAAAGCAATGTGGCAGGAAAGCTTGGACCTCATACAGCAGGAGGAACCCTGGGGACATTCAGAAGTTGGTGTCTACTAGGCGGAGTGGCTGACTGAATGTGTAGTGAGGGAAAGGGTGGAGTCCATGACTATTACAATTATTTTGTAAACCATACCAGGTATTAGTTCCAACGCATTGGACAATCATTTAAATGATTAATGAGAGAACTGCCTTCTACATGTATAAATTTATTTCACCAATATATCAGGAAAAAAAATCTAAGTGTAAGTCAATTGTAAAGCTTGATGCCGATTTGCCTCTTTTGTCTGGGGTAATGCTTGGTGAGAGTACCTATTTCTCCCCTCACCTCCAGAAATCACACATTCAAAATTCATTAAGAAGAGATGTGTTTATAGGCATCATCACCTCTAATCCTGTAGTAAACTAGGGAGCATGAACAAATTTCCATGGAATTAGCCTATTCACCAGGGAAGACAGGCTAACTATTCTAGCATGCTACAGCACCTCCCAAGCCCTGTATATGGTAACATGCTAACATATCCAATGAGTGTACCAGTTATCTGGACTGCAAACCCCAAATTTAGTAACTCAAAGCAACAAGCATTTATAATCTCAGTTTCCATAGGTCGGGAGCTGGGAGTGACTCATCTAGGTGATTCTGGCGCATGTCATATCTCATGAGGCAGATGTGATGTCTTCCAGGGCTCGAGTCACCTGGAGGTCTAACAGATTTACAGGTGGATTTACTTCCATGCTCACCTCAGTTGCTAGCTGGTTACTGACTGGAGGCCCATTGTAATGATTAAAATATAATATTTACATATTACATATTATGTTTGTACATATAATTTTATCTCACTAGGTACCTTTCTTTCCTAAAGTCTAGAATTATTGTCATACAGGAGACTGTGACTTTTTTTTTTAACATTAAAAAGAACTTTTGTACTTGAGTTCTTGGCACATAATAGGTGTTCAGTAAATATTTGTTTGACTGGATAAAATCAAATGTAGGACACCATTGAATAAGATGATCACTTTGGTTTCTGCCAACTCTAAAATCTTATGAATTCTTTACTTTAACTCTGAGGCAATTTTCCAGTTTGAGTTTTACTGCAACCAATCACTTCTACATAATTAAAACCAGCTCTGGTCCACTGCATCAGTTCCTAAACATGGGGAGACTTTTCCGTTTCACATACATATAATGGCACTGCTCCCTTAGTATTCACATCTTCAAAATCCCTTCCTGGAATAATCTTCCCCTTTTGTGTAAATGAAGTAGGTGAAACTTACACTCCATTCTTTGAAGGTTTTGCATTATAAATTCATTCAGGAACAGGGATTATCTCTGCTTCTGAGGGTAAAATTAGGAGACAATATGGCAAATCCCTAATAGCAGGGTGGGGATTTCCAAGGCTCTTCATAAACCCCAAATTTATTATTTTATGCTGTATAAGGTTATTAAGTTCTAAAGTGTTTAATCAAAACTATGAAACAAAATATGTTGGCTTTCAGGGAAAGGAAACTCCTGGTGCTTCCCTCATCTACCTCTGAGGTCAACCCCAAGAGGAGGGATGTTTCTACAGATTGGTCACGTTCCCATCCAATGTGCAGAGATATTCTTGAGTCATGCTTTCTAAGGCGTGGGGTATGGGAGGCGGAGCTTAAATAAGACTTCCGTCTTTGCAGATGATTTTCCTCCCGAGGGGAAGGAAGAAGCAGAGTCCTGGCTAATTCACTATTCTCTTTCTTGAATCTCATGATTCTTTCTTCCCTCGCCCTCTTTTCCATCTCTCTGGATAAGTCAGAAAGGCAGGACTGAGTTCATCTGAGGGCTGGGGTTGGCTGCCCTGGAGACTGGTACACACACAGGCTCACTGCTTTTCTTTTCTTGGCCCCCATTCCTGATTGTAGTTAACTTGGTTTTGCCCTGCCATCCAGTGCTGGGATGAGGGTACCGAGATGAGTAGGGCCTAGACTAGGAGGGTTAAATAGGCTGTGAGATCAGTTTTATTTCTAGGCTCTGGGCCGCTTTAACTGGCTCAGCATCACTTGCTAGTGGAATACAGTGGCATTGGAGGCCAAAGCCCAAGTTTCAAAGTTTCCCTTGGCACAGCACAGTCTTCCATATACATGTCGACCTCCAGAATTTCTCAGAGGGTTAGGGACAAGTGGAGCATGAGATCGAAGGGTTCTGATCTTCTATCCAGGTCATCTATTTTTGTTTGCAACATTATGTCGTAATTTATTTAAGAGGAGGATTTTATGTAGAGAACATAGAAAATGAACATTAATTCAGACTGTTCTAAGTTTGATTTTATAAAACTGGAGATTATTTTGAAATGTAACAAATCACAAATGTAAAGTTAGAAAACAGATTAAAATCCCACTCTATTATATTGGCAGCTGCTGCTGCTGCTAAGTCCCTTCAGTCATGTCCGACTCTGTGCGACCCCATAGACGGCAGCCCACCAGGCTCCCCCGTCTCTGGGATTCTCCAGGCAAGGACACTGGAGTGGGGTGCCATTGCCTTCTCCAATGCTATGTTTGATCTCTGGCTTCTTGGAAGGGTCTGTGCTGTATATACATCTTATAGGAGAGTTAGTAGTAAATGAGCTATCATATATACTTATACAAATAGTAGGTGCTTGGTAAATACTTCTTGAAATTCTATAGTAGTTCAAATACATTTACTGAATTTAAAATTTTGAGGTTATTTCTTCTGAGTATTTTCCAAGACTAATTTATAGATTCAGAGCATTCTTTTATTTTCAAAGCAAGGGGTAAAAAGCTTGTGTTTTTCACTATGCAGTCTATTTTGGGAGTCAGCAATTACTTCTTATATTCAAAGAATTGAATGGTCCTGACACTCAACTATTTTAAACTATAACTTTTGTCATTTAGTTAATCTCACTTAATTTATTACATTATGCTGATGTAAATTATACATATTTTACCCAAAAGGATTAAAAACACTTCACAAAGAATATTTTCCACATTATGTGCTTTCATTCTACAGATAGATATTAGTGATTTTGACCTAGATTTCTCTATTATTCTAATTGAGGGAGACTTTCTTAACATAGAATCAACTTGGTATGTAGCCAAATTTTTAAATAAACAACTTAGGATTTTATTTTGTTCTTCCAGTCATGTAATGACAACATCATAGACAAAATGAATCAGTTCTTTGCCCAGGGGTACACATGGATAAGTGGGAGAAAGATAGTAGCCAATCTGGACAGCCTGGCTTCCCAGGTGGCTCAGTGCTAAAGAATTTGCCTGTCAATGCAGGAGACTCAGGTTTGACCCCTGGGTTGGGAAGATCTCCTGGAGAAGAGATGAAGACCCCACTTCAGTATGCTTGCCTGGAGAATTCCACAGACAGAGGAGCCTGGTGGGCTACAGTCCGTGGGGTCGAAAAGAGTCGGACACGACTGAGTGACTATGCGACAACGACTGGGCAACCTGACCTTAGAGCCTGAACTCTGAGCAACTGGCTACCCAGCCTCCTAATTGATGTCTTAACCACAGTGATCACCATGAATTTGAATTGTCTTCTACAGTCCTGGCTTCCGCTATTCTGTCCCTTTAGTTTATGAAAATGCTCTAACTTGTTGAATCGTGTGTCCCATTTTCAGATAGAATTTTCACATAGGTGGCAACCACGTGTTTGTTAAACAGACACTTGCATTGTGCTTGCTAGTCTAAATGCTGTGTTAAAATTAACTTAATCCTTATCACAATTGTGTAAACTATGCATTCCCATGTCACCTCCATTTTATCCATGAAACAACTGAAGAACAGAGAAGTAACTTGACTGAAGTTGCAGAACTAATGAACAGTAAATGGCAGAGCCAGGATTCAAACCCAGGCCACCTGCAATGCCGTATTACCCAGGAAGTGAAGTGAAGTGAAAGTTGCTCAGTCATGTCCGACTCTTTGCGACCCTATGGACTGTACAGTCCACGGAATTCTCCAGGCCAGAATACTGGAGTGGGTAGTCTTTCCCTTCTCCAGGGGATCGTCCATATTACCCCTTCATTTGTGATAACAATGTAGAGGTATACTTCCTCTGCACTCAATTAGGGGTTACGGACAAGGACGGTACCCTTCATTTGCACACAAATTACAATACTAAATAGTTGCCCAGAGAAAGGTAAAGTTGAAGCAGGCTCTGAAGGTGCAGCAGACACTGATGGTTGTCTGTGTCATCTTCAGGCTCTTCCTCTTCCTTTCGACCAAATGCCAGTTTTGTTCAGGATAGCAATGTGCTCAGTAAGAGGTGGCCATGCAATCAAGTTCTGGCCAAGGAGATGACAGAGAAAGTCTGCTGGATGCGGCTTCCTGGAAAGCGATTCTTTTCCTAATACAAAAGCACAGATTCAGTCGGCCTGTACCTTTGACCCTTTGCCCTTGTCCTTGCCCTTTGTTTTTCCTTGGGATCCAGACATGACAGTGGCTCAGTAGTAAAAGAATCTGCTTGCAGTGCAGGAGATGCGAGTTTAATCTGTAGGTTTGGAAGATCCCCTGGAGGAGGCAAGGCAACCTACCCCAGTATTCTTGCCTGGAGAACCCCATGGACAGAGGAGCCTGGAGAACCCCATGGACAGAGGAGCCTGGTGGGCCACAGTCTATAAGGGTCACAAAGAGTCAGACATGACTGAGCAACTGAACATACATGCACAGACGCAATACTTGGAGTGGAGCAACTATTCTACAACCATGAGGACTGAAGCCAAACACTAAGAATGGCAGACAAGAAAGTTAAAAGCAGCCTTGTCCTTGATGATTTCTTCAAGCAGCTGTAGCAATCCTGGACTGCTGACCTCTGGACTTCCTGATGTGTGAGAAAAAATAAACCTTTATACAGTTAAAGTAATGCAGTCAAGTTCCTGTTACAAGTAACTGAATGAAATCCTAACTTATACAGAAAACTTCCTGCAATAGTCTTTTTGTAAGCTTTGAAGGTCAGGCATATTCAGCTAGGTGGGGAAAAGAGAAGCATACCAGGTATGGAGTGCATCTGACCCAATGACCAGAAGCAGAACCGACAGAGTTGGTTCAGGGGGAGATGGGAAATCAGCATGTCTGGGGAGACCATAGTTAACACATCTCTTTAGCACCTGAAGAAGAGCAAGGTAAAGGGCTGATGTGTGAAACAGTGTGGAAGGGGCTGAGACTTGAGAGATGAGCCTTGGGCCACATCACGGATTTGTAATGAAGAGTTTGGGACTTATGAATACAGAGGTGGGAGACACTGAAGAGTCTGGGGCAAGGACAGGATATTAAAAAGCCTGCATACAAGTGTTCTGTAAATGCTACTAGATCTTCCTGCAGTGAGTCCACAAATATTTTTGGACATTCTTCTGTGTGCCAGTCACTGTTGTAAGCCCAGGTGAGAGATCAAGTTTCTGTAAGATAATATAAGTTCAATGTCTGGGTCCGTAAACAAGCATTTTAGAAAAGGGGTCCCATGATTCCTTTTTTAAAATAATAAAACATGGAGTGTTTTGAGGGGGACTGGCTGAGCTCAAATCCTGGCTTTGTTACTTTATACCTCTGGCCTCAGTTGCCTTATGCATCTAATAAAACTACGTGCTGCATTGCTTAATTATGAGGATTCTGTGAGGCGGGACTGACCTAGCCCTCCCTGTCTAATGGCTGTTCAAACTTCCCATTGTTTTGGCCCCCAATCATGGAGTACCCCTGACTTCTCACATCAGCAAATCCTGTTGGATTTAACTTTGAAAATACCTCCAGAATCTCACTGCTTTGTAGGACATTCACTGCTGTCATCTGGTCAGAGCACCTTCATTTCTGCAGTGGTTATGTTGTGCCTGTTTTTCCCAGATGTCCTAGTGTGCCCATCCTCCACCCGCTGGGTATTGGGTGTTGAATGCACAACTTACTTCACTCAAAGTGTACACACTCTTCACAGGGGCAGCCCTGTGAATACGTTAGGGACACATGCCAAGGGGGAACCCTGGTGGCAAGTGAACTGCCATTCAAATGGGGAGCTTACCCTGAATCATTTAGGTGGACCCAGTGAGTGTAATCACAAGGGTCCCTATATATGAAAGAGGGGGTAGAAGTCAGTGAAGGAGATGGGAAAAGGGGAATACAGCTAGAAGTGATGGATTCCCAGGATTGGATTTTCCCCTAGAACCTCCAGGAGGACGGCAAGCTATGAGACAAGACATTTGTCTTAAGTCGCTGTCTGCAGTATTTTGTTACAGCAGGCACAGGATATTCATGCAATTTTGGACAACTCTGAAGGGCCATGCCAGCTCCAAGGGCTTCCCTAGGAGTGGCTGAGGCCTCAGTTGCTACCATCTTGCAGGCTGGCTTCTCCCTCTGCCCTCATCTGCCTTCTTCATGTCTTTACAGGTGTATTTCCAAACACATGCCCCAAAAGCCTTCTGCATGCAAGTTCCCATCTCAGAATTCATTGCCAGGGAACCCAAACATAGGCAGTCTCTCACTTGAATTGTTGGAATAGCCCCCTGAATCATCTCCATGCTTATACCCTGGACTCTCTGCAGATTCTTCTCAACATGCTAAAAGTAGATGCAATGACTCTGTGAAAGAATAATTTAGATCAAAACAGCCAAAGCTTTCCTTTTCATTCAGAGTTCAAATTCCTTAAAGTAACCTAAAGGCCCTTTCCTAATCTTTCCAGTCACCCTGCCAGTACTTCCCCTGCCTCATCTCTCATGACCCAACCCCTTGTTTACTCCGCTCTATACACAGTATTCTTGCTTTTCTTGAACCTGCCATGCAAACTCCTGCCCTGGGACCTCTGCATTGACTCTTTCCTCTCTTCAATGCCCCCTTTCCAGTGGGGTCCCTGATCACTCTATTTAAAATAGCAATTGTCCTTCGTCCTACACTGCTACTCCCTATCCCTCTCAACTGCATTATTTTCTCTATGGGCCCTAGAACTTCCTATTATATTATATAATTTATTTATTTATGTTTATTGCTTTTGTACTCCCACTAGATTATGCCCTCTATGAAGATGCTTATTTACTGCTATATCCCCAGCGCTCAGAACTATGCCTGAAAAATAGTGGTCGCTCAATAAAAATTTGTTCAGTGAATAAATGAACAAATGCAGTTACAGTATTTAGTGTTTGACACATAGCACATACTTAATGAGTGTGAACTATCGCTTTTTGGTAGAGGAGAAGGGGTTATGAGATTCCCGGCATTTCGGAGACTACGTATACTGGTGTTTGGCCCTATGAGACTGCAGGAAAAGGAAAATGAATCACATGTGCATCAGATCAGGACCTTCATTTCCTCGCTTTTATGTGTGTGATCTAACCTCAGGGATGAGCTGAATTCCCCTTAGAATAGACTTATAAGCAAAAGTCTGAGTCTCTCACAGGGACTGAGGGGGTGATCAAGGGCACAAGAGAAGGATGTGGGCTGGAACTCTTTTGGGAATTGCAATTTGGGCCCAGGGAACAGAGGTCAGGAGGAGTCTGGTCTGACTTGAGGTCAGGTCTGATTCATCCCAGGACCTCTTTGGGAAATGGTGACAGTTCAGCAGTTATTCTGAGACAGGAAGGTTGATGGCAGTTTATTTACGTATTTTTATAGTTTCATTTATTTATTTATTTTCGACTGTGCTGGGTCTTTGCTGCTGTGCAGGCTTTTC
Organism: Bos taurus; assembly: GCF_002263795.3. Lineage (NCBI taxonomy): Eukaryota > Metazoa > Chordata > Mammalia > Artiodactyla > Bovidae > Bos > Bos taurus. Next base: position 53,478,839 of record NC_037330.1, read on the forward strand.
TCTAGTTGCGGCGAGCCAGGCCACTCTCTAGTTGCAATGCACAGGCTTCTCGTTGTGGTGGCTTCTCTTGCTTTGGAACATGGGTGCTCGGGCTTCAGTAGTTGCAGCATGCGGGGTCCAGTGCACAGGCTTAAGAGTTGTGGCCCAGCGGCCTAGTCACTCAAACATGTGGAATCTCCTTGGACCAGGGATTGAACCCACGTCTCCTGCATTGGTAAGTGGATTCTTTACCATTGAGCTGCCAGGGAAGCCCCTGATGAAAGTTTATACTGAGTCTAAACTCTTTATTTATTAGAAGGATTGCTCTGTCTTAATGGGATTTCTGTGAAGAAAAGTCTAGAGGTCTATTTCATATCCTTGTTTATGAGCGCTATCCTTTCTTGAGTTGAATGTGCTATTGACCTGGGGTACTAGCCAAAGGTGAGATTCTTTCTTTTGGTAAGTTTTGGTGAAAGAGGCTCAGAAGTGTACTTTGAGATGGGAAGGAGCAAGAGTATATGCATGTAAATTTGTAAGATATTATGATTTCTAGGGAAATATGCATGCATCTTTAAAAAATATCTGTTCTGCTTCATATATAGATTTGTATTAAATCATAAAAGAACAGCATAGCCAATTCTGCCATCTGTTGGTTGTGGGAGCTTTTTGAAGACAAGCTCTTGTGTATGAGGTACTTAAAATCATTGAGTCCCTGACTCCAAAATATAGATAATGCCTAAACTGTTAAGAACGGGAGGGGATTGGCCCTATTTTAAAGATCTTTTGAGATAGACTTGATTATATCTGCTGCTGGTTCCTTCCCAAATTAGAATGTCTTGGAATGTCTTTATAGCACTTAAGCTCAGTTTTGACCCCAGTTGATGATGGTAGCTCCTAATCAGATGCTAACCCTGGAAGTTGCATACTTGACATATATATGAAGTAACTCTGGTACTTTTTTCCCCCAAGTAAGGTCAATTCCTACTTCTTTGATAGTTCCTTTTAAAGAGATCGGATGGGGGAGCTTTACTGAAACTTGTGTAGTGCCCAGATCATGTCAGAGGGTCTCTGGGCTTCCACTCCTATCATACAGTGTTTGCTTTGTAAAAGTTGAATCCCTAATTTCTTTAAGAATTAACCCATCTTTAAATATCTCTTCTAAATAGTCAATAAGTAAAACACAATATAGACAACAATATGCACATGGAGGACTTGTTTTAGGTCTTGAATAATACACGTCCTTGTCGTATTTCTGCTGATAGGAAGTATGAGCTCTATCTCACATTTCTGTGTCTTTACAAAAAATCATTTATTATTTATGGCTTTGCTGAGTCTGTGTTGCTGAGCACAGACTTTCTCTAGTTGCGGTGAACAGGGGCTGTTCTCTGGTTGCTGTATGCGGGCTTCTCACTGTGGTGGCTTCTCTTGTTATGGAGCACGGGCTCTAGGTGTGTGGGCTTCAGTGATGGGAGCGCGTGGGCTCAGTGGTTGTAGCTCGTGGGTTAAGTTTCCCTGATGCAGGTGGGATCTTCCCGGACCAGGGATTGAACCTGCATCCCCTGCACTGGCAGGCAGATTCTTAACCACTGGACTGTGAGGGAAGTTCCATCCTTGTGTCTTAAAAACTTTTGAAGTAACACACATTACTGAAGTAAGATTTTTGCTTAGAAAGTCATAGTTCTTTCATTGCAATTTTCTTTAGTAATTTATTTTCCATCTTGTCCCAAGACAAGATGAATTGGACCAAATATGCAACCTCATACCTTCATTCTTGCTGTATGTATTGCATCTTTGTTTTACTGGGCCGCATTACTAACCTAATTTTGAATAATAGTCTAATCTTCTAAGGTGTGATAGTCCTGTCCAGAGCTGCCTACTCATTCTGCCAGCCCTTCACACCTCACCCTTGTAATCATGGATCACCTTGTCCCTGCTCCATTGACATGGATTGATGACTGATATTTCTAGCCACCTTAGTCTTCATCAAAATGATTTTTTAAATATAATTTCTTCAAACATCATGTATTACAGGGCTGTGTCCGAATCTTCAGATACCTTGTTGAAAGAAAATGTCAGTGGGCAAATTGCAGTCAAGTGTTCTCACTTCCTGCATTCTCAAGATCACCTCTGAGTTTGCATTAATGTGACACATGCTTGAACTTACACTTGTATTTTTAAAAAAATTCTCCATCATCCTTTCAGTCTTGTTTCTTGGTACCTAATCTAATGTATCTTAGCAACATCTTCAAACAACAATCAAGGGCATAGTTTCCGAAAACTACAGCATTCAAAACATCCTACTGGGTTCTGTGCTGATGTTTTCCAGTCAACCTCTTTTTATTTTAGGAATCTAATATGAATCTAGAAGGTAATGATTTATTGCCTTTCTGTCTTCAAGGTAACACTTCCTGTTGCAAGCATATTTCTAAGACTCTGACAGCTTAAGGAGCTTCTATTCACTGCTAATACTCCATCAGCTATTGTTTTTAAGCTTCCCAAGGAAGGCCAAGCATTTTTGAGGGTTAATTCAGACCATGTCCTGATGGAAAACACCACCAAAATCTTGTACTCACATGAATCCATTAGTCAGAGATTCCAATTTTTTTATTGTTATAGCATATAAACAGTAAGTGTACAAATCTTGTGTAAATTTGATAATTATATACACACACACACAATGTAATCACTGCCTAAATCAAGACATTCATTGTTTTCAACATTCCAGAAGGTTTTCTTGCCTTCTTTAGCTCTCCCTCTTCTCAGTTAATTCCTTACCCGTTAACTAGGAATCTGACTTCCATCAGCATAGATTAGCTTTGTCTGCTCTCTAACTTCATAATAAATGGATCCACATAGTGTGTGTACTTCCATGTCTGGCCTCTTCCTCGTTAGTCTATCAGTGAGATCACTTATGTTTGTATTTGCAGTAGGACTACATTCTTTCTTTCTTTTTTTCCTATTGTTGTGTCTTACTCTATCAATGTTCCACAGTTTATTTTTCCATTCTACTAATGATGGACATTTCGATTGTTTATAACTTTGGACTATTTTGAATAAAGCTGCTTAGTCAGAGATTTTCATCTGTAAAAAGAAGTCTTAGCTTCACATATATTCTGGTATTTGGGCAATTCTTTGTATCATGATAGACATTGAGTAGAAAACCAGATCAAGAACCCTAGGATGCTTTCTGTAAGACTTTCTGTAAGTGTCTGTAAGACACTCAGAATCCATGCATCATTCAGGTTGAAATCAGCTCTAAGAGCACAAGCAACAAAGAAAAAAAAAGGTACAATAAGACTTTATCAGTTTCATGGAGATTTGTACACCAAAGTAAACTATCAAGAAAGCAAAAATACAGCCTACTGAATGGGAGAAAATATCAGCAAATCATTTATCTGATGAGATTATCATCTAGAATATATAAAGAGCATGGAAAACTCAACAACAAATAAATAACTGAATTTTTAAAAAATGAGAAAAAAATCTTTGAATAGACATTTCTCCATAGAAGATATACAAATGACCAATAAGCCCATAAGAAATGCTCAGTATCATCAGTAATTGTTGTTATGTTGTTGTTTATTCACTCAGTCATGTCCAACTCTTTTGTGACCCCATGGACTGTAGCCCGCCAGTCTCCTCTGTCCATGGGATTGCCCAGGCAAGAATACTGGAGTGAGTTGTCATTTCCTTCTCCAGGGATCTTCCCCACCCAGGGATTGAACCCTTATCTCCTGCTTTGCAGGTGGATTCTTTACCACTGAGCCACCTGGAAAGCCCCTATAATTAGTCACTAAAGCAATGCCAATCAAAACCATAATGAGATACCACTTTACAATTACTTGGATGACTATACTTTTATTAAAAAAGAAAAAAATGGAAAACAAATGTTGGCCAGGATGTGAAGAAATTGGAAACCTCACGCATTACTGGTACAAAGGTAAAATGGTGTGGCAGCTGTGGCAAATGCCACGGCAGTTTCTTAAAAGGTTGAACTCAGAACTATCATATGACCCAGTAATTTCAGTCCTGGGTAAATGTCCCAAAGAACTTAAAGCAGAGACTTGAACAGATATTTGTACAACGTTGTTAATAAGAGCATTATTGACAATAGGCAAAAGGTGAAAATAACTGAAGTGTCCATCAACAGATAAATGACTAAACAAATGTGGCATTATGCATAAAATGGCATATTGTTCAGCCATAAAAAGAACTAACTTTTCACATATACCACAACATGAATAAAACTTGAAAACATTATGATTAATGAAATAAGCCAGACACAGAAGGGCATCTGTTGTTTGATTCCCCTTACGAGGTACCTAGAATGGGCAAATTCACAGAGACAAAAAGTATTATTAGAGGTTACTAATAACTTCTAATAGGTTAGGCAGAAAGGAGAAGTTACTGTTTAATGAATAGAAAGGTTTTGGGTGGGGAGATGATGAAAACTTTTTGGGTGTAAAAAGTGGTGAGTGGTTAAATATTCATTCTGAATGAATTTAACTCTACTGAACTGTATACTTATAAATGGTTAAAATTATAAATAATACATTATGTATATTTTACCACAATAAATTAATCAACTCTAAGTATATACAGTGTTTCCTTGGTATTCAGTCATTTAACACACACTTATTGAATATTGGAGAGTATCAGTCTTAGACACTTACAGAAAGATGAATCAGACATAACATATTAGCGTCCTACTGCTGTTGTAACACATTGCCACCAATTTAGTGGTTTAAACAACGTTCGTTTATTATCTTACAGTCCTGAAGTTCAGAAGTTCAAAATGAGTCTCAATGGGAAAGAAATCAAGGTACAGCAGGGCTGTGTTCCTGCTGAAGGCTCTAGTCAAGAAGCAGTTTGCTTGCCATTTCCTTGGAAGCTATCTGCATTCCTTAGCTTAGGGCCCGCCCCTTGAGCTTCAGTGAAGAACAGTCACAACACTTCAACCCTTTTGTTATCATGCCTTCTTTGTCTCTGATTGTCCTGCCTCCCTCTTTCACTTGTATGGACCCATGTGATGACATTGGGCCCGCCTGGGTAATCCAGATAATCTCTCCATCTCTACAGTTGATTAACAACCTTAGTTCTATCTGCAACTTTAAATTCTCCCTTTCTATATTTGTGCTTTATTGACTATGCCAAAGCCTTTGACTGTGTGGATCACAATAAACTGTGGAAAATTCTGAAAGAGATGGGAATACCAGACCACCTGATTTGCCTCTTGAGAAACCTATATGCAGGTCAGGAAGCAACAGTTAGAACTGGACATGGAACAACAGACTGGTTCCAAATAGGAAAAGGAGTACATCAAGGCTGTATATTGTCACCCTGCTTATTTAACTTATATGCAGAGTACATCATGAGAAACGCTGGGCTGGAAGAAGCACAAGCTGGAATCAAGATTGCCAGAAGAAATATCAATAACCTCAGATATGCAGATGACACCACCCTTATGGCAGAAAGTGAAGAGGAACTCAAAAGCCTCTTGATGAAAGTGAAAGTGGAGGGTGAAAAAGTTGGCTTAAAGCTCAACATTCAGAAAACTGAGATCATGGCATCCGGTCCCATCACTTCATGGGAAATAGATGGGGAAACAGTGGAAACAGTGTCAGACTTTATTTTTCTGGGCTCCAAAATCACTGCAGATGGTGACTGCAGCCATGAAATTAAAAGACACTTACTCCTTGGAAGGAAAGTTATGACCAACCTAGATAGCATGTTCAAAAGCAGAGACATTACTTTACCAACAAAGGTTCGTCTAGTCAAGGCTATGGTTTTTCCTGTGGTCATGTATGGATGTGAGAGTTGGACTGTGAAGAAGGCTGAGCGCTGAAGAATTGATGCTTTTGAACTGTGGTGTTGGAGAAGACTCTTGAGAGTCCCTTGGATTGCAAGGAGATCCAACCAGTCCATTCTGAAGGAGATCAGCCCTGGGATTTCTTTGGAAGGAATGATGCTAAAGCTGAAACTCCAGTCCTTTGGCCACCTCATGCGAAGAGCTGACTCATTGGAAAAAACTCTGATGCTGGGAGGGATTGGGGGCAGGAGGAGAAGGGGATGACAGAGGATGAGATGGCTGGATGGCATCACTGACTTGATGGATGTGAGTCTGAGTGAACTCTGGGAGTTGGTGATGGACAGGGAGGCCTGGCGTGCTGCGATTCATGGGGTTGCAAAGAGTCGGACACGACTGAGCGACTGATCTGATCTGATGTAGCCTATTATATAATCACAGATTCCAGGGACTTGGAGATTGTCATCTCTGGGGGGCTGTTATTCTGCTTACCACACATATTAATACCTTCTTGACTTCAAAGATTCAGTTGAGTTCAGTCGCTCAGTTGTGTCCGACTCTTTGCGACCCCATGAATTGCAGCACGCCAGGGCCCCCTGTCCATCACCAACTCCCGGAGTTCACTCAGACTCACGTCCATCGAGTTGGTAATGCCATCCAGCCATCTCATCCTCTGTCGTCCCCTTTTCCTCCTGCCCCCAATCCCTCCCAGCATCAGAGAAAGATTAGCAGGAGAGATACAACAATAAAATAAGTCATGAACGGCGCAGCTGATGTGTTGCGAATTTAGCTTGAGAAAGATTATTTCAGATGAGAGAGAGAATCAAGGGATTCTTCTTAGAGACCATATCGAAATCAGTCAAAAAATAATACAAGGATGACCTCTGTGTCAGGGACTTTGGGATTCTCACGGCTTCAAGGCACATGTGAGCCGTATTCCATATCTAATGGCCAGGCAGATCACCAGAGAGCAGCTGATCAATCAATGCCAGAGAGTGAGTCACAGTGGCTGCCCAGAGACAGGATTCAGGTCGGTCAGCTGGGGACAGGACAGCTGTGCTGTCGCTGCTCGACAAGCAAGGCTGCCAGGACCATTACATCTCAGTGTAATCCACAGGTGACTAGTCTGCGGAGTGCCTACTGGCAAACCAGAAACCCAGAGAAATGTGAATTCTGGCACTAGCATCAAAAATGAATATGAAACAGGCACAGAGAAGAGACTTGTGGTTGCCAAGGGGGAGAGTCGGAGAAGGGGTGGAGTGGGAGTTTGGGATTGCAGATTCAAACCATTATATATAGAATGGCTAAATAACAAGGTCCTACAGCAAGGAGATCCAACCAGTCCATTCTGAAGGAGATCAGCCCTGGGATTTCTTTGGAAGGAATGATGCTAAAGCTGAAACTCCAGTCCTTTGGCCACCTCATGTGAAAAGTTGACTCACTGGAAAAGACTCTGATGCTGGGAGGGATTGGGGGCAGGAGGAGAAGGGGACAACAGAGGATGAGATGGCTGGATGGCATCACTGACTCAATAGACGTGAGTCTGAGTGAACTCTGGGAGTTGGTGATGGACAGGGAGGCCTGGCGTGCTGCGATTCATGGGGTCTCAAAGAGTCGGACACGACTGAATGACTGAACTGACTGACTGACTGTATAACACAGAGAACTATATTCAACATCCTGTGATAAATCATTATAGAAAAGAATACTTTAAAAACATTTTATACACATTTATATATATGTTTTACATAATTTATATTTTTATATACATTTTATATAAATGTATAAATGAATCACTTTGCTGTACAACAGAAATTAACACAATATTGTGGATCAACTATACTTCAATTACAACATAAGGCTAGGTTAGGTAGACCAACCTAACCAAATGCTATTATATCTCAAAATAAAAGAGTGAGCTTGAGAGACCTAGGAATAATGGCAGCCTGGCCCTGTGATTCTCTTACACACACAATGCAATGTGGCTACAAGTTGGGTTGTGTATCAGTGTTTGCAGGTGGCGCTAGTGGCAAAGAATCCACCTGCCAATGAGACATAGGTTCAGTCCCTGGGTAGGGAAGATCCCCTGGAAGAGGGCATGGCAATCCACTTCAGTATGCGTGTCTGGAGAATCCCATGGACAGAAGAGTCTGGTGGGCTACAGTCCATTGTGTCTCAAAGAGTCGGAAACCACTGAAGCAACTTAGTACCCATGCAAGCACCAGTGTTTGTGGTTGCTCTGATTTAGCCAAGAAATAACCTCACCAGCATTTTCATGTAAATTGGCTGCTCATAAAAACAGCAAGACTCACTACATCTTTTGATATAAGATTTTTTAAAAGTGACATCTTTGTATCTTCAGTAACATCAAAAGGCATTTTCACCTCACTAAAATGTGAACTGAGATACATTTCTCTCCAGGTAGATGGAGAGGTGAATGCAGAAGTATTGTGTTTTTTACCTCCAAAAACGTGATGTTGTGTTTACAGCATCACAGAACAACTCTGCTAAGCATCCAGGCATGTCCAGCAATGGCCACCATGGTAACCTCACCAACCAGTGTGCTTCTGTTTTGTCCTTCTCGTTTGTCATTGAATGGATTAATCCACTGGGAGTATAATATGTGCTCAGTAAGTGTCTAATAAACGCATGAAATAGGAATAAGCAAATGACTTCAGGTACCTAAAACTCTTAACCCAAGTCTAGGTTGTGGGTTTAAAGGATTATACCTCTGTGATCACACCCATTTCTTTGCAATGACCTCATGTCCACACACATCCTTGTTTGCTCAGTTTAAGAGACTTGTTGCCAGGCTGTGTGAACTCTACCAAGAAAAACACATTTAAGGATATTAGAAAAAATATATTTAAAGGTTGTTTTATAAAAATAAGAAACATTTTATTTGCACTTTTGCCTTGGTTAAAGGAAAACATTACTGGGTCTTGCTTTGTCCTGCTCCAAGATGACATCTGAACCACCGGATGAGGTTGGCTGCTTGGAGCCCAGGAGTCCCCTTTCTCTTCTCTACTCACTGACACAAAGGAATAGTAATAATAATCACTTTCAGCTGGGGGATCAAGGTCTGCAAGGCCCAAAGTACTTCGCTGTTTACCCTGAGGGAATGTCTGGGAGAGTTGCTTATAAATCTCCAGACACAGCCAAGGTGACACCCCAGACTCGTGACCCCATTATAAATGGAATGGATTCAAAGATGTGTGAAGTCCTCAGGAAATTATATGCCACATCTTTGCTTAGGTCTGGAGTAACATTTTATGTCACTTTCTCTTTCTTTTTTTCCATGTATCTCCTTCGTTCCACTTATTCATTAATTCAATAGCTATTATTGAGCACCTGGTGGTTTAGACAGTAAAGAATCTGCTTGTAATGCAGGAGACCCAGGTTTGATCCCTTGGTCGGGAAGATTTCCTGGAGAAGGGAATGGCAACCCATTTCAGTATTCTTGCCTGGAGAATTCCAAGGACACAGGAGTTTGGTGGGCCACATTCCACAGGGTCACAAAGAGTCGTACATGTCTGAGCGACTAACACTTCCACTTTTCATAGTGTGCAAAGGATTAATTATTCAGCTGGGAATGACAGAGTGGTTCTTGATTTTATGTACTAGGGAGAGGGTCCAGTCATGAACAAGGGAACTAAATGATTAATGAAATATCCTCGGACTATAGGTATTAGGAAGGCAGCTAATAAGTTCTGTGATAGAGAATTATGGCGCAAGCGTGTTATTTCTTATGCACTGAAATATGTGTAAATGGGCAATTGTCTGCAAGTGTAGAATAACACTGAACCAGCCTTTTTTAGGGAAGCTTCTAGAGGAGAAAGCTGTGTTAGTCTTCCTGGTAAGGGAGGAAAATGAAAACTTAAAATGCCAGGGCAGTTTATCTTGTGAGAAACTTAGTAAGGGACATCCATCTTGTTTATCATATTGTGTCCAGTGTACAGCAGTGTGCATACAGAAACTGCTCCAAAAGTAATAGTTTATGGAAAAACCAACTGACGCTGCAAAAAGTTCTTTCTTTTGTTCTAGGTAGAAGAAAATCCAGCGGTCTCCAGTGATCTTTAGACATCTTCCCACATATGGCAGATTTTCTGGGAAGGCACTTAGTAAAAAGTGGCAACAGGCTCAAGGATGCAAGGAGAACTTTCTTCATAGCCTTATCCAGGAGGTCAAACCACAAGAGGACATCTCCTGAAATTATCAAGATGCTGATGGTGGCTGATTGGATGTTTGGGTAAGGATTATCTCTCAGGGCCAGATGGCTATTTACCAGAAGAAAATGGTCACTCTTGGCCCACCCTGGGAAAGGTTCATTAGGAAAACACAATACTCAATTAAAGCATTTACCCTCTAGTACTTTGTTTAATTGTGTGCACATCAATCTCTCACTCCAGTAGACCTGTAAGCTTCTCTTGTGACAACTTAAAAGGGCTGACAGCAAGAAGGGGTCAGCCTTGTCTTGAAGCTGTCTTTTCATTATAAGCATGTGTGTACTTAGTTGCTCAGTCATTTCCAACTCTTTGCGACCCCATGGACTGCAGCCTGCCAGGCTCCTCTGTCCATGGGGATTCTTTAGGCAAGAATACTGGAGTGGGTTGCCATGCCTTCCTCCAAAGGATCTTCCCAACCCAGGGATCGAACCCAGGTCTCCTGCATTGCAGGCGGATTCATTACTGACTGAGCCACTGCTGCTGCTGCTGCTGTTGCTGCTGTCACTTCGGTCGTGTCCAACTCTGTGCAACCCCATAGATGGCAGCCCACCAGGCTCCCCCGTCCCTGGGATTCTCCAGGCAAGAACACTGGAGTGGGTTGCCATTTCCTTCTCCAATGCATGAAAGTGAAAAGTGAAAGTGAAGTCGCTCAGTCGTGTCCGACTCTTTGCGACCCCATGGACTGCAGCCCACCAGGCTCCTCTGCCCATGGGATTTTCCAGGCAAGAGCCACTAGGGAAGCCCAATTATAAGCATATGTTTTGAAACTACAGGTTTTATTTACATGAATAAAAATTTTCATTCAATTTTACACTTTTTATTTACCATCATCACCATCATGTTACCAGGTGGCTTTGGGGTGGCTCTAAAAATCAGAGTCAAGCCATTTCCTGCTTCCCCTACATGTACCACAGATCACCCCCGTCAACCAGCAGTCTTTTCTTTAGATTTCTTAAATCCTCAATATTTAGCATATAGTAAGTAATTGTTGCCTTGAGTTTAAACACTGAGAATAAAGAAGTAATTTTTTAAAAAGTATATTTATACAAATATTCATCTTATTTCCTAATACTTATAGTTTGAATGTGTTTCTCATTATTAGTTATTTTTAACATTTTTAATGTGATAAATAAGAAACTGCAACAGGATAATCATACTTAATTAAAAAAAATTCATTTTAATGCCATCTCTAGCAGGATAGACTGGAGACCACAGGGGAGAGTAGAGAGGAATACTGTCTCAAAATATTTACATTTAACATTTAAATATTGTTTTTTTAAACTTTTTATTTTATATTGGACTACAGTTGATTAACCATGTTGTGATAGTTTCAGGTGAACAGCGAAGGGATTCAGCCATACATACACATGTATCCGTTCTTCCTTAAACTCCCCTCCCATCCAGGCTGCCACACAATATTGAGCAGAGTTCCCTGTGCTATACAGTAGGTCCTTGTTGGTTATCCATTTTAAATATAGCAGTGTGTACATATTAAGTGTATAAAGGCTTAATACAAAAATGAAGGCTTAACAAAAATACCTGACTGGCTATGTACATGTCAGATATTTATACCTCCTGTCCCAGTAGGTATTTATACCTCCCTCTCCCAACTAGACTGATTGACCCCCCACCCACATCCCCAGCCCCAAGCCTCTAAACCTTCTGTCAGACCAGGTGCAAGAGGCAAGAGACCAGAGAGTCTCCAGGGATAAACTGTCCTGAAAGCCCCATAAGCTTTCCTTTCCTAGGACACCGCATTAGAGAAGTGATTTGAGCTAAAATGATTATCACTGGGCTGCTGCCAACTGAGAATACTGTATTCCCAGCTTATTAATAGAAAAAAAAAAAGATGGAAGTTGAATCCAAATGAAATATAATTCTATCTGTTTTTTATCCAAGTGATTTCAGTGGACAAAGGATAATGGCTCTGCAGAGAACGAATTAAATGAGTCCTGGGATATATCACACAGTGGCTTTTAGGGTGGTGAGAAGGGTGGGCTGAAGAGGGAGGGAAGGGCGTTCCCCCTCCCCAAAGGCAAGTCTCTGAATGTCTGAAAAGAGAGGGAGGTGAGGGTGGCATGAGGCCCTACTTTAGTGATATTACTCCCCAGAGGAGTGTTCCTCCCTTGGAAAATCACTGCAAGGCGGAGTTACAGAAGATTCTTGAGTAGGGGAGGGGCAGGACCAAAGTAGCATTTAAAAAGCTGAATAAATATTTTTTTAGTGAATGAGTGATGTGAGTGATTCATATGTGACTCTGCGGACTGTAACCCACCAGGCTCCTCTGTCCATAAGACTGTCCAGGCCAGAATACTGAAGTGGATTGCCAAGCCCTCCTCCAGGGAAGCTCTACCCAGGGATGGAACCCAAGTTTCTAATGTCTCCTGCATTGGCAGGTGGATTCTTTACCATTAGCACCACCTGTGAAGCCCAAGACCAAGACAGAGACATGAATTTGGCTACTTCTGAATATGTATTTCAATAAAGATTCTAGAAAAGAAGATTAGAAAATAATATCCAATCAATATCATAAGTATAGCTTTAGGTTATTTACAGTTTTCTAATTGTTTATTCTTCTGTGTGTTCTTTGGAAGGAATGATGCTAAGGCTGAAACTCCAGTACTTTGGCCACCTCATGCGAAGAGTTGACTCATTGGAAAAGACTCTGATGCTGGGAGGGATTGGCGGCAGGAGGAAAAGGGGACGACAGAAGATGAGATGGCTGGATGGCATCACTGACTTGATGGATGTGAGTCTGAGTGAACTCCGGGAGTTGGTGATGGACAGGGAGGCCTGGTGTGCTGCAATTCATGGGGTCACAAAGAGTCAGACATGACTAAGCGACTGAACTGACTGAACAGAAGTTAATACAACAAGATAGTTAGACAGATCTAACTTATGGATGTGATAAGACACAACTCTATTTTTGTTTTTATTGATGAGATTTGTGTGGCACTTTTTGCTTGTCCTGGATAAATATGATTCACTCACAGGTAATGGACCAAATCCCTTGGACTGCAAGGAGATCAAATCAGTCAATCCTAAAGAAAATCAATCCTTAATAGTCACTGGAAGGATTGATGCTGAAGCTGAAGCTCCAGTACTTTGGCCACCTGATGCAAAGAGCCGACTTATTGGAAAAGACCCTAATGCTGGGAAAGATTGAAGGCAGGAGGAGAAAGGGGTGACAGAGGATGAGATGGTTGGATGGCATCACCAACTCAATGGACATGAGTTTGAGCAAGCTCCAGGAGATGGTGAAGGACAGGGAAGCCTGGCGTGCTGTAGTCCATGGGGTCACAAGGAGTCAGACATGACTGAGCGACTGAACAACAGTGGACGGTCAGTCCTGTAGTCATTTTAAGTTGCAAAACACAGCCTAAGACATGTTAAGACACATAGCCCCGGGAACAATTAAAACCCTGAATTCCATTTAGTGACAAATCTCACTTTCTCTGGCCCCACATCTCTCCTATCTGTTGTTTCTTGCTCCTCCCTCACAGAGAAAGGGAGGGTTGGAACATAGAGAAAGGAAAAATGGGAGCAGGAAATGATCTTACTCCTGCTTCATTTGCCATTCCTTAGCTTTGTGTTGAATGAGTCCATTGTGCATATGTGCTCAGTCATGTCTGACTCTTTGGGACTCCATGGACTATAGGCACGAGGTTTCTCTGTCCATGGGATTTCCCAGGCAAGAATACTGGAGTGGGTTGCCATTTCCTTCTCCAGGGGATCTTCCTGACACAGGGATCAAATATGTGTCTCTTGTGTCTCCAGCATTGAGAGGTGGATTCTTTACCAGTGCACCATTAGACTCGTGTTTAAAGCTGAAATTTTCCTGAGTGCACTTTTGGGAGCCCTTGAATCCTTTATGGGATTCTCTGGAAGTGTTTTTGTTGATGCTCCTCTGTTAGCTGGCAGCCCATCCTCTTCTCTGAGCTTCCACCCACACACTGCTGGAATCCCATTGCACATTCTAAGTGGTCCTTTCAGGGGGATTCTAAAACAGCCTCAGAAGGGCAGACCCTTGATATTGGGGGCTCTGTACTGCAAAAACATTTGGTGTCCTGCTGCCGTAGGGGCTTGAAGTAATTTTCCAGGCTTTAAAGTGGCTACTTGCATTGACTGCATCACCCCCAACACAGCTTCTCTCCTACCTGGCGTATTTTCTGGGGCAGAAGTTAGCCCTCAGCTCATCATGACTCCTAATCTCTGGACAACACCTGCCAGACTCTCAAAGTGGCCGTGTCAAACACCTCTAAGGCTTGACCTCCTTCATTTCCTCATGGGGTGAGAGGTTTTGAGGTTCTTAGGACAAATTTCTCCAAAAAAAGTTCTTCTCTCTTGAATTGTTTGACATCCTTCCCATTCTGTCAAAACATGTTATACTTTTGGGATTCAAAAGTAGCCCCTGCATAAATATCCTGGAGTTTTGAAACCAAACCTTTAAAACCTCCAGATTTTTAAAACCTCCAGATTGTTTTGAAGTGTCTCTTGTGGCCCTCCATGTCATATATTTGGTACATGAGAACTGTAACATCAGTCCCTCTGAAGAAATTGAGGTGAAAAATTTCTATTTAATATCAAGTTACACTCACTTAAATTCTAAGTAGGGCATTCTATACAGCAGCTTTAATTTTTCCCACTTAATATTCTTGTCCTCTCAAAGCCTGAAGCTAGAAGAATTTCCAAAGTTTCCAGACAGATTGGTAAATAATACTAGAAATCTTTTTTCATTAATAATTGACTAACTTATTAAACATAAAAATTAGAAGCATAATCAGATCAGATCAGTCGCTCAGTCGTGTCCAACTCTTTGCGACCCCATGAATCACAGCACGCCAGGCCTCCCTGTCCATCACCAACTCCCAGAGTTCACCCAGACTCACGTCCATCGAGTCAGTGATGCCATCCAGCCATCTCATCCTCTGTCTTCCCCTTCTCCTCCTGCCCCCAATCCCTCCCAGCATCAGAGTCTTTTCCAATGAGTCAACTCTTCGCATGAGGTGGCCAAAGGACTGGAGTTTCAGCTTTAGCATCATTCCTTCCAAAGAAATCCCAGGGCTGACCTCCTTCAGAATGGACTGGTTGGATCTCCTTGCAGTCCAAGGGACTCTCAAGAGTCTTCTCCAACACCACAGTTCAAAAACATCAATTCTTCGGAGCTCAGCCTTCTTCACAGTCCAACTCTCGCATCCATACATGACCACAGGAAAAACCATAGCCTTGACTAGACGGACCTTTGTTGGCAAAGTAATGTCTCTGCTTTTGAATATGCTATCTAGGTTAGTCATAACTTTCCTTCCAAGGAGTAAGCATCTTTTAATTTCATGGCTGCAGTCACCATCTGCAGTGATTTTCGAGCCCAGAAAAATAAAGTCTGACACTGTTTCCACTGTTTCCCCATCTATTTCCCATGAAGTGATGGGACCGGATGCCATGATCTCAGTTTTCTGAATGTTGAGCTTTAAGCCCACTTTTTCACTCTCCTCTTTCACCTTCATCAAGAGGCTTTTGAGTTCCTCTTCACTTTCTGCCATAAGGGTGGTGTCATCTGCATATCTGAGGTTATTGATATTTCTCCTGGCAATCTTGATTCCAGCTTGTGTTTCTTCCAGTCCAGCGTTTCTCATGATGTACTCTGCATAGAAGTTAAATAAACATGGTGACAATATACAGCCTTTACGAACTCCTTTTCCTATTTGGAACCAGTCTGTTGTTCCATGTCCAGTTCTAACTGTTGCTTCCTGACCTGCATACAAATTTCTCAAGAGGCAGATCAGGTGGTCTGGTATTCCCATCTCTTTCAGAATTTTCCACAGTTTATTGTGATCCACACAGTCAAAGGCTTTGGCATAGTCAATAAAGCAGAAATAGATGTTTTTCTGGAACTCTCTTGCTTTTTCCATGATCCAGCGGATGCTGGCAATTTGATCTCTGGTTCCTCTGCCTTTTCTAAAACCAGCTTGAACATCTGGAAGTTCACGGTTCATGTATGAACCGTGAACTTGCTGAAGCCTGGCTTGGAGAATTTTGAGCATTACTTTACTAGCGTGTGAAATGAGTGCAATTGTGTGGTAGTTTGAGCATTCTTTGGCATTGTCGTTCTTTGGGATTGGAATGAAAACTGCCCTTTTCCAGTCCTGTGGCCACTGCTGAGTTTTCCAAATTTACTGGCATATTGAGTGCAGCACTTTCACAGCATCATCTTTCAGGATTTGGAATAGCTCAACTGGAATTCCATCACCTCCACTAGCTTTGTTTGTAGTGATGCTTTCTAAGGCCCACTTGACTTCACATTCCAGGATGTCTGGCTCTAGGTCATTGATCACACCATCGTGATTATCTGGGTCGTGAAGATCTTTTTTGTACAGTTCTTCTGTGTATTCTTGCCATCTCTTCTTAATATCTTCTGCTTCTGTTAGGTCCATACCATTTTTGTCCTTTATTGAGCTCATCTTTTGCATGAAATATTCCTTTGGTATCTCTGATTTTCTTGACAAGATCCCTAGTCTTTCCCATTCTGTTGTTTTCCTCTATTTCTTTGCATTGATCGCTGAAGAAGGCTTTCTTATCTCTCCTTGCTATTCTTTGGAACTCTGGATTCAGATGTTTATATCTTTTCTTTTCTCTGCTTTTCACTTTTCTTTTCACAGCTATTTGTAAGGCCTCCTCAGACAGCCATTTTGCTTTTTTGCATTTCTTTTCCATGGGGCTGGTCTTGATCCCTGTCTCCTGTACAATGTCAGTAACCTCCGTCCATGGTTCATCAGGCACACTATCTATCAGACTAGGCCCTTAAATCTATTTCTCACTTCCACTGTATAATCATAAGGGATTTGATTTAGGGCATACCTGAATGGTCTAGTGGTTTTCCCTACTTTCTTCAATTTAAGTCTGAATTTGGCAATAAGGAGTTCATGGTCTGAGCCACAGTCAGCTCCTGGTCTTGTTTTTGTTGACTGTATAGAGCTTCTCCATCTTTGGCTGCAAAGAATACAATCAATCTGATTTCGGTGTTGACCATCTGGTGATGTCCATGTATAGAGTCTTCTCTTGTGTTGTTGGAAGAGGGTGTTTGTTATGACCAGTGCATTTTCTTGGCAAAAGTCTATTAGTCTTTGCCCTGCTTCATTCCATATTCCAAGGCCAAATTTGCCTGTTACTCCAGGTGTTTCTTGACTTCCTACTTTTACATTCCAGTCCCCTATAATGAAAAGGACATCTTTTGGGGGTGTTAGTTCTAAAAGGTCTTGTAGGTCTTCATAGAACCGTTCAACTTCAGCTTCTTCAGTATTACTGGTTGGGGCATAGACTTGGATTACTGTGATATTGAATGGTTTGCCTTGGAAACGAACATTCTGTCGTTTTTGAGATTGCATCCAAGTACTGCATTTCGGACTCTTTTGTTGACCATGATGGCCACTCCATTTCTTCTGAGGGATTCCTGCCTGCAGTAGTAGATATAATGGTCATCTGAGTTAAATTCACCCATTCCAGTCCATTTCAGTTCGCTGATTCCTAGAATGTCGACATTCACTCTTGCCATCTCTTGTTTGACCACTTCCAATTTGCTTTGATTCATGGACCTGACATTCTAGGTTCCTATGCAATATTGCTCTTTACAGCATCGGACCTTGCTTCTATCAGCAGTCACATCCACAGCTGGGTATTGTTTTTGCTTTGGCTCCATCCCTTCATTCTTTCTGAAGTTATTTCTCCACTGATCTCCAGTAGCATATTGGGCACCTACTGACCTGGGGAGTTTCTCTTTCAGTATCCTATCATTTTGCCTTTTCATACTGTTCATGGGGTTCTCAAGGCAAGAATACTGAAGTGGTTTGCCATTCCCTTCTCCAGTGGACCACATTCTGTCAAATCTCTCCACCATGACCCGCCCATCTTGGGTTGCCCCATGGGCATGGCTTAGTTTCATTGAGTTAGAAACATAATAGGGCTCCACTTTTCATCTGACAGGTTAATAAATATTAAAAAGTAGAATACTGCAGTATTCTTGCCTGGAGAATCCCAGGGATGGGAAAGGCTGGTGGGCAGCCATCTATGGGGTCGCATAGAGTTGGACACGACTGAAGTGACTTAGCAGCAGCAGCAGCAGCAGCAGCAGCAGCAGCAGAATAAAACAGTGATGATATGAAGAAATTTTCATAAACTGTTAGTGGAAGTAGACATTAATGCAAGATTTTGGAAGGTAATTTATTAACATATGTCCAAATTTAAAATGCAGTCTCTGTTGATTGTATCCACTGCCTGACCAACAGAGGCAGCTCCGGGTTATGTAGAAGATTTCACAATTTGAGGAGCATTGTTTAAGAAAAAAAATGCAAGATTAGGAACACAAACTGGATAGGAAAGCAAATAGTTACTTAGAAAAAAATGTATAGCAAATTACAAATTTTAAAATGCTAATACCAGAAACATAAAAAATCCAGAAAAATTACATGTTTTTGTGAATAAATTATAATATATATATACTTCTAGAATTTCTTTTGAATTTTGATATAATTCAAGAATTCTGAATAAATATAGAAAATTATCTGAAATTAAAGCATGTACAGGAATAATTAAAATGTGTTAAAACATTCTTACATTGTATTAAGCTAATTAATTATATAACATATTATTTTTATATACATTGATTTATTTATAAATACCTATAGTGATTCTTTCCCTGGGTTATCTCTTTAAGCTGTTATGCTCCAATGATGGATAACTTTTCATCTTTTTGTCTAAAACTGCTGGTTTTCTTCAGCATGTAATGTGATCCATTATGTTGGATGGATGAGATGGTTGGATGGTATCACTGATTCAATAGACATGAACTTGAGCAAAGTCCAGGAGATGGTGAAGGACAGGGAAGCCTGATGTGCTGCAGTCCATGAGGTTTCACAGAGTTGGACATGACTTGGTGACTGAACAACAACTTGTTGGATGTATAAAATAGGTAACCAAAAAAGTAGGCCTGGTCACAATGGAATTGGCACTGATTTGTACCTTACAAACTCAGGAAACATGATAAATTCTATTTTATGCAATTTACCAAAAAAGAAAAAATATATTGTGGGTTTATAATTGCATATAAAGATGCAAACATATTTGATAACTGCTTATGAAATATATTCATGGCAGAGCTGAACTTTTGACTAGACATTTGTGAGAATCAAATGCCTTGCTTATAATAGTACATACCTGAAGATTGGCAGAACTTTCATAGACCAGCTTCTGCTCACACTTTTGTAAACTTGTTTCTCCTTCAATACCCACATACTTCCAATGCCTTGTGAATAGGTTACATTCATTTCCTCTGGCATTGCCAAAGCAGACAATGGGAACACTGCCGGAAGCCATTCCTGCACCAGAATAGCTAACAATAGCTTAACTTGATGTCAAAGTGAACCCCATAAATATGACCTTCTTAACATAAACTCTGTGTGTCTTCAACTCAGCTTCCCCATAGCTGAATCCCAAGCAGCCCGTGGTTTCTAACACCAGTCTACAGAAAGGCAAGTGTTAACAGAAGGTAAGTTGGAGACAAAAGAGACTGAGGTCCTAGTTGACTGTGGCTGAAATAGCCTTCACGTTTTACAAAAGCATATGATCGTGTGAACATATTGCTTGGGCCCTAAACAGGGCCAGGAAAGGGGCATGTGCATATGAGGGACATAGATGTCATTAGCTTCAAGGTCAATCTGCCTTGCCAATCAGGAAGGAGAGCCCTGTTTGCATGATCCATCTATTCACATCACACTTATATTCACAAGTTCGGCACACCGGGGTGTTTGTGGACAAATGCAGTTAGGTTCTGTTTAGCAGCTGGCCAACCTCTGACAAGAGTCAGCAATTGAGTGTTT
Organism: Bos taurus; assembly: GCF_002263795.3. Lineage (NCBI taxonomy): Eukaryota > Metazoa > Chordata > Mammalia > Artiodactyla > Bovidae > Bos > Bos taurus. Next base: position 53,498,719 of record NC_037330.1, read on the forward strand.
TCCTAAATCTTATTTCCTAGCCTCAAGCCCTGAGGAAAGTTACTCACCTCATTATGGTGATCATATACCATTGAAAGGTGTTTGACCTAGGAAATGAAGGTATTTGGTAAACTAGCAAGGAGGAGGCTCATGGAAGGACTGGGTTGTACTCAGACACTGGGAAAATTAAAGAGAGCATGGGAAGTTCCCTTAATGATCAGTTTAAGGACTCTCTTTTGTACACATATTTTGTAAGGGAATAGTCAGGAACAATTTGAGCTGGAAGTAACAGAATACTCAACCAATGGCAGCTTAAATAATCAAGATGCTTAATTAACTCTTAGAACGAAATATCTAAAGGTAGGAAACCTTATACTTCTGCTATTTTGGGACTTTGGGTCCCTGTCTCTGTGATTCTCATGGTCAAAAGTCAGTTGTCACAGCTCTATGAATCATTTATCCAAAGGCCAGAAACAGGAGGCAGTGGGAGAGTATGTGCCTATCTTATTTTAGCAAGGAGAAAAAGTCTTTCTAAACAGTTTTCCATCAGAATTCCTCTGAAGGCCTCGTTGGCCAAAACTGGGCACATGGGCAACTCTAGGATAAGAGGGAATTGGGAAAGTGGGTGTCTGGCAAAGGGTCATGGGAGTTCTAGGTTTGGCTTAGTCATACTTCATCTTTATGGGCTAAGCATATGAGTTTTCTGAATAAAAACATGGATCCTACTGGTAGGAAGAAAATGGGAAGAGCTATTTGGAAGAAGCTAATGTTACATGCAGTTGGAACTTTTGGGTTGAATATCATAAAACTATCCTTAAAGTTCAACATTCAGAAAACTAAGATCATGGCATCTGGTCCCATCACTTCATGGGAAATAGATGGGGAAACAGTGGAAACAGTGTCAGACTTTATTTTTTTGGGCTCCAAAATCACTGCAGATAGTGACTGCAGCCATGAAATTAAAAGACGCTTACTCCTTGGAAGGTAAGTTATGACCAACCTAGATAGCATATTGAAAAGCAGAGACATTACTTTTCCAACAAAGGTCCATCTAGTCAAGGCTATGGTTTTTCCCGTGGTCATGTATGGATGTGAGAGTTGGACTGTGAAGAAAGCTGAGTGCTGAAGAAGTGATGCTTTTGAACTGTGGTGTTGGAGAAGACTCTTGAGAGTCCCTTGGACTGCAAGGAGATCCAACCAGTCTATTCTAAAGGAGATCAGTCCTAGGTGTTCTTTGGAAGGAATGATGCTAAAGCTGAAACTCCAATACTTTGGCCACCTCATGCGAAGAGTTGACTCATTGGAAAAGACCCTGATGCTGGGAGGGATTGGGGGCAGGAGGAGAAGGGGAAGACAGAGGATGAGACGGCTGGATGGCACCACTGACTTGATGGACATGAGTTTGAGTGAACTCTGGGAGTTGGTGATGGACAGGGAAGCCTGGCGTGCTGCAATTCATGGGGTTGCAAAGAGTCGGACACGACTGAGTGACTGAACTGATCCTTTCCTTATCAATTATTAAACTGACATGAATTGAGAATATATATGAATACAAACTAACAATTATTTACTCAATATTCTGTGCCACATTGGGACAGAATCTGTGCTATTCTGTGCAAGCTGTTAGATATACACTATCTGCAATTAGCCCAGCCCTGCAAGATGAATATTACTATTATTATTTTTCAGAGAGATTAGTTTACCTTCCCATTGAGGAAGTAAGTAGCTCTATTTGTCTAATATCATTAAAGTCTTTGCCTTTCTTGAACTTTAAATGAATTAAATCATATAAAATGTTCTCCTTTGTTTCTTGCTCAAAGTAGGTCTATGATTCATTCATGATGGAAAGAGTATCAGTAATTCATTTTTTATCACCATGTACTATCCCATCATTTGTAAATATGACTGTTTATTCATCCATTGTACTGTAGGTAGATGGGGCTTCCCAAGTGGCAGTAGTAGTAAAGAACCTGCCTCCCAGTGCAGGAGGTGTAAGAGACATGAGCGGGATTCCTGGGTTGGGAAAATTCCCTGGAGGAGGGCATGGCAACCTACTCTAGTATCCTTGCCTGGAGAATCCCCGTGGACAGAGGAGACTGTCTGGCTACAATCCATAAGGTCGCAAAGAGTTGGACACAACTGAAGTGATTTAGCACACAATCAAATAGGTATATATTGGGGTTGTTTCCAGTTTGGAGGTATTCTGAATAAAGTTGCTATTAATGTTCTTAATATGTGTCTTTTGGTGGATAGAAGCCCTCCTTTCTGTTGGATTTATATCCAGGAGTAGCACAGGGTATTTTTAGCTTTAGTAGATACTCATAAAATCCCATGGATGGCGGAGCCTGGTAGGCTACTGTCCATGGGGTCGCAAAGAGTCAGACATGACTGAGCGACTTTACTTTGCTTCATCTCATTAAATCTTTAAAGGATTTCCAAAGTGGTCTTACCAGGTTCAGTTCAGTTCAGTCTTTTAGTGGTGTCTGGTTCTTTGTGACCCCATGAACCACAGCATGCCAGGCCTCCCTGTCCATTACCAACTCCCAGAGTCCACCCAAACCCATGTCCATTGAGTTGGTGATGCCATCCAACCATCTCATCCTCTGTTGTCCCCTTCTCCTCCTGCCCTCAATCTTTCCCAGCATCAGAGTCTTTTCAAATGAGTCAGCTCTTCGCATGAGGTGGCCAAGGTATTGGAGTTTCAGCTTCATCATCAGTCCTTCCAATGAACACCCAGGACTGATCTCCTTTAGCATGGACTGGTTAGATCTCCTTGCAGTCCAAGGGACTCTCAAGAGTCTTCTCCAACACCACAGTTCAAAAGCATCAATTCTTTGGTGCTCAGCTTTCTTTACAGTCCAACTCTCACATCCATACATGACCACAGGAAAAGCCATAGCCTTGACTAGACGGACATTTGTTGACAAAGCGATGTCTCTGCTTTTTAATATATTGTCTAGGTTGGTCATAACTTTCCTTCCAAGGAGTAAGCGTCTTTTAATTTCATAGCTGCAGTCACTATCTGCAGTGATTTTCGAGCCCAGAAAAATAAAGTCAGCCACCGTTTCCACTGTTTCCCCATCTATTTCCCATGAAGTGATGGGACCGGATGCCCTGATATTAGTTTTCTGAATGTTGAGCTTTAAGCCAACTTTTTGACTCTCCTCTATCACTTTCATCAAGAGGCTCTTTAGTTATTCACTTTCTGCCATAAGGGTGGTGTCATCTGCATATCTGAAGTTATTGATATTTCTCCTGGCAATCTTGATTTCAGCTTGTGCTTCTTCCAGCCCAGCGTTTCTCATGATGTCCTCTGCATATAAGTTAAATAAGCAGGGTGACAATATACAGCCTTGATGTACTCCTTTTCCTATTTGGAACCAGTCTGTTGTTCCATGTCCAGTTCTAACTGTTGCTTCCTGACCTGCATACAGGTTTCTCAAAAGGCAGATCAGGTGGTCTGGTATTCCCATCTCTTTCAGAATTTTCCACAGTTTAATGTGATCCACACAGTCAAAGGCTTTGGCATAGTCAACAAAGCACAAATAGATGTTTTTCTGGAACTCTCTTGCGTTTTCCATGATCCAGCGAATGTTGGCAATTTGATCTCTGGTTCCTCTGCCTTTTCTAAAACCAGCTTGAACATCCGAAGCCTGGCTTGGAGAATTTTGAGCATTACTTTACTAGCGTGTGAGATGAGTGCAACTGTGTGGTAGTTTGAGCATTCTTTGGCATTGTCGTTCTTTGGGATTGGAATGAAAACTGCCCTTTTCCAGTCCTGTGGCCACTGCTGAGTTTTCCAAATTTGCTGGCATATTGAGTGCAGCACTTTCACAGCATCATCTTTCAGGATTTGGAATAGTTCAACTGGAATTCCATCACCTCCACTAGCTTTGTTCATAGTGATGCTTCCTAAGGCCCACTTGACTTCACATTCCAGGATGTCTGACTCTAGGTGAGTGATCATACCATCGTGATTATCTGAGTCGTGAAGATCTTTTTTGTACAGTTTTTCTGTGTATTCTTGCCATCTCTTCTTAGTATCTTCTGCTTCTGTTAGGTCCATACAATTTCTGTCCTTTATTGAGTCCATCTTTGCATGAAATATTCCCTTGGTATCTCTAATTTTCTTGAAGAGATCTCTAGTCTTTCTGTCTATTGTTTTCCTCTATTTCTTTGCATTGATTGCTGAGGAAGGCTTTCTTATCTCTCCTTACTATTCTTTGGAACTCTGCATTCAAATGGGTATATCTTTCCTTTTCTCCTTTGCTTTTTGCTTCTCTTCTTTTCACAGCTATTTGTAAGGCCTCCTCAGACAGCCATTTTGCTTTTTTGCATTCTTTTTTCTTTGGGTTATACTCCCACAGTTTAGGAGACAACCATTTGTTAGTGTTTGATTTTGTTATATAGAAAGTGGTAAGAGGAAAATTTGGGCAAGACAAAGAATTTTTAACACTGGAGGTAAGTGGGGCTGGTTGAAAATTTAGATACAGTGGTTAGGATAAGTTTTCGGTTTTTTTTTTTTTTTTTTGAGAAGGTTACATTTGAGAAAAGTCACAAAAGAGGTAAGGGAGTGATCAATGCAGGCATATGGAAAATGTCCTGAGCAGAGGGAAGAGCCAGTGCAAAGGCTGTAGATAAATGCTTGATGCATTCAAGTGAAAGAAACAGGTCAATGTGGAAGAAGCCGAAGGAGTGAGAGGGAAAGCAGTAGGAGATTACATACAAGAGGCAGATAGAGCCAGAGCAGGGGGTTTTATAGGACATGGGGAGGACTTTCGCTCTTACCTGGAGTGAAATGGGGAACCACAAGAAGGTTTTGAGCAGTTGAGTGACATAACTAACTTACATTTGGAAGAGATAGCTCTGATTTCTTGGTTGAGAATGGACTGCAGAGTGTGTGTAGTAAACTACTGCAGGAGGTGATCATGGCCTGGGCCAGACGGTAACAGAGAGACATGTCAAGACTAGTTAGATTCTGGATGTATTTCTAATGGAGAGCCATCCTTACTCTTGGTATAACCGGCTTTAATATTAGCAATGCTATCATAATAATAATAATCATTTTCAGCCCTCTTACTATGTCCATAATCTCTGTTTTATTATCCTCATAAACTAAAGCTCAAAGACATTAAGCAACATCCCTAAGGACACATATTTCATAAGAGATAATCCAGGGATTCAATCTTAGCTCTAGCAGATTTCAAAGTCCTTTAAACTGCTTTATCACTGGATTGTGGTTTCCTTTTTGCCAAGCCCACTCAGTGCCTTATTCATAAAAAGTAATCAATATCTTTATATTGAATTAATTAATGACACCATTCACTTTTTTCTGTACTTCCTGAGATTAAACTACATGTTTGATACTGAGCCTTTTTAAAAAGTACTGTTTTATTTTATATTTCCGTGCAGTAAATTTCACATTTTTAATATACAGTTTTATGAGTTTTAACACATGAATAGATTTGTGCAACCACTACTGCAATAGGATACTTCTGTCAACCTCCCCATAAATTCTTTTATGCTGCATTTTAGTCAAATACTATCCTCACTCCTAATTCCTGGTAAATACTGATCTGTTCTTTGTGTATAGATTGTGGTGCACAGGTTTTTGTTGCACATAAGTGTGCATTTTTCTAGAGTGAAAACCTCAGCATGGGTTTGTTGGTTCATATGCTGATTGTTTATTTAGCTCTATAAGAAACTACCAAACTATTTTCTAAACAGCTGTACCACTTTGCAAGTCCACCAGCACTGTATGAGAGTTACAGTTGCTCTGCATCCTTGTCAGCGCTTGACAAGGCCAATTGCATTTTTTGTTTTAGCCATTCTAATACGCATGTGATGGTATCTCATCATGGGATACCAGTTATTTTTGAAATTCATAGTAAAATGTTTTAGGCTCCAGAATTTAAGTCATAGGCTGTACTCCAAGTACATTGTGAATAAACACGGTATGTACGTGCGTGCTAAGTCACTTTAGTCGTGTCTGACTGTTTGTGACCCTATGGACTACAGCCTGCCAGATTCCTCTGTCCACAGGATTCTCCAGGCAAGAATACTGGAGTGGGTTGCCATCCCCTCCTCCAGGGGATCTTCCCAACCCAGGGATCTGATCCGAGTCTCTTGTGTTTCCTGCATTGACAGGCGGGTTCTTTACCACTAGCGCCACCTGGAGGCCAAACATAGCATAAGCATACTTACGCTGAAAATTGACCCCCTGTACATTTTGACCCAGATAACCTTGCCATTTGGACACTGTGTTATCGTGATGTTGCTTAAATATAAATAACAAAACTTGTTTGCAAGATTTTTTAGCCAATAAGAAATTGTTTATGAAATAGGCTTACGCTTTGCTTTTCTCTCAGGGTTGTTATAGAAGATAATCAAAGGTCATAAGACAACGGATGGAAAATTGCCTCAAGATACAAGAACATACATTAATATTATTATTAGAGTTGCAGTCACTGAATTAAAGAGGGAGTAACTTAATTAAATGAAGGCAGTGTTTACTAAATAACTAATATAGTGAAGGTATTATGTTAGATATGGTCTATGGAGACTATATTGGAAAACAGAGTTCTTATCTTCATGACATTTATAGTCTACCTGTGGAGAGAAGGAACATGTAAAAGATTTTAAATAACTAATTTCCATAATACATCAGTTTGCATTAAAGGATTTATTTAGGTTTTCAAAATGATGGTACAGTTTATAAAAATATCATACTTATCTATCAAACATCCATATATATATTTATATGGTGCACTTAAATAAGTATTTAAGTTTTCTCTCACAATACATAATGTGTGAGATTTACAGGACCAATGTTGTTATATTAATCCCTAAGATTTGAGCTGGGCTTGAGACAATAATGGAATCTTGGTATCAGAGAGGAGGAAGAGGGCATTCCAGGCAAATCAAGTGTCAGGAGCCAAAGCCCAGAGTTAAAAAGTGCAAAGCCTGTGCCAGACCTGTAATGGGGGAGTGATAATCAAGCACTTACCATGTGCAGGTGACACCACCCTTATGGCAGAAAGGGAAGAAGAATTAAAGAGCCTCTTGATGAAAGTAAAGGAGGAGAGTGAAAAAGCTAGCTTAAAACTCAACATTCAGAAAACTAAGATCATGGCATCCGGTTCCATCACTTCATAGCAAATAGATGGGGAAACAATGGAAACAGTGAGAGACTTCATTTTCTTGGGCTCCAAAATCACTGCAGATGGTGAGTGCAGCCATGAAATTAAAAGATGCTTACTCCTTGGAAGAAAAGCTGTGACCAACCTAGACAGCATATTTAAAAGCAGAGACATTACTTTGTCAACAAAGGTCCATTTAGTCAAAGCTATGATTTTTTTCCAGTAGTCATGTATGGATGTGAGAGTTTGACTATAAAGAAAGCTGAGCACCAAAGAATTGATGCTTTTGAACTGTGGTGTTGGAGAAGACTCTTGAGAGTCCCTTGGACTGCAAGGAGATCCAACCAGTCCATCCTAAAGGAAATCAGTCCTAAATATTCAGTGGTAGGACTGATATTGAAGCTGAAACTCCAATACTTTTGCCACCTGATGGGAAGACCTGACTCATTGGAAAAGATCCTGATGCTGGGAAAGGTTGAAGTCAGGAGGAGAAGGGGATGACAGAGTATGAAATGGTTGGATGGCCTCACCGACTCTATGGACATGAGTTTGAGCAAGCTCCAGGAGATGGTGATGGACAGGGAAGCCTGGCATACTGCACTCCACGGGGTCACAAACAGTCATACATGACTGAGTGACTGAACTGAACTGAACTGTGTGCCAAGCACTGGGCTAAATCTGATCCATGGGCCAGCTCATTAAATATCTTAGTTTCTTAACAGTAAAGAAACTAACACTTTGGAAACTTCCACATAGTTACAAAACTGATAAGCTTCAGACCTGGGACTCTAACCCAGATAATCTAATTCTAGCCCTAACTTAGACATTACACTGCAGCATTAATGTTGGAGGGCTGAGATATTTGATTTTTTTACCCAGAGAACTTGTGATTCTTCATCTTTTCACTACTTTTCTAGGTTTGAGGAATTTCCCCTCAGCAAGACGGGTTCAATATGAGCATGGTTTGAGGGAAAAGCATCCATACCATCAGCATCTATGTGGGCATGCTGCTTACTTGTCCTGAGACACTGAGATGCCTCTCAGGAAGGGCATCTCCCTTTTGAGAATCGGCACTTTAGGTAATGGGGAAGCAAGGAAGACTCTTAAACAAAGAACAAGGAAGGCAAGAATGAAAGTCTGGAAGACAAATTTGGCACCAAGGTGTGGAAAGGATTAGACACAAGAGATGGAGGCAGAGAAGCAGGAAAGAGAATATGGCAGCATAACTCAGCACGGGTGATGAGGCCAGAGCTAGGCTGGGGCAACAGGAGAGTTGTTGAGGGAGCAAATTGATAGGACTTGGTGCCCGGGGTCCTCTGGGGGCTATGGAGAGGGAGGAGTTAGGCTCTAAATATATTATTACTGTGCTTTTCCTTCCTGAGTCTTCTAGGAGAGCTGACTGACCTGGGCGCAGAGTCCCTGAGCCCTCAGAGGCTATTGTCACATCAGCCACGGCCACTAGAGGGCTTCCCCGCCTCGCCTGCTCGCGCCCAGGGAGGGCTTCTCTGCTGTTTAAAATCCAAGTCAGGCTGGCCCTGGAACGCTTCAGGGGAGCCGGGGTTTAGAGCAGTTAATCTTCACTGACACGGAAACTTAGAAGGCCTCCCACTTGATTACAATGACTGGAAACTGAGTCTAACATGTAGCGATGAATGCAGGCGGGAGTGCAGGTGGAGGACCCGGAGGTGGGGAGGAGGAAACAGCTGCCTAGAGGCAGCCCTTAGCTGGTCCTGGCCTCAGGGGCCTGAGGCTCCAGAGATTCTGAATCTGCTTTCCATGGTCACTCAGCTGAGCCAGCAGTTGTATTCCTCTCTCTGTCGCAGGTTTGAAGTGTGTGTGAATGTGTACACGTGTGGATGCATTATGTATAAGGGTGTATATATAAGTGAGGGTTGTTTAGTCACTAAGTTGTGTCCAACTCTTTTGCGACCCCATGGACTATAGCCTGCCAGGCTCCTCTATCCATGGGATTTTCCAGGCGAGAATACTGCAGTGGGTTGCCATTTCCTCCTCCAGATCTTCCCGACCCAGGGATAGAATCCAGGTCTCCTGCATTGCAGGCAGATTCTTTACCACTGAGCCACCAGGGAAGCCCCTATATAAGTGAGGACATGTGTACATATATGTGTGCATGCATGTGGGTGAGTTCTTGTGTGTACACATGTGGGTGCAGGTGTGTTAGTGTATGTGTATGCCTGATTGTGAAATTGGGTGCGTGTGAGCATGCTTGCGTGTGTATGTGTGTGCCTGCCATGCAGGGGGAATGTTAATGTTTTTTGCTTGGCTTCAGCCCAAAAGAGAAACAAATAATGACATGAACGGAAGTGAACTCCAGTCTGGGCTTCAGCACTAATTAGCCGCTATCAGTTTTGACAAAGAGGACTGACAATAGTGGCAAATGAGCAAAGGATGGAAAAACCAGGGAGCTGAGTTGCACAGGGAGCCGGGAGGACACTCAACAGTCCCCTTGGGCAACAAGGCCATCTCAGAAGCCCAGGTGCCTCGGTCAGGCAGGAGACCCTTCCTGCCCTTAGGTGCAGATGAGTGGGCCAGCCCAGCATCTCTTTGGGCTGATTTTGATCTTACTAAGTGCTGCTTCACTTTTTGATGGGCTGACAGGTACCCACTTCACCCTCCCCTGGGTAGTTTTTGCTTTTGTTTGTTAGGCTGGCTCCCGTCCACATTTCCCAGGGATATGGTCACACCCCTCTTACTCACCAGTTGCTTAGAGGGCCCTGGCTTCAACCTGAGTCTGCACTGAGTCATGTTGTTCTGCCTTTAGGCTCTTCTTTTGCTCCCTGTGGGGCTTCCCTGGTGGCTCAGAGGATAAAGCATCTGCCTGCAATGCACGAGATCTGGGTTGGATCCCTGGGTTGGGAAGATCCCCTGGAGAAGGAAATGGCAACCTACTCCAGTATTCTTGCCTGGAGAAGAATCCCATGGACAGAGGAGCTTGGTGGGCTACAGTCCACAGGGTTGCAAAGAGTCGGACACGACTGAGCGACTTCACTTTCTTTATTTTGCTCCCTGTGAAGGTTTGGAAGAATGGTGGAGGCAGAAGCACAGACTATTTGTTGGGTTGTGAGAAAGAGCTGCTCCTTAATTTCTAGACTTGCGTATGTATTTATGTGAAATGGGTGGGGAAAATGGTGGTAGAAGGTGATGTCAGACCCCTCCCACCCCCAGGTAAGCCTTCATCCATCATCAATAGCTGGGGCCCTGTCTGTGGGTTTCCCACAGGCCCAACTCACACGGGCTTCAAAGAAAAGGGTTCAGCTAAGGAATAAGTGTCTCCCTTGCAACTGCAAGGGCTTCCCTAGTGGCTCAGACGGTAAAGAAGCTGCCTGCAGTGTAGGAGACCTGGGTTCGTTCCCTGGGTTGAAAGATTCCCCTGAAGAATGGATACCCACTCCAGTATTCTTGTCTGGAGAATCCCATGGACCGAAGAGCCTGGTGGGCTACAGTCCATGGGATGGCAAAGAGTCGGACACATCTGAACCACTAACACTTTCACTTTTTCAAGTTGCCAAAAGGCCCGCCACACCCTCAGAGAACAGATTTTCTCCTGGGCCGTAACACCTCCTTGTAAACACAACCAGAGGGCACCAGGCCCCTTGAGCAGAGCAGCAGGACTACAAGAGTGTTTTCCAAATCTCTCCATACACAGCACGCTCTCCTCATACTTGTATACTAGAGCGTGTGTGGAAGGGAAAGGGTGTCAGGGAGGGTCTCTGTCAACATTTCATTCACACCATGATAAATCTAGGGAGCGTTTGCTTCTTCTTAGAACTTATTCATAACACTTCCTATTTGTTGATTATCTTGAAATAATATTCCCTGTTCTTCATTTGCCCCGTCAGGGCACATGTGGCCCAGTCCCAGTTGGTTTTTCTTTCTAATGTGCTTCTTCCTTTACAGTTTGCTAGGATGAACAGCAGTTGGAATTCTCAAATTTTAGTAAGAAAAAAAAAAATCTTCTGCAGAACTTGTTTTAAATGCAGATTTCTCAGGCCCTGCCCAAACTATAGAATCAACACAGGAATCTGCATTTTACCAAGCCCTCCCCTTGTCACTCCCCACTCCCAAGATCCTAAGTCAGGTGGTCTACAGAACATCTGCTGTAAAACATGGTGCTAAAGGATGTATTTATTTTTAATGTTGAGTTCCGAGAGTTCTTTAAGATTCTAGACTCAAAGCCTTTGTCAGATTTGATTTTTCCACAGGCTGTAATTTGTCTTTTCATTCTTTGTACAGGCTCTTTCACAGAACAAAAGTTTAAAATTTTTATTAAGTACAATTTATACACTTTTCCTATTATGGATAATGGTATGATGTCAAGTCCAAAAATTCTTCCTAGTCCTAAGTCAGGAAGATATTCTCCTGGGTTCTTTTCTAGACGGTTTATAGTTTTGTTTTTATATTTAAGACCATGACCCGTTTTGAGTTAATTTTGTGTGTAGTGTCAGGTTTAAGTCCAATCACTCCAGCACCACTTACTAAAAAGACTATTTGTCCTCCACTGGATTGTTTTTACTCCTTTGCCAAAAATTAATTGGAGATATTTGTATGGATCTGTAGCTGGGTTCTCTATTCTGTTCCACAAATATATGTGCCTGTTCCTTCCACCAGCAGTACAAAGTCTCAAATTGCAGTTATATACTAGACCTTAACATTGACAAGAGTGATTTTCCCACTTTATTCTTGTTTTTCAAAACAGCTTTGGCTGATCCAGAGCCTTTCTCTTCCTGTATAAATTTTGGAAGCTTGTATAGGCCTACAGGAAAACTTGCTAAGATTTAGATGGGAATTACATTAATATGGGTCAGTTTTAAGATAATAGTTTTTTTTTTCCTTGTAGCAGAAGGTTTTTAAAAAACAGCCCTAAAGTCTTATCTGGTTAAAGGTATATTTTTACTTCCAACCAATACAATCTCTGTTTTGGTTATAGAGAAGAAAATATGTGGAAAAGTTGGGGGGCTGTTGTTGGTATAAGATTCATTAACAAATATTGTTCCATCCTAGAATTCAGAAATTAAGAAGACTTGCAAGGGTTCAGAATAGGTGGTGGTGGTGCTTTAGTTACTAAGTCGTGTCCAACTCTTGCAACCCCTTGGATTGTAGCCCTCCAGGCTCATCTGTTCATGGGATTTCCCATGCAAGAATACTGCAGTGGGTTGCCATTTCCTTCTCCAGAGGGGTTCAGAATAAGCCTCCCACAAATGTGTCACTTTTATGTAAGAATTATTTTCAGTTAAAGGCAATTGAGATTCTGGGAATTCAAGAGAAACTATTGCTCCTCCCTTAGCTACCTAGAAGAATTTGAATTGGGGATGTTCCTCAGAAAAGAGTCATTACCAGAGATAAATTTTATTGACATGGCCCCATCTGTATGGCTGAACAAACATATAATTACCAAACATCTGCTCTTCTTCTTGTCCTGTGAATAACCCTCCTTGGTTATTCCTTGTCCTTGGAAGCCCAAGGCCTCTATCCCATTCTTTAGCTCAGGATGGCATGCATACCTCATTTTATTTATCTTTGAATCAAAGTATGTGGGGTTTCTCACCCTGTCATGTATGTAGGGTTCCCATAAGTATGAAATTAAGTTTGATTTTCTTTTGTTAAGGTCTCATGTCAATTTAATTCTTAGACCAGCCAGAAAGAACCTAGAAGGGCAGAGGAAAGATTTCTTCCTCCTCAACAGACTCAGTGCTTCTACTTGGCTTCTTCAGTGCCCATTGTAGCTTCTTAATTCATACATTGTCTTAGGAACACAAAATAGAGGTGTCTTAAGAGAAGTAGTATACTTCTTCTCTTCAAGAAGTATACTTCTTGAGTCTGTGAGAACCAAGTGTCTCCTTCAGCAAAATTGATCCTCCTCTCCACTTTGATGGAGAAGGAAGACTGTGTGGACTTACTGGAAATACATCTCTTACCAGCACTGTCAGGAACTGTTCTGAGGGCAGGGGAAGAAATGGTGGTGGTGCATTAAAGGGAAATTTTGCTGAAGGCCTTCCAACTTCCCATCACTGCCCTTGTTCTCCTCCTGTATTCTCCTAATGCCTCTTACCCATGAAGGAACCAGCTCTGGGATCAGATCCTCCTGTCTTTACACCCTTCATTTGGGTTTCACCACATCCTCCTTGTCACAACTTTAGTTCTCCAATCTGTTATCTTATTTTTAGTCAGTGACCCAGATACATGGCATGTTAACCTTCATTTTATTTGATTTTTAAAATTTTTATTGTTATACCTTACACACAACTCACTTGCTTTTACTTGCACAATTCAATGATTTTTGATATATTTATAGAATTGCCTACCATCACGACAGGCATAGAGGTTTTTTTTTTTGGCCTGGCAGTGTGTGGGATCTTAGCTCCCTGACCAGGAACTGAACCTGTACTTCCTACATTGGAAGATTGGAATCTTAACCCCTGGACCTCCAGGAAGTTCCTAACCTTCATTTTAGTTAACACCAAATGAAATGAACTCAGTTTCCCTTCTGTCCTCATCAATAAGTTGATCCCAAACTAGTTTAAAAAAATTATCTCTAAATTCACTGTGGGCAAGGCTGAGTATTGTGAGCTCCTTTAGTGACATTATTTATACTGGGTCTGTGATGGGCATCACATCAGACCACTGCAAGCATTGCTAGGGAAGCATTTGATAACAATGACTACTTGTCCAAACTTTGCCCCCCGATTGTGGGAGTCCTGACTATGGACAACATTTTGGGGCATCCCCAGATGCTTTTAAGGTGTTCACTCTGAATTTTAAAAAAATCAACCATCAAAAGATTTGTTGAGAATGACAAACCTAACGTGAAATGAGAACTGTATCCAGTTAACTAAACAGGTGTTAGATCAGATCAGATCAGATCAGTCGCTCAGTCGTGTCTGACTCTTTGCAACCCCATGAATCTCAGCACCCCAGGCCTCCCTGTCCATCACCAACTTGCTGAGTTCACTCAGACTCACGTCCATCGAGTCAGTGATGCCATCCAGCCATCTCATCCTCTGTCGTCCCCTTCTCCTCTTGCCCCCAGTCCCTCCCAGCATCAGAGTCTTTTCCAATGAGTCAACTCTTCGCATGAGGTGGCCAAAGGACTGGAGTTTCAGCTTTAGCATCATTCCTTCCAAAGAAATCCCAGGGCTGATCTCCTTCAGAATGGACTGGTTGGATCTCCTTGCAGTCCGAGGGACTCTCAAGAGTCTTCTCCAACACCACAGTTCAAAAGCATCAATTCTTTGGTGCTCAGCCTTCTTCACAGTCCAACTCTCACATCCATACATGACCACAGGAAAAACCATAGCCTTGACTAGACGAACCTTTGTTGGCAAAGTAATGTCTCTGCTTTTGAATATACTATCAAGGTTGGTCATAACTTTCCTTCCAAGGAGTAAGCGTCTTTTAATTTCATGGCTGCAGTCACCATCTGCAGTGATTTTGGAGCCCAGAAAAATAAAGTCTGACACTGTTTCCACTGTTTCACCATCTATTTCCCATGAAGTAGTGGGACCGGATGCCATGATCTTCGTTTTCTGAATGTTGAGCTTTAAGCCCACTTTTTCACTCTCCACTTTCACTTTCATCAAGAGGCTTTTGAGTTCCTGTACACTTTCTGCCATAAGGGTGGTGTCATCTGCATATCTGAGGTTATTGATATTTCTCCCGGCAATCTTGATTCCAGCTTGTGTTTCTTCCAGTCCAGCGTTTCTCATGATGTCCTCTGCATATAAGTTAAATAAGCAGGGTGACAATATACAGCCTTGATGTACTCCTTTTCCTATTTGGAACCAATCTGTTGTTCCATGTCCAGTTCTAACTGTTGCTTCCTGACCTGTATACAAATTTCTCAAGAGGCAGATCAGGTGGTCTGGTATTCCCATCTCTTTCAGAATTTTCCACAGTTTATTGTGATCCACACAGTCAAAGGCTTTGGCATAGTCAATAAAGCAGAAATAGATGTTTTTCTGGAACTCTCTTGCTTTTTCCATGATCCAGCAGATGTTGGCAATTTGATCTCTGGTTCCTCTGCCTTTTCTAAAACCAGCTTGAACATCAGGAAGTTCACAGTTCACATATTGCTGAAGCCTGACTTGGAGAATTTTGAGCATTACTTTACTAGCATGTGAGATGAGTGCAATTGTGTGGTAGTTTGAGCATTCTTTGGCATTGCCTTTCTTTGGGATTGGAATGAAAACTGCCCTTTTCCAGTCCTGTGGCCACTGCTGAGTTTTCCAAATTTGCTGGCATATTGAGTGTAGCACTTTCACAGCATCATCTTTCAGGATTTGGAATAGCTCAACTGGATTCTATCACCTCCACTAGCTTTGTTGGTAGTGATGCTTCCTAAGGCCCACTTGACTTCACATTCCAGGATGTCTGGCTCTAGGTCAGTGATCACACCATCATGATTATCTGGGTCATGAAGATCTTTTTTGTACAGTTCTTCTGTGTATTCTTGCCATCTCTTCTTAATATCTTCTGCTTCTGTTAGGTCCATACCATTTCTGTCCTTTATCGAGCCCATCTTTGCATGAAATGTTCCTTTGGTATCTCTGATTTTCTTGAAGAGATCTCTAGTCTTTCCCATTGTTGTTTTCCTCTATTTCTTTGCATTGATCGCTGAAGAAGGCTTTCTTATCTCTTCTTGCTATTCTTTGGAACTCTGCATTCAGATGTTTATATCTTTCCTTTTCTCCTTTGCTTTTCTTCTTTTCACAGCTATTTGTAAGGCCTCCCCAGACAGCCATTTTGCTTTTTTTGCATTTCTTTTCCATGGGGCTGGTCTTGATCCCTGTCTCCTGTACAATGTCAGGAACCTCATTCCATAGTTCATCAGGCACTCTATCTATCAGATCTAGGCCCTTAAGTCTATTTCTCACTTCTACTGTATAATCATAAGGGATTTGATTTAGGGCATATCTGAATGGTCTTGTGATTTTCCCTACTTTCTTCAATTTAAGTCTGAATTTGGCAATAAGGAGTTCATGATCTGAGCCACAGCCAGCTCCTGGACTTGTTTTTGCTGACTGTATAGAGCTTTCCCATCTTTGGCTGCAAAGAATCTAATCAATCTGATTTCGGTGTTGAACATCTGGTGATGTCCATGTATAGAGTCTTCTCTTGTGTTGTTGGAAGAGGCTGTTTGCTATGACCAGTGCATTTTCTTGGCAAAAGTCTATTAGTCTTTGCCCTGCTTCATTCCGTATTCCAAGGCCAAATTTGCCTGTTACTCCAGGTGTTTCTTGACTTCCTACTTTTGCATTCCAGTCCCCTATAATGAAAAGGACATCTTTTGGGGGTGTTAGTTCTAAAAGGTCTTGTAGGTCTTCATAGAACCGTTCAACTTCAGCTTCTTCAGCATTACTGGTTGGGGCATAGACTTGGATTACTGTGATATTGAATGGTTTGCCTTGGAAACGAACAGAGATCATTCTGTCGTTTTTGAGATTGCATCCAAGTACTGCATTTCGGACTCTCTTGTTAACCATGATGGCTACTCCATTTCTTCTGAGGGATTCCTGCCCACAGTAGTAGATATAATGGTCATCTGAGTTAAATTCACCCATTCCAGTCCATTTCAGTTCGCTGATTCCTAGAATGTCGACATTCACTCTTGCCATCTCTTGTTTGACCACTTCCAATTTGCCTTGATTCATGGACCTGACATTCTAGGTTCCTATGCAATATTGCTCTTTACAGCATCGGACCTTGCTTCTATCAGCAGTCACATCCACAGCTGGGTATTGTTTTTGCTTTGGCTCCATCCCTTCATTCTTTCTGGAGTTATTTCTCCACTGATCTCCAGTAGCATATTGGGCACCTACTGACCTGGGGAGTTCCTCTTTCAGTATCCTATCATTTTGCCTTTTCATACTGTTCATGGGGTTCTCAAGGCAAGAATACTGAAGTGGTTTGCCATTCCCTTCTCCAGTGGACCACATTCTGTCAAATCTCTCCACCATGATCCGCCTGTCTTGGGTTGCCCCACAGGCATGGTTTAGTCTCATTGAGTTAGACAAGGCTGTGATCCTAGTGTGATTAGATTGACTAGTTAACATTTAAATGTGATATCAACACAGTAAGCTTCCGTGGCATTAGGTACATTGTAACTTAAAAGTGCCTACATCTTAGGGAACTAACGACAGCCTTCATGGTGCTTGCCTGTGTGCTCAGTGGTGTCCGACTCTTTGGGACACCACAGACTGTAGCCTGCCAGGCTTCTTTGTCCATAGGATTATCCTGGCAAAAATACTGAAGCAGGTTGCTGTTTCCTCCTCCGGAGGATGTTTCTGACCCAGGGATCAAACCTGCATCTCCTGCATTGGCAGGTGGATTCTTTACCACTGAGCCATCTGGGAAACCCCGACAGCCTTCCTCAGATGTGGCTAAAGAAATGACTTGATCTGAACTCAAAGGAGACTTCTTTCCCCACTCCTTCCCCCATCATGCTTATTCTGTATTGCTTACACAACCTCTCACATGTCCTCTGCCATGTTCTATTGCAATGGCTCCTTCTGAATGCAAACTGTAGCTGATGTGGTCATTGTGCCCACTGTCCCCCAAGAGTTGACCTATGGTGAAAGGCATGTCCAGGGCCTGAGAGCAGGAACCCAAAGGAAACAAAGATGGAGTGTTGCTGAGCTAAACAAGCAGCTATATGTCTTCTTTGTTCTTTCTCCTTGGACCATGAGAGCACACAGCTGCCTTGCTTGGGATACAGATACTGTGGGACAGGGCTTGGGGCTATGGAAACAATAACACCCAATGGGATTAAACCATCACTTGTCTTCCTTGCTATGCTCACTTCCTTCACTGCAGCAAAAACCATGGTCATCCTTCTCTCCCACCATTTCTGTCCAGTCACCTTATAGGCACATCACACTCTCACCTGACTTGCCAGAGAAAGAGAGGGTCTCTGTTGGGATGCACAGAGGAATCCCGAGTTTTATAGTGACATTACTCTGTCCTTCCTGCCCCAAACTCCTTCTGTTGATTATAGAGAGTTCTCAGTTTGTGGGTGCTCCTTCTTTCAGTTTTGCTCTCTGTAGAAATTGGCCCAGCTGCTATTTGGGGGATAGCATTTCCCACTGAGGGGCTTCCCAGGGGGCCCTAGTGTTAAAGAATTTGTCTGCCAATGCAGGAGACATTGGAGACATGGGTTCGATCTCTGAGTCGGAAAGATACCCTGGAGGAGGAAATGACAACCCCATCCAGTGTTCTTGCCTGGAAAATCCCATGAACAGAGGAGCTTTGTGGGCTACAACCCATGGAGTCACACAGAGTCAGACACGATTGAGAGACTGAGCACACATTTCTCCCACTGAAGTCTGCATGGACTCTGTCCCTGTAGGTTGCAGGGTTGAGAGTGGTGTTAAGTCCCTAACTTTTTGGCAGGAAGGAAGAAGCTTTTAGATTGAGTATAAGCTAAAACATGTTTCCCCCTCTCAACTGAGATCCTTGATACTTCCTGTGTTGCAATAACAACGACCCCTCCTTAGGATATGGGTTCCACAGTTTAACCCCTGCAGGCTCACTAGGGAGGTGGGGCTCAGAGAGTGGGAGTTAAAGTGCCACCCTTTCACGCAGGCTCCATCAGCAGAGCACTTCCTGTAATTTCCTTTGTTTCTGTAATCTCAGCGGGACAGAGGTGTCCCTGTTCCTCTTTGCACAGCCCTGTCTGTGCTCAGCACCTCCTGTGCCCTCTATAATTTCCCTCTTCCTTACAAAACACAGGCTTCTCTCTCTGTATTTACAGCCATCTAATCAGCTGGTAATTTACTTTCAATCAGTGTCAGATTGTGTTTCTCAGATTTGTATCTCTTCATTTAATGAGGCAATTATTGGCTTTCCTTTTTACCATCATTTTACATGTTAGCTGCTATGTTGTGCTGATTAATAATCCCTTTAGTATGAAGGTATAAACTATCAGCTAAGGGAGCACTTATCAAAAGCTAGACAACACAAGGCTTCTCAGGTGGTGCAGTGGTAAAGCATCTGCCTATCAATGAAGAAGATACAAGAAATGCCGATTTGCTCCACGGGTCAGAAAGATGTCCTGGAGAAAGGAATGGCTACCCACTCCAGTATTCTTCCCTGGGAAATCCCATGGACAGAGGAGCCTGGCTACAGTCCACAGGGTTGCAAGAGTTGGACATGACTGAGTGAACACACACACAGACAACACTTACATCACAGGCAAGTTCAAATGCCAGAAAATGGAGTAGAGTCTTTCCCTCCCAGTCTTATGCTTAGTCTTAAATCTCTCAGTCATCAGTGTCATATCTAGATTTCTAGAAGCTTTCTATTATTTAACTCCAGCCAGGAATCATTTTCCTTACCTGGCTGCCTGTTAGGACCATCTTGAATGGTTAGAGGTGGGGGAAGGGTGGTGGGGCTGTGCCAAGGTGTTTTGTGCTAAAGACTTGAGCTACACCTGGTTATAGAGGCTGCTTGATAACACCTAAAAAACTGTAGGCCAATAACAGGAAATTATTTTTGTGGCTTGTGAAGGTGGTTAAGTCTAGCAGAATAGAAACTGGAGCAATGAAGATAGCAGGTGAAGGCAGAGAGATTGAGGGAAATCACATCCACCTAGACCCTTTAAGTGCACCTTGGATGCTTCACTAGACAGGGGAAGTGTCCTTAAAGGGCTGATGTTAGTAATCTGTTGGTCTGTCTTCTCTTCTGAGAAAGACTCTACTAGTGGGACAGAATCACAGCTGGGAGCCCTTGACCCCTGCCTGTGCTCAACACTCTCTCCTTTGTCTGATGTATCCCCAAGGGCATTCTAGGATTTCTCTAGAGGGACTTAATGGCAGCCATCTGTTTGAAGCAAGTAGATAGAGTGATGGATAATAGGGGATCTGTTTCAAACTTTCCTGGCATGGTGGGCAAGCTGTTTTCCTTTACAGGAAAAGTAGGAGAAAAGTGTAGCTCCTGGAGGCAGACTACATGAGTTCAAGTCCCAGGGGTATTGCTTAGCTTTGTGATCCTGGACAGGGTTCTTAACCTTAACATATCTCAGTTTCCCCACGTGGGAACTGAGAAGAATCATTTGGGACACTCATTTGGGAGACCTGTCCTCAGAGCTTAGTGGCCCAGCCACCAGACCAGGGTCTGGAGTTACGGGTCTTCCAGAAGAAGGACTGGCAAGGGTGAAGAAATAGCAGACCCCTACCCAGATCTGTTTAAGGAAGGGGCACCTGGGAACACCAAGCGGCCGAGTAGCCCACTGGGAGCACTGGATCCTATCTGGGGTTAGCAGCGGACATGAGTCCGTCCGTTCTCGGGTGTTGTGCTAAGGCCGTGGGGCCAGGGAGAATAAACATCACAAAGTGAGTTAGGCCCTTCCTGCTGCTCATGCCTCAGAATCACTTCTATGGCTTCATGAGAGTCAGACCTGAGACTCCACCTTGGAGTTACTGAGATGAACAAATCTTGAGGTCAGGCCTTGAGTTTGCAGCTCTTTCCTGGGCTGACCCCAGGCTCTGACAGGAGGAGCTAAAGTCAGCAAAGCCAGGGGAAATGAGGTGGAACTCACACTGGAATCAGCCTACAAACTCACACGTCTTTGGACTGATTCTGACTGTGTTCATTTGCTAGGGCTGCTGTAACAAAGACCCACCAACAGGGTGACTTACACAATAGAAATTTGTTGTCTCACGGTTCTGGATGCTAGAAGTCTAAGATCAAGATGTAGGCACCTGTGGTTCCTTCTGAGGGCTTGGAGGAAGACCCTGTCCCATCCCTTTGTCTTGGATCCTGGGGCTCCGCTCACAATCTTTGATGTTTACAGGCTTGCGATGCATTGCCCCATCTCTGCTTGCAAGTTCTCCTCGTGTTCTCTCTACGGTGTGTCTGTCTCTGGGTCCAAATTTCTCCTCTTTTTTGGAGATAAAGATACCATTATTATGGATTATGACCTTAATTTAAATTGATTACCTTTATAAAGACCTTATCAACCCCCCCCTCAAAAAAAAAGGTTACATTCTGAGATGCTGGGGGTTAAGGTTTTAACACATCTTTTTGAGGGAAAATAATTCAACCCAAAATCTTGAACAGGTGGGACCTGGATGATAAAGAGTAGAAGGGGAGTAGCAATCATCTGAATTACTTGGAAAGGACATCTGGGCTCCTTGACATGCTCTCAAAACTCAAAATCACATTTGAAAATTTCTGGGGAAAAAAAAAGAAAAACTCACAGTATAATCAAGAGATCTGATCTGGATAGATAAGTAACATTCAGAAAGAATTCTGGTAACAAAAGTGGAGGTAATCCTGAAGGAAGAAATTATTGTGTCTGCAAAGAGAGCTCTTTGGTAAGTTCATATATTAAAGGATTGTTGGCAGAGGAATAAATAATCAAGAATCTAACATGCAAAACGAAGCTGAAAGTGAAAGGCATCTTACCAAAAAACCTTAGGTGATGCAGTGAACTTTGCTACATAGGTGTAGAGCAATGAGAACAAATGGTAAAGAGGTGATAGATGGTAACTAAACCTACTGTAGTCATTTCACTATATAGACATATATCCAATTATTGCATTGGGTGCCTTAAACTTCTACAGTGTTCTATGCCATGTATTGCAATAAAATTGGAAAGAAAATAAAATGTAAATGAGTAATTGAAAAATGAGAAAAATAGTGATTTCTGCCTTAAATAAATGATCTTTACTATTAAAAGTTCCAAATGTGGAAGAGACATTGCATGGGGCAGAAGATATATGTCAACAGTTGATAATAGGCAGCTATTTTGTTTTGAGTTCTTTAATAGAAAGAATATATATCAAATTGTAAAGGCAGAAGAAAGATGGCTAAAGAGGAAGCATATCCAAATATAGATGAGCTGACAGAAAGAAGTCACATAGTCTGCGTCAGATGAGTTCAGAAATTTACCCTAGACCAGGAGTTGGCAAATTGTTTTCTGTAAAGGTGATATTTTAGGCTTTGTGGGCCATGTGGTCATGGTTGCAGTTACTCAAGACTGCTTTTGTAGTGTGAAAGCAGCCACTGATAATTTGGAAATAAATAGGTGTGGCTGTGCTCTAATGAGACTTTATTTATAAAAGCAGGCAGCTAGCCAGATTTAGGCTGGGCTGTAGTTTGTAGATCCCTGCACTAAAGTAATGACAACCTTGGAAAATGAAAAAAAATCACTGTAGGTCATCTTTGAGGAGAAAAGCTAAAAACAAAAAGGGGAGTTTGTTTTTTTTTCAAGTATAATTGATTTACAGTGTTGTGTTAATTTCTGCTGCACAGAAAAGTGACTCTCTTATACATATATACACATTCTGTTTCATGTTCTTTCCCACTGCGGTTTATCACAAATACTAAATCTGGTTCCCTGTGCATTATAGTAGTACCTTGTTTATCCACTCTATATATAATAGTCTGCATCTGCTGATACCAACCTCCCACTGCGTCCCTCCTCCACCCCCACTCCCCTTTGGCAACCACATGCCTGTTCTCTATGTCTTTGAGTCTGCTTTGGTTTCATAGGTAGGTTCATTTGTATCATATTTTAGGCTCCACATGTAAGTGATATCATATGGCATGCATCCTTCTCCTTCTGACTTACTTAGTCTGATAATCTCTAGCTCCATTCTGTAAATGGCATTATTTCGTTCTTTTCTATGGCTGAATAATACTCTATTGATGCGAGCAGCTGACTTATTGGAAAAGACCCTGATGCTGGGAAATAGTGAAGGAAAAAAGAGAAGAGGGTGGAAGAGGAAGAGATGTTTGGATAGCATCACTGACTCAATGGACGTGAAGTTGGGCAAACTCTGGGAGATAGTGAGGGAGAGGGAGACCTGGTGTGTCACAGTCCATGGGGTTGCAAAAAGTCAGACATAACTTAGCGACAGAACAACAATATTTTGTTGTATGTATATTTTATATGTATATGTAATATACATTTATATTTTTAATGTATATGTATATATATTAATATAGGGTTTTTCAGGTGGCACCAACGGTAAATAATCCACCTGCCAATGCAGGAAACACAAGAGATGCAGGTTTGAACTCTGGGTCAGGAAGATCTCCTGGAGTAGGAAATGACAACCCACTCCAGTATTCTTCCCTGGAAAATTCCATGGACAAGAGGAGCCATGGGGTCGCAAAGAGTCAGATACCACTGAGTGACTGAGTAAATGAGAGATCTGGACTTGAATTTCTGAAGTCCTTTTCAACTTGAAATTATGCTATCCCAAAACAGCTGAAAGAATCTAGGGATGCGTAGCCTAAAGCAGGAAGTAACGAAAGGGAACAGTGGGAGCTCTTTTTAATTATCCAAACGACTGTCTTGAAGAAAAAGTATTAGATTTGCTCTGTAAGTCGGGTCAGAGGGAAGACCACTTCTTAATGGTGAAATGGCTTCCAGGTGAGGCAGTGACCATTTAGCAGAAGTATGATACAGATTCTCCTCCAGCCTCTCTGAAAGTACTTGGCACAATCGTAAAAATGTGTGTGAGAATTGTATTAAAATTCCCATTATAAGCACTCACACAAACCCTTGGGAATTTCTCTAGACCCACTCACCTCCAATTCGCCTACTCTTTATTTCTCCTCCACCAGCATCCCGTGTATCTGCTTGTGTGGCTTTATGCCCTTTATTCTCTCTTTTGCTCCTGAGATTAGCAAGTTTATTTGGTGTTCCCTTTTCAGGCTGTGACTTTCTCTATCTGCCCTTTGGCCCTTCAGACCATAAGTCAGTAGGTACCATCACCAATGACCTTCCCAAACCAACAGAATTGTGTATAGTGAAATTGCCATCGTCTGGCCCGCATCTGACATAGGAGGGAAGAAGAACACCGCCGAACTCCCTGTCAGCTGCATAGAAGCATCTACACGGGGTGGAAGGTTGGACTTGATGGCCACTAATGTTCCCTTCTATGCCCAGATTCTACGACTTTCTCAATTATATTTGTCACTGTTCACAGGGTGGGCGACAAATAGAAAGTTTAAAATGATTCTTTTCAATGGTAGTGCTTATCTAAGAATGCCACCATTCAATAAGCCACTTATAAGTATAGACGCTTTTCCTTGATTTTGTTTTTGAACTACCTGGGGCGGAGCACAGGCAGCTCTTGGAGCAGAGGAGACGAGAAAAATGATGTTTCTTCATTTACCTTCTTTTGTCTGGGGTCCCATATGACCAAAGGCAGCCTGTAAAGTACAGCCAGATGTAGAGAGGAAGAGGGAACCCGCATTCATCATAGAACAATCCACTGCTGATGGCCCATGTGGCCAAACTTTGGCCTTTCGGCCCTCTGAGCATAACAAGATTCAATGCTCTTTGAAAAGCTTTCAGTGAGAAGAGTAGGGACATGGTTGTGTTGACCCCCAAATAAATCAATTCCAGTGAAAAATAGCAGTAGACTAGGACCCTGACCCACAGATCCTGTATAATGGCTCTTCCCCTTCATGGTAATCTGATTTAAAACAAACAAATATGATCACATCGCTCCACCAATACTCTCCAAACGTCTTTATAATAATATCCAAATTCTAGATCATGGCTTAAACGGTCTGATTCTTGCTTCTCACTTCAACCTCATCTCATATACTTATTCTAATACTTATTTCTTGAAGGCAGAAACCTTTTCTTGTGCCTTGTTGCATCAGCAATGCTGAAAACAGTACTTGGCATATACTTTAATAATTATTTGTTGAATAAATGAGTTCAGACTTGACTTCCAAAGAACTTGACTGAATTCATATAATGGAACCTCTCATTACTAAATTCTTAAGAATAATCCCTTTTCAGAAATTCCATTTCCATATCCCCGTCACTCAGAAGTAAAAAGCATCAGTTTGATTAATAAAAGCACAGCCAAGAAAGTAAAGAATGATATCGTGTCTAGTTCAAAGTCCTTGGGGAAATTTGGTTGGGAGGATGGAATTACCCAAGTTGGACTCTGCCCAGCATACCAGGCTTAAGTTATTGGGTAAGAGTACATTAGAAAAATGAATTTTGGCAGCTGACAAAATATTCTCTTTATGTGGAAGTAAGTGACCTTGGATTTAGTTTCTCTTAAAGACTGGCTTTTTCTGGCAGGGGCAAGAGATGATACTTTGAAGGAGCCAGTATTTTGCAATGACAGCAGCAAGTACCAGGAAACTTGTGGGTGGTTCTACAGCATCCATTTCTCAGCATCCATTACAGTAGGAATGTGATGGTTTAGATTTGCTTTTTGTTTTGGCAGTGTTTGGCCTCTTCTTTGGAGAATCATTCATGACTGTAACTGACTGTATTCCAAGATTCATGAGCCTTGGCACCTGAATCATATACCTATAGATAAAAAGAAACCATTTATTTACTCCTTTTTTCTTTCTCCTTTCTTCCTCCCTATTGGACTGTCCCAAGTTGTCAGTGAATGAGTCAAGTATTCAACACTTTTTTCCAGAGACTGGTTTTGGAAAAGCCAATACAGTCTATCATATGGTTTCTCAATGAGTTCATCGTGACATTCTGGGACTTTGAAAAGACATATTTTCTATGTCAAGTTGTCTTAGGATAGCTTATACCCCTTTGTTCATTCTTGGCAAGATAGATGGAGGACAGGGTGACAACACAGCAAGATGAAAAGAGTGGGAGGAGGAAGGTTGTAGAAATTGACGTCAGGAGTGGAGGGTGCAGACGGAGCAGAGCGTAAAATAAATGGCAGGGAGGGGTGAGAGACCTCCTTGTCAGAATTGCTCACTATTCCAGCATGTTCCTAAGACTGGAAAAGAATTTGAACGCTGGAAGCCTTCTTTGAGGTATTTATAGTCTCTGCTAATAAGATCATAAATAATCACCTTTATTGTGAATCCAAATAGAGTATGTAATGCCAGTCGTGGTGGGGTTTGGAGGAAACCACCCCAAACACTTCCCTAACCAGTCTGGGATGGTGCCTACCAACTCTGCTCCCAACCTTTCTTTGCGCAAAAGTCCTACCTCTCACAGCCCCTGAGAAAGCGCTGGCATTTTACCTGGGAGGTCAGCTGACAGGAACGGGGTCGTTTTATTTAGCTGTCAGCTAAGAATGCAAGCGATCTTAGCTCGAAGTTTGGAATGCGGTCATGGAGGTGGGGTGGCAGCTGCGGCTGCTCTCTTACTGGAGAGCTCTGGGGAGGCAAGAACAGCAATAAAAGACACCTGCTTGGGGCCAATGAGGCGACCTAGAAGATTAGTGGCAACACGTGTGAGCTACAAAATGACCACTGCTTTGCTTCTCCCCTTCAAATCTCCTGCAAGAATATCTGCTATGGCCACTCTAATGGGACACGTGCAGGGGAGGGAACTCTGGGAAAGGCAGTTCATCCTCACCAAGTTGACACTATCAAGCCACCCTGCCAGGTCAGCTGCTTCCATGGCCCTGCCATGACATCACATCGCCCTTCTCCGAATATTCATCCTACATTAAGTATCGATGCCATAGGCTTCGAGCAGGGCTGGTGCTATTGGTAGAATGAGGAGAAAGACTGGGAGGTTAGCATCTTCTAGAGGAGATCTGGAGAAGGCAATGGCACCCCACTCCAGTACTTTTGCCTGGAAAATCCCAGGGATGGAGGAGCCTGGTGGGCCTATGGGGTCGCACAAAATTGGACACGACTGAAGCGACTTAGCAGCAGCAGCAGCAGAGGAGATCCAACCACAGATTAAACTCCAGCTGCAAAGGAAAAGGATCTCATCCTTCGGGTGTATACAGTAGGGGTCAGGCATTTTGCTTTTCATGACCTTCTCACATAGACAACCACCAAGTGCACTTTTGCAGTTTCTGTCCTGCACAAAGATGTCCAACCAAGGAGAAATATAGCCCTACTTCTCTCACAAGTGCTCCAACCTTGAGGAATAAAAAATGTTTTCAATCCAAGGGCCTGGAAGAGGCAACTTTTTACAGTTTGCACAAAGTGTATGACTGGGAATGTTCGCACTGGAAGTGTAGCTTCGCCCCTTGCATCACCCGCTTGTAGCTGTCTCCCATGCTTTTTTTCTCTGGGACAGCCGAGGCAGGGCGGTGTGCCTAGACTTCGCAGATTGACCCCTAGAGGAGCTCAGCTCCTGGCCCTCCTGTCTGGGGCCTGAGTGCACCTCCACGTGAGGAAGGTGGGAGCTGAGAGGAGCAAAGTTCTCCTAAAGCATTGGAACAGTGGTACCTTCATCACGATTTTGAAGAGTTCCTCCTTTTCTCTTTGAAGATCAGCAGAGTATTTCAATGAGAAAACTGAGCTTGATAGAAGAGGATTTGTGGTTTGTGTGTGTGTTTTACAAAGTGAGGAGATAGAAGCACATTTTGAAAGAACCAACTTTTCAACAAGATGGGAGGCAGGCTGTTCACTGATTTTGGCCACATACAGTCTGTGGGCTCATAGAACAGAAATGTGCTGGGTCAGGATGCCCTGATAGCTTGGTATCTACTGAGGATGCTTCTTTCTCTCCTGTGTCACGGCTCAGATCCAGCTGCTTTAGCACCTCCAGCCTTCTGCTTTGATGTCACTTTGCACTTCTGCTTTGGTACTTACAGCCCAGCACACTCCTAATGGTGCTATTGTGGGACAGATAATGAGCTGGTTTTGAACAATTCTTCATATTTCCTTTTAAGCATCAAATGAAATACTGAAAGTATGTAATGCTTGTGATGAAAATTGTAGTGAAATGTCCAACTGGCCCAGAGCAGATTCTGGTCTAAGAATCAAAAAAAGATGAACTAGTTGGCTAAAGAGCACACATATATTGTTTTCTAAGCTCTCTGAGATAACACAATCAATCATCATTACATGGTGGGCACTTTGTGCTGTTTAGGGGGCCAGGCCTGGAGCCATTCACATACTGACATCTGTAGACCTAACCCAAAGCAAAACTGTACCATTGAGGAAGTCTGTTTTTATGTCCTCGAATCCTCACTAATTCTCTTTTATCTGCATCCCTTTTTCTCCTCTCTGGAACTTCATCAGTCTTTACTGTTTTGCAACATGGAAAATATAATAAAGATAGTTAATGTGTATTACACACAGGGCATATGCAGGGCATTTTGCTGAGCACTTCACATAAATCGAATATTATCCAATAAATATTTATATAGAACTTACTACATATTAGAAAATGTGCCAGGTGCTGGGGATACGGAATAAAGCAGACAAAAATCCCTTCCTTTGTGGAATTTACATCTCAAAGGGAGATAAAGAGAATTTAAAGGGTAAAACAAATGATATGAAGATAATGATAAATGCATTGTAAAATAAATAAATACAGGCATTGTAGAAAAGTAAAATGAAGTAGGGTGCTAGGAAGTGCTGGTGAGCGTTGAGAAGGGAGGGTGTGGCTACTGTAAATACGGTGGGTGGCAAACCTGAAAGTAGATCCACACATCTCTGAAGACAGATAATGCTGTTATCCTCATTTTACAGGTGAAGAAACCGAGACTTAGAATATAAAAAATTTTTCTCAAGAATAGATCTACTAGTTATTCTTATACCAGAGTCTATCTCTTCCAGAAGCATTTGCTATAACTTTCTTCCTCGCTCTAGAAAGCAAAATTATTGTACACAGTTAAGGAATTACGTCAGCAGGGGCTATGCCCAAAGTGTGAGAAAGAGGGAAAGTTCCATTGTTTGTGGCTCCTATAGTCAGGATGGCTTAGTCAGCTTGCTTGCTGGTCTCCCTCTTGAGCTAGAATGGACCTCTCTGCGTGATGCTGCCTGGGATTCCATGGCCACAGAACAGATTAAAAAAAAAAAACAAACAAAAAACTCAGTCAATTGAAAAAAATAGACTTTATTTTTAGGGCAGTTTTAGGTTCACAGCAAATTGAGTGGAAAGTACAGAAAATTCCTGCCCCCCTCCCCATTCCCACACACCAGCCTCCCCCACGATGGACATTCCATCTTTTATTTACAATCTTTTATTTTCTTCCTGTCCTGTTCCCTCTTCATGTGTTAAATCTGGACTGCAGACTCAAACACTATTGCTCCCTGGGTGCTGAGGCCCTGATGCACACTTAGGCTGTCCTGTCCTTCTTGGGGCTGGTCCTTCTTTGCAAGGAGGACCCAGCACCTGCAGAGGAGGTCAGAAGGGCATACAGCAAACTGGACCGAGAGACGGCTGGCTTCCTGAGTGCTGGCAGAGCCGTGAGCTGATGTAGGTCCGAGGTCGCCCTTGCCTCATATCCCTGTCAATTCAAGTAACCTTCTCCCGGCCAAGGTTGTGCGTTTTTTTTTTTTTCTTTCCCCCTAGGAATTTCTCAGTCCTGGTTTCCCTTTTGTTTTTCAGTTTCTCATTGTGAGCTGGCTCATCTTGCCCTCCAGACTTGCCTGAAAACTCCTTATTGGATGTTGAGCCCTGAACGAATTCCTGTCTGCTGCCACGTGCTGAGTCACGGTTCGTGTGACTCCTCACTGACTCCTGGCTGCCTTCTAGGCAGATGGGCCTGCCGGGACTGAGAGGAAGCAGCGGCCAGCCAGACACCCACACCTCCAGGCAGAGTCACTTCTGAGATGCCGTCTTCCGTCCTCGGGGTGAAAACGAGTCATCGGCCAGCTGGGTGGGGAGAGAGGAGTGGGGTGGGGGTCGGCTGACATCATGCCTGATCTTTCCTGCCGGGTTTGAGGGAAGGTCATGCTTAAGCTTGACTTTTGAGGGAAAAGGAGGTGACGTCATCGATGAGCTTTCTCTGCTTGAGTGTCAGGGGATGGAGTCACTTCCAGGTTTGTCTTCTTTAGAAGAGTGAGATCATGCAGCTTTTCCCCTATTTCGGGTCGAGGAGTGAGGGGAAGAGGGTATACTGGACTGGGATGTGCCTTATTTAAGAGGCCGGGGCGGTTCTGAAGCCCTCTCTGCCTTCCTACAGAAAAGCAGGCTTCTCTTTGGGAAGGTGCCTGAGGGACCAGCCCTCCCGGGGCAGCACAGGGCGTGGCGAGTCTGCTCTTCTGCTTGGCACTATGATTTTCATGGACTCCTTCCTCCATTAAAAAAAATTAAGAATGTTATTTTATGATTGTGTTAGTACAAAAATAAGTATAATGCAGGCTGGAATCATTACATATGCATTATTATATTCCTTTTCTTCTGATTTTAAGAGAAAATGAAAGCATTTTCTGTGGGTCTCTAAAAAGTTTCATGGACCTTAGACCCTCTCTGTCTGATGGATAAATTGGCCGTGAGGTCGGGGGTCTTCTCATTTTCAGACAGGAATCTGGGCCTGGAGCAAGAACAGACAGGACACCAGCAGCTCCCTGCCCTCACTTTGCCTGACTGAGATGCTCTGCTGGAATTGGGCTACAGGACTGCACAGAATGCAGCCTGTCTTCTTACAGACAGGGCACTGAGCAGAAGCAGAGTGGTCCATCAGACAACAGCCTTGCTTAAGAGGACTGACTTCTGGTGAACGGCCCTTACAGTGAGTAACTAATTCATCCAAGAGCGGATATTAGTCATTTCCTCAGGCAAAGGTAAACATCAATGGGGGCAGGGTTTGGAAATTCATGCCAAGTGGTCAGTGTTGAGGAAGCCATATAAGGTAAGAGTGATCACATACATTATTCACGTTTATTCATTCAACAAATACTTATTGAA
Source organism: Bos taurus (assembly GCF_002263795.3). Lineage (NCBI taxonomy): Eukaryota > Metazoa > Chordata > Mammalia > Artiodactyla > Bovidae > Bos > Bos taurus. Next base: position 53,529,409 of record NC_037330.1, read on the forward strand.
CATCAACTATGTGCTAAGCACCAGATTTAGGGGTATGCAAGTTCTGACATTCATGGAAGTTACATGTGTATTATACACTCCAAGGTATCTATAGCCACAGATAAGTTAGGAAAAGAGGAAGGGAGAAAGGCATTTAATTGTGAGAAGCCATGTCATTTATTACCTGCCAGCAGCCTGATAAGCATTGTCCCTTTATCCTCCTCTCCACCCATGAAGCATGAATGTGAAGGCAGGTCTATACCTCTGGTTGAGATACTTGCAGCATCAATACGGGTACCAATTCTGAAGTGTGACTGCCTCACCCAGACACATGCAGCAACTGGGCATGGCAGCTAGTGGAACATGGAATTAGGGGAAGACTGAGCAGGAAGTCAAGTTTCCAGGAACTAGCTGGGGTCAAAATCCTGGGATATACAGAACAGGAATCTCAGATTAGCCAAGTCTCCTTCAGGCAAGCACCAATGATCAGGGCACATCCAGCTCAAAGCAAGGTGTCAGAGACCATAGCACCCGAGACCCGGACCCAAGGAAGGTGAGTGAAAGCCAGTTTTACAGAGGGAGATTTGTTTTTTTTGCCTCATGTTAGGGGTGCATGCACGCAATGCGTGAACATCAACTGGTTTGATTAAAAAAAAAAAAAAGAACTGGTTCCAGGTATTCTTAGGAGTCAAGAATCTAGCAGTTTCTGAATGAACTCTGCTTAGATGATTGTGTTGGTCTCTCAAAAATGTGAAATTGCTCCTTCATTGTACACTGCCTCTGCCATAGCATCTACTGAATGAAATTATCTAAAATGTACTTATTATAAGCAGGTATGTTTCTTCAACTCTGATACTGTCCTTGTCTTTTCTTATACACTAAACTCATGTATAACCCAGTCCTGTCCCACCCAGCCTTGGTCACATAATAGTAACTCAACAGAATAATGTGCTGAGACCCATAGTTGCCATCATTTGCTGGTCAACTATCATTCATTTCTGCTTTTAAGCTCAAACTCCATTACCCACCCACAACACTTTAGAAATAGAAGATTATTTTTTCTTCTTTCCACTCTTAAGCATCTGACCACACCAAGAATATGTTGTTCTTTGGATGAGATCCAATCTTCCCAGTCTATATGGTGTCCCCTCCTCCCTCCCTCCCCTCCTTTCTCCCTCCTTTCCTTTCTTCCTATCTTCCTTTTTTCACTTCCTTCTGAGCAGTAAGTAGAGTGTATAGAACATTTTTGAGTCTGTTTTGGTTGATAATGAAAATACTTCTGGAATTCCAAATTCACCATTAGGAATTGTTTTCATTGGATAGAATGACAAATACTGATGCGGGAAATCTGCAGACTAGTCTGAATCGATAAATCCTTGAGAAATGTATTGAAAGTTGGTTATGAGTAATCCTCAATCGACTATTTGAGGATTAATAGTCGCTATTTTTGTGTGATTTTCCATTTTCTCCTAAAAATCAAAGGCGGATGAATTTCTGATTAACTGAAGTTTCTGGTTATTTGGTTAAAGCTTTCTTTTACACTCTCTTCTTTTCCAGATGTGTCTGGGTTAAAATTTTAGGAAGAACCTAACAAGGGGGTAGGGGCTTCCCAGGTGGCTCTAGTAGTAAAGAACCTGCCTGATAATGCAGGTACACATAAGAGATGCGGGTTCGATCTCTGGGTTGCAAAGATTCCCTGGAGGAGGGGAACCCGTTCCAGTATTCTTGCCTGGAGAATCCCATGGACAGAGGAGCCTAGCCGGCTACATGAAAGGGCCCACATGGGGTCTCATTGTTAAGATGGCTATCATGTTAACCTCACAAGCAAAGAATAAAATCACAGTGATCCTTGAAGCTGACCAAATTGCCCAAATGACATTCTGTTTTCTCACTGACACCTATCTTCTCAAAGCTTCGAGACCACCAGATTCCAGACCTCTGGCTATGTGACCAAGGACTCAATGACAGGCTGAAAATTAAGCATCCCTTCAGAGAATTTTTCATTGATGGGGTATAGTAAAGACCCTGTCAAAAAGGGAGGGTGCTGGTTCTCCTTAAGAGCCAGTCATCCTCTCTTTTCCCTCTAATAAATTTCCCTTTTCTTGCCTGACTGCCCGCCTCTCTCTTTTTCTCTCTGCACTTGCCTTACACTACAGTCCATAGAGTTACACAGAGTCAGACATGACTGAAGCAACTTAGCATGCATGCAACAATGGAAAAATCCCTTCTTTTTATAAACCAACCACTTATTTGGCTGCAGGATCATTTCATGTTCATAATTGTGTCTGGTTGCAAACATTTTACCTTGATTAATCAAAGCACTGCTGCTGCTACCAACAGCAGGGAAGAGCTTCTGGAAAGGACTCCAAAGTCACTCAGCCTCTTTAAAATCTCTACTGTGCACAAATCTAGACTAGTACATGCCTGCCAGCACTTTAATTATTTTATCTAGCAAAGCAGGAATGTGGCAATTACATTCTTTCAATTGCTTCTGTCACAATTGAACTTTACCCACCTAATTAACAACTTCAACCTAAAAAATGTTTTTCTACTTAAATGCTATCTACTTTCATTGTAGAAGATTATAAAATATAGAGAAACAGAAAAATACAAAGACCACACATAATCACACTACTAAGCGCTATGCTAACATTTTGGTGAATATCTGTCAAGTATTTTTTCTAGTTACACAATCTTTTATATTCAATGTAAATCTTCCATTTTAATAAAGAGTTGATATTTTTTCCATTAAAAATAAATCACAGACATTTCCTCCATGCAGATGAGTATCCATACAGGACGTGGCATTTAATGGCTCTGTAGTGTCCAGTTTTATGTAGATGTATCATGATTTAGTTAATAAAACCAACTACAGTTAGGTTGCTTTTTTTCACTATTGCATGTAGTACAGACATAGACGGCCTTGTACATATATCTCTGCAAGAAACCCCAATTACTGCCTTATGGCAAATTCCAGAAATGGGATAGCTGGCTGACAAGGCTTAAACTTCTAAGTCTTTGGCTAAAATACTGCAAAACTGGCTTCCAGAAAGAATGTACCAATTCATACTCCTAAGATGGTTAGGAGACCAATTGTTTATCTATATCGTCAATGGTATACAGTCTTCAAAATAAAACTTCACTAGTTTGGTTGTTGAAAATTGGGAACCTCATTTTCATGGAAACTTGCTTGAATACTGGTAAGGTTGAGTGCTGTTTTACATGTTTAATTGGCTATTTGTATGCGAGCCCTAGGGAATGGCTCATTAATGCCGTCTACTCAATTTCCTATTGAGATGGCCATCCTTTTACTTATTGGTTTGTAGGTGACCTAATTGTTTGGCAGTTTCCACTGTCAGATCATTTCCAAAGATAAATTTTATGGCTATGTTTGTTCAACAGGCTTCTTTTCTGTTACCTTCTCTAAGAGGGTCGTGGAAAGTGAATGCATGTTAAAAACTGTCCGGATTAAATACAAACCATATTTGAAACACTGAATATAAAAGAGAAAAACAAATGGCAGAAAAAAGTGGAAACAACTGAAAGAAAGCACTATTCTCCCCACCCCCCCAAAGTCATCTGATTAAATATTTTAAAAGAAAAAAGGAATCAAGGAAGTCAGATGATCATATATTTTTTAACAACATAAAGTTACATTTCTTTAGACCTATATGAAAGGTGATATTACTTTCCTTCCAAATTTGCATATAAAGTTTCTCCTAAGTAATTATTCTGTTTTGAAATGCTGCTGTGACTCCTTTCTACCTTCAGGGTGAAAATGAAATTTACTAGAAAAAAGCAATGTACATGGCCTAGCAGCAGATTTCTTCTAGAGCTATGCTGCTCAATACACACTAGACTTTAGGTAAAGCATTCTCACTGCCTACACAGAAGACTAATAAATAGAGGACAGAAGGAAATTTTAGGAGGTGATGGATGTGTTTATGGCATAGATTGTGGTGATGATTTCACAGGTGTACACTTCTCTCCAAGTTTTTCGAGCCGTATACATCAATTATGCACAGCTTTTTGGATGTCAATCACTCCCTAATAAAGTGGTTTAAAAATCACACTAGCCACAGGTGGCTATTTAAATTTAAAAATTGAAATAAAATTAAAATTTCAGTTCCTCACTTGCTCAGTAGCCACATGTCACCTGCAGCTACCTTTTTGAATAGCCCCAATATAGTAACTTTCCCATCATCACAGATAGTTCTGGACACCATGGATCAACAGATTTAGCTTTTTCCAGCCTCTAGATCTGCTCGTTTCTGTATCTTCTAACCTCTGCTTGGAATGTCCTTTTCCTTTTCTTTAGCTAGCTCCCACATATCCTTCAGCATATAGCTCAGATACTACCTACTCTAAAGAAGAGTCTCCTGACCACTCACAATCCAGACTGTATGTCCTTCTGTGACCTGGGCATAGAATGCCCACAACAGTCAACAGCAATGTCAGTTTGGTGATCCTTAGTCCCTACCAACTCACTGAGGGAAGAGTGTATGTCTTCCACTTCTGCTTCCCCAGGCCTCAGCTTAGTTTCTGAAAGATGGACAAAGCTCAGTATATGTTGAATAAGTGGTTTGCCCATTATTTGTCCCACCCCATGCAAATGCGATGGTTTACTCTTAAAAATTATCAAGAATTAAAAATATATAGTGCTGAAGAATTTATGCTTTTGAACTGTGGTGTTGGAGAAGACTCTTGACATTCCCTTGGACAGCAAGGAGATCCAACCAGTCCATCCTAAAGGAGATCAGTTCTGGGTGTTCATTGGAAGGACTGATGCTAAAGCTGAAACTCCAATACTTTGGACACCTGATGGGAAGAACTGATTCATTTGAAAAGACCCTCATACTGGGAAAGGTTGAAGGCAGGAGGAGAAGGGGATGACAGAGGATGAGATGGTTGGATGGCATCACTGGCTCAATGGACGTGAGTTTGAGTGAACTCTGGGAGTTGGTGATGGACAGGGAGGCCTGGCATGCTGCAGTCCATGGGGTCACAAAGAGTAGGACACGACTGAGCAACTGAACTGAACTGAAAAAAATATATCAATAAAGTATTTAAGAAACAATACATTTATTTCAGGAAGAGTAAAATTATAAATTATAATAAAGTAATGAAACAAGTGGTCATGCTTTATGAACTGCCTCATAAGAGAGAGTCACAGCAGCAATACTGTAACCCTTCTTTTGATAGAGACATGGATATATTACCTTCAAACTTCAACAAACATACATCATTGGAATAATTGCAAAGCACTTCCTCTTAATAATTCTCACCAAAGATAAAAGTTTCTCTGTTATCCTTGATCTTCCAGAGTGTCTCTGGGATCTTCATCTCCAGTTTCTTCTAAAATGACAGAATATTGCTGTAGAATGTGAATTTATGAGCACCAGGCAGGCCCAGGGTACTTTTTTCCTTTTTTAAATTTTTTTTATTTTTAATTTTTATTTTTTTTTATTTTTAAACTTTACATAATTGTATTAGTTTTGCCAAATATCAAAATGAATCCACCACAGGCAGGCAATGGCAACCCACTCCAGTACTCTTGCTTGGAAAATCCTATGGATGGAGGAGCCTGGTAGGCTGCAGTCCATGGGGTCGCTAAGAGTCGGGCACGACTGAGCGACTTCACTTTCACTTTTCACTTTCATGCATTGGAGAAGGCAATGGCAACTCACTGCAGTGTTCTTGCCTACAGAATCCCAGGGACGGGGGAGCCTGATGGGCTGCCGTCTATGGGGTCGCACAGAGTCGGACACGACTGAAGTGACTTAGCAGCAGCAGCAGAGGAAAAATTTAAAATAATGATACATATAAAAAACAAAGGAGAGACTTCCTTGTAGTCCAGTGGTTAGAACTCCACTCTTCTAATGCTGGAGGTGCAGGTTTGATCCCTGGTCTGGGAACTAAGATCCCACATGATGGGAAGTACAGCAAATTAAAAAAGGAAGTAAAAGAAGAAGGAATTTTCAAGACAGCTACCCAGAAACCCTACCTGAGTTTCCAACCATCAGACTCAAGGTGGCAACATCAGCTCTTACCTGAGTCCCCTTCCTAAAAACTTGCTGGACTCCATTACCATGTGAGCCAACTTCTTTAAAAAATTTTTTTTAAAAAGAACTCACCCACCACCAGATGACAACTTCTGTCTGCATTTGACATACAACTTCCTCCAGCTTTTCTCTACAAAGAGATAATCTTTTTTTGTTTCTTGCAAAAATGAGATTACACTGTGCTTAGATTTAATTTTTTTCAATTAACAATCATAAATAAGTTTGTCAATAAATATGTCTGCAACATTATCTTAAATGTCTATCTAGCATTTAAAATAACACTGTCCAATTTGGGAAGCTTAGATTGTTTCCACTTCTTTTTTTCCCCTCTTGTTAATAGTGCTGTGATGGCTCTCCTTCTGACTAAATGCTTTCCAGGGATCTACAGATCTGAATGTGTTCTGCTCCAAGACAGAAGCAAGGAATAATCTTCTTTGCTGAGGTGATTAAAACCTGCCCAGGCCAATCTAGGAAAAAATGAACCAAATTAATGGGTCAGTGTTTTTCCCTAGAAAACAGTGTGAGGTAAAGCGTGCCTGCTAATGTTTCTCTGGGAGGTGCCACGGCAGAGCTGTGAAAGTGAGAGAAAAAGAAAAGCAAGGCAGGGAAGGAGGAAAGTGAGTACTTGTTAACAAGTTGGTCACAGTTTCACGATAAAATGTGACAGGTTTCCTGGTGACATGGGACAGCTCTGGCAGGGCATACCTAAAAACTGAGCCTTAGGATGATCCATAGCAGGGAGGATCCCTGGGTCTACTTTGGTTCAAGTAAACCCTGTGGGCAGAAACTCCTCCCCACTTCCAGTGTCATCTGGTCCCGTGGTTGCTGTGGGAGTAGAGTCACGCTCAGAGGGGTGGTGCTTCCTCTGGGCCTGAAAGTGGTTGGAAGAGCTGAGGCAGGAGATAGATGGGCTCCAGGTTAGCCATTTACAACTAGCCTCCCGTTTGCATTTCCTGAGACAAGAGTTAGATGGGCTTCAGTTGAGGCATTTACAATCAGCCTTCTGTTTGCCCTCCAAAATGGAATTAACAACAGAAACAGGGTAAACAGTCAGCATTTGTCTCTTGTAAACACCTGAAGGTAATAGTCATAGCAAGGAAAAAGAGAAGCAAAACTCGGAGTAAAAGATTAAGGGATCTCCACTCCCCACTCTTTTGGGACAAGGGAGATGCTATACATGCCCAGAAAGGCTCTTTGTGGGTCAATATCAGGGGTTAATGCCAGACCAGGGGTCTTCTCTAGTAGCTTAGTTCGTAAAGAATCTGCCTGCAATGCAGGAGACCTGGGTTCGATCCCTGGGTCAGGAAGATCCCCAGGAGAAGGAAATGTCAACCCACTCCAGTATTCTTGCCTGGCAGGCTGTAGTCTCTGGGATTGCAGAGTCAGACATGACAGTTTGTCACTTTGTAGCCAATGCCAGACCATAATGAGGCTTGCTTCTCTCAGAAGCCTTCACTTCGAGGTCCATCTTGGCTGAGGGGTGTGTGTACACCCCAGGGGAAGGTCCCAGGGTAGAAAAAGAAACCAGATAATTGTCCTGAAGGAAGACAAAGACCCAGAAGAACTGACCTACATAAATGACTTACCCACCTCTTTGCTGGGCCTCGCCTGCCAATGAAGGAGATGCAAGAAATGTGGGATCAATTCCTGGGTCAGGAAGGTCCCCTGGAGGAGGGCATGGCAACCCACTCTAGTATTCTTGCTTGGAGAATCCCCATGGACAGAGGAGCCTGGTGGGCTGCAGTCTATGGGGTTGGCAAAGAGTTGGACACGACTGAGTGCGTGTCTTTGCTGCACTCCTCCTCTTCTCTCTGGGTGTGTATCTCTGCCTCGCTCCTCTCTTAACTAAACAACTACATCTCTATGTGCTCTCCCACTTATTGCTGTGCTATGTCTCTAATAATAAACTTTGTAGCTGCATTTCCAGTTTCTGCCTCCATGATAAACACATTTTTCACTTGGGGCTGAGATCCAGGGAAACAATAGCTTCTAGCCTCTAGCCCTTGCTGGTCTAGTGGCTAGGATTCCTGGTTCTCATCTAGGCTCCCCAGGTTTATTTCCTGGGCAGGGAATTAACATCTTGCCTCATGCCACTGTTTGCTGCTGCCTCACCAGCTGAGATCAGATTAGGGGCTCCCCTGGTTTAGTCAGGGTGAACATGGGTTACGAGATGCTCCCACTGTGGCTGGGTCATGGGGACCTGCCAGAAACCGAGCCTCACCCTGAGGGAGGCAGGACGTGCAAAGAAACTAAGAAATGGAATCAGCAGAGAAGGGGGATAACCTTTGGCTTTCAACGTGTAGTCTTCCCAGTAGGCCCATCAAAGCCCTTGGTTTTGAGAAAAAGGGGATTCTGCAGAGTGCGCTGTCCATGTGAAACACCAAATCCCATTCTCCCCAAGAGGTGGGACAGGAGTACAGCATGGTAAGGAATGGGGAAATGGAAATTAAGTTCTGTGGGCAGGAAAGCACCACCTTTCCTCTGAGGACAGAAAAAGAGCAGAGGTCAGACAGGGACATTTGGCTGAGTCTAACCACGTCTTCCTCCGCATCTCCTGGTCTGGGCCATCCAGCCCAAGTGACTCAAGCAGGCAGCCTGGGCTCAGCCGGGAGCTGGCTTCAGAGAGGGTGGGCAGGTACAGCTGTACATCCTGTTGTGCCCTGAGACCAATGGCACCTCCAAATGAACATCCCAAAACCGCAAGGGGCAGAGGCAGAGGGAGAAGTTTTGCCCTGAGAATACTACTCAGAGTTCAGTTTAATTGAGTGGTTTCCGTTATGACTTTCCAGACTCTGAACAGGGCAAGTTTCCTGCAATCAGCTGGTCTATTAAAAAAAAAAAAAAAATGGCAGCAAAGCAAAGGAAGAAACTAGGGTGTGAAAGGAGAGGAAGAGGCAGGGACAAAGGAGATTGAATCTGCTGGGTGGTTTCCCTGAGGTCTCCCAGTGCCAAGGACAAGTTAAAGCAACACATTACTGCTTATGAGTCTCATTATGCTCGGCCAAATTTGCTCTGGGCATTGTCAGTCTGCCCACGCTTGGCTTCTCTTTGCAGTCTTTGGTTTTCCTCAAGACCAGATGGTAGTTTTTTTTCTTTTCACAAGGATTTGAAAACAGAGAGGAAGATCTCAGACAGCCTCTGTAAGATTGTCGAGGCTTGGAATATAACAGGGTAGGATTAAATTCCTTCCTGTTTCCCACCACCTGAAGGATAAATCAAAGAGCTCTCTGGTGTTGGTGGCATATCCAGGGCATCCTCAAGCTAATCTATCCATCCTTACTTCCCATCACTTCAAAGGTTCTTGATCCTTCCCTGCTCCTAAGCCCTCCAATGACGTCATGCGTCTCTCAGACCTCCATGCTCACTCGGAAATCTCTTTCCCCGCAGTGCTCTCACTTCTGCCTGGGCATCACCTGCTTCTGGACCCAGTTCAGATTCACCTCCTGAAACCCTTCCTATCATCAGGTGAATCTGACTGCATCTTCTCTGTGCTCACATGTAGTGTGAATGGACATCTAGGTGAGATCTCAGTATACACTGTAGCTATTGGGAACAATCCAGTCATTTCCTACTGGATTATGAACTGTTGAAACACAGGAATCATATTCATTTATGATCCTTCAGCACCTAAAATAATGTCTGGTCCCTGTGATGTACTCAGAAAATGCTCGTTGTTAGAGAAAGTGCCTGTGTTTTCAGAGTAGTGCAGTTGGTTCTGTGGATACAGAGGGCAGATTATTCTACATTATTTTATATAAGGGACTTGAGCAGCCACAGATTTTTGTATCTGCAAGGGGTCCTGGTGCTGTGAAAGGAAAATCAATATGACCAGTGTTGCTAAGAGAGCTGTCTAAATGAAGCTGTGGAGCCATTGAGGAACTGTGGCTTGTACTCATCTCTCCTAGATAGAATCAGACCTTTTGACTACGACTGTCTTAATGCAAGCAACCAGAACAAATGCCAGAAACTCAAGATGCTCACTCAACACTTACGTTAAAACAACTGGTGTCAGCCCTTAAGGACAAATATTTCTTTTCTTACGTCAGAATACAGCCTCATGGCTTTTGCCTTTATAAGCCCCTGACTCTTTCATTTCCTTATAACACTCTTTTGGCTTTACCTGAATCTGTGTCTCCTGAAATACAATTTTTCAGACCCCCAAATACACTCTTTTCCTATTTGCAGTTTTCTGGGCTTTTATGGTCCACAGAACCAATCCCCTGAAGATAAAAAGGGGTGACTTGCTGTATTTACATGCCTGCTGCACTGCTCAGCATGTTGCCCAATGGTAATCGCTTATCTGTGGCTCTGTGGGATGATCCAGGTACTTGAGGGCAAAGGACAATGCCTTTAAGACAATGCCTAGAACATTCTAGATGCAAAATGAGTGTTGACTTTAGGAAAGTGCAGTACTGTAGAGTACTTTTTACATTAGCCAGAGCTCAGTCCATAGTCATTGTAACATTAGCAGATTTCTTGAGTACGAGCACTGAGCTAAGCGTGTCTTACACATCACACACTAATCATCACAACAGCCCTTAAGATGTGTACCCCTCCCCCTACCACTCACCCATTTTATGATGAGGAGACTATGACTCAAGGAGCTGAGGGATTTGCCCCAATATACACATCTAGACAGTGGCCAAGATGAGATACAAACTCTGGTTTGAATTCACATGCTATGAGGCAGCCAGCCTTTGAGCTCTAGCCCTTCCTCCCCATATCTCCAGTTACCTTTCAGCATCTGAACTTTCAAGAAAAGTAAACAAGCTTTCCTTCCTCACAGTCCCTGATAACTGCTCCACTATATAGCTAACCAGTCATTTGGTTGACTGCAATATTACTACATTGTCATTTCATTTTACTTTCTGGCTATCAAACTTAAAGTTGTATCATAGAGACCTTGAAAATAGCTATGATTTGTGGCTGCGGGTGCAAGTAGAATTTCAAATGTGCAAGTAGGATTTCAAGAGTACAGCTTGTCTTTATCTTGATTGGAACCAGGTTCAGTGAGAACCTATGAAAAGATGTTTACTGGATAAAGAAGACGTGGTATGAATATACAAAGGAATACTTTGTTGTGGTGGTTTTTCAGTCACTAAGTTGTGTCCGAGTCTGACCCCAGGGACTGCAGCATGCCAGACTTCCTTGTCCTCCACTACCTCTTGGAGTTTGGTCAAATTCATGTCCATTGAGTTGGTGATGCTATCTAATCATTTCATCCTCTGTTGCCTCCTTCTCCTTATGCCTTCAATCTTTCCCAGCATCCGGGTGCTTTCCAATGAGTCAGCTCTTCCCATTAGGTGGCCTAAGTATTGGAGATTCAGCTTCAGCATCAGTCCTTCCAATGAATATTCAGGGTTGATTTCTTTTAGGATTGACTAGTTTGATGTCCTTGCAGTCCAAGTGACTCTCAAAAGAGTCTTCTCTAGCACCACAATTAGAAAGCATCAATTTCTCAGTGCTTAGCCTTCTTTATGGTCCAAGTCTCACTCATGACTACTGGAAAAACCATAGCTTTGATGATATGGATCTTTGCTGGCAAAATGATGTCTCTGCTTTTTAATATGCTGTCTAGGTTTGTCATAGCTTTTCTTCCAAGGAGCAAGTGTCTTTTAATTTCATGGCTGCAGTCACCGTGTGCAGTGATTTTGGAGCTGAAGAAAAATAAAATCTGTCACTGCTTCCACTTTTTCCCCTTCTATTTGCTATGAAGTGATGGGACCAGGTGCCATGATCTTGGTTTTTTGAAAGTTATATTTCAAGCCAGCTTTATCACTCTCCTCTTTCACCCTCATCAAGAGGCTCTTTGGTTCCTGTCACTTTCTGCCATTACAGTGGTATCATCTGGATATCTCAGGTTGTTGATGTTTCTCCCAACAATCTTGATTCCAGCTTGTGAGTCATCCACCCAGGCATTTCACATGTTGTACTTTGCATATAAGTTAAATAGGCAGGGTGACAATATACAGCCTTGTTGTACTCCTTTCACAATTTTGAACCAGTCTGTTGTTCCATGTCCAGTTCTGTTATTTCTTGGCCTACATACAGGTTTCTAAGGACACAGGTAAGGTTGTCTTGTATTCCCATCTCTTGAAGAATTTTCCACAGTTTGTTGTGATCCATATAGTCAAAGGCTTTAGCATAGTCAGTAAAACAGAAGTAGATGTTTTTCTGGAATTCCTTTGCTTTCTCTGTGATCCAAAGAATGTTGGCAATTTGATCTTTAGTTTCCCTGCCTTTTCTAAACCCAGCTTATACATCTGGAAGTTCTTGGTTCACATACTGCTGAAGCCTACTCAGCGACAAACAATGAAATATGCCATTTGCAGCAACATGGATAGAACTACAGATTATCTTACTAAGTGAAGTAAATCAGAAAGAGAAAGACAAATATCATATGATATCACTTATATTTAAATCTAAAATAGGACACAAATGAAATTATGAAACAGAAACAGACTCACAGACATGGAGAACAGATTCATGGTTGCCAAGTAGGACAGGGAGTTGGAGAGGAATGGACTGGGAGTTTGGGATGAGCAGATGTAAGCAATTATATATAGAATAGATAAGCAAGCTCTACTGTATAGAATAGGGAACTACATTCAATATCCTGTGATAAAACTGTAATAGAAAATAATACAAAAAAGAATGTGTGTGTATATATATATATGAAATATATACACATATGAATCACTTTTCTGTACAGCAGAAATTAACATTATAAATCAACTATATGTCAATAAAATACATTTTAAGAAAAGAAATTTACAACTTAGTAAGGACAGAATTGGTACCAGCATTGTTATGTAATATTTTAGAGCTTCTTGGGAAAGACCAAAATATGGACATCTTTAACATAAACAGACATCAGAGAGTTCACATTCACCCTCCCAAAGTCATAGAGAAGGTATATGGAGAGTGACAATTAGAGTTTGCATTGGATAACAGGGCCTGTGTTGGAAATGCAGGTCAGGCCCGGATTGTGTTAGATCATGAAAGGAATTCTAAGACTGTATTAAGAAGACAGTGAGAAGATTTTTGAACAGAGGGGTAATATAATCAGAACTACACTTTGGAAAACTAGCGATGTAGAAGAGAAAGCGAGGATGGAGGGATGAGAGGTTTGTGGGGAGACCATGAAGGAGGCTGTTGCCCTGACCAGTTTTGCTTCGATGAGATTTGCTCTAGATACATTTAAGACATCTCTTCAGTTAACAGGACAAGCAGAAATGCCCAGAAGGCAGGTGGAAGTGAGAGGCAGAAGAGAAGGGGTAACTAGAGGCAGAGATCTGTGAGTGGCTCTAGAACACCTGCAAAGCCCCAGAAGTAAATGACATCGCTGTGGCTGAGGTAAGAAGGAAGAGGGATGAGGAGTGAGGATTCAACTTGGGGATTTGGGACCTTCAGAGGGAAGGAGAAAGGCAGGAAATTTTGAAGACAGGAGGAATAGTTAAAGAAGTGAAGCTCAAAGCAACGATTCCCAACCCAGGGACTGAAGCCAGGTCTCCTGCATTGCAGGCAGATTCTTTACTGTCTGAGCTACAAGGGAAGCCTACCAATGCAGGAGATGCAAGAGACATGGGTTCAATCTCTGGGTTGGGAAGATCTTCTGGAGGAGGGCGTGGCACCCCACTCCGGTATTCTTGCCTAGAAAATTCCATGGGCAGAGGAGCCTGACAGGCTATAGTCCATGGGGTTGCAAAGACTTGGACATGACTGAGCACATACATACACAGGGAGAACACAGATCTCAAGGCAGCAACACATACTTCACCTCAACTGCTGCAGGGCAGGCTGCCCAGCTGCAACTCGTTAGCTTTAATTGTCTGCTGGAAAACATCTCTGAGACTTTTCTGGTTCCTTTGTTCATGAGTAATTAATTCCTAGAAAACTTTTGGAGCCCCCAAATGTTCCTCCTCAGCTAGAAGGGTGGGACCTAACAGAGACTGCTGCTGCAAGGAAGAGGTCGGAGGCTTAATAGACCTGTTCTTGCTGCCTGTCCTGCAGTCACTGTGAGGGTTTGTCAGGTAGGGAACTAGGGTGGGAGGAAGGCTTCTGTGTTTGGAAAGGAACATTAACTGAGAAGCTTGACAAAGGGAGCACGGTGCTTTCCCCCACAGAGTGACAGGACTTTTCCTCTGAAGAGTTCGTGTCACAGACCAGGGGTGTGTGCATGTATAGTGTACACACGCATCTCTGAGGAATGGAGGAACTTTTGGCTAACATTGGGAGAAACATGTGATATCAAATAAAATTTCTGAATGCACCTTGCTTATACTCGGTCAAAAAGCTGATGATCTTTAATAGATTTCAATAAAATGAAATGATGGCTTTCTTCCAGTTATTTCATACTAGAAATTCTGCCAGGCTCTCCCAGCTTTCCCAAAGAAATTAGAAACAAAGAAGTGAAGAAAATGCTAGCTTTCTCAATTCTCTAGTTTTTTATAATAATCACTGGACATACTGACAGGTTGTGGGAAGTTTGTGAGTGTGCTTGGCCTCTATGGATCCCGCATTTCTTAGCTACAAGCGCCAGTGAACATCAGCAGTAGAGAGGTGCTGCCCAATAGTTGAAGAGGATGGTGTGGGTAGTGTGTCAGATTATATTTTTCTCAGATTTGTCTCAACAGTATCTCCTGTTCCACGTATGTGGATGGACATAGACACTCCTTCCATCGAAAAGTGGGTTTCTGTGTCCCTACTCCTCTGCCCCTGACATGGACAAGATTTACAACTATTTCAACTAAGAGAAAAGACCCTGATGCTGGGAAAGGTTGAGGGCAAAAGGAGAAGTGGGCCACAGAGGATAAGATGGCTAGATGGCATCACTGACTCAATGGACATGAGTTTGAGCAAGCTCGGGTGGCTAGTGAAGGACAGAAGCCTGGCGTGCTGCAGTCCATGGGGTTGCAAAGAGTTGGACATGACTTAGAGACTGAACAACAACAACCACCAATAGAATATAGCAGAAGTGAGGTCATAAAAGGTGATGCTGTATACTTTCTGCCTGTTGAAACAGCAACCTTGGAACCCTCAGTTATCATCGAAGATCTCTGGCTACCCTGAAGCTTCCCATGCTGTGTGGAGAGGCCCAAGGAGTTTCCAGCCAACAGCCAGAATCAAACGCCACACGTGGGAGTAGAGACATCTCCAGACGCTTTTAGCATCCATCCACCAAGTTTTCCCAACCGGGGTCTCAGATACCATGGGGCAGAGATAAGCTGCCTTTGCTGTGCCCTTTCCAAATTCCTTATCCACAGAATCTGGGAGTGTAATAAATAATTGCTTCACCCTATTACGTTTTTTGGAGAAGGCAATGGCACCCCACTCCAGTACTCTTGCCTGGAAAATCCTATGGATGGAAGAGCCTGGAAGGCTGCAGTCCATGGGGTTGCTGAGGGTCGGACACGACTGAGTGACTTCACTTTCACTTTTCACTTTCATGCATTGGAGAAGGAAATGGCAACCCACTCCAGTGTTCTTGCCTGGAGAATCCCAGGGACGGGGGAGCCTGGTGGGCTGCCATCTCTGGGGTCGCACAGAGTCAGACACGACTGAGGCGACTTAGTAGCAGCAGTATTACATTTTTGGTTTTGTTTTTTACAAGGCAATAGTAAGTAGTACAGATATGAAAGCAGGAGACCTATCTGGTCTCTGAGTCCTTCTGAGATACATTTTCGGAGAGTTAGAGCTTCTTGGAATACTATATGAAAACCTTTGGATCAACCAAGGCCTCCAAATCCCATGTTTCTAAGAAACCTAGAATTTAATAGCTTTATCAAGAAAGAAATATCTTGCTTAGTGTCATGAATTGTGTCCCCTCTCCCAAAGAAGAAGTCCTAACCCCTACCTGTGAATGTGAAATTATTTGGAAATAAGGTCTTTGCAGATTATCAAGTTAAGATGATGGCATCAGTATGGGCTCAGATCCAATATTACTGTGTACTTAAAACAAGAGACACACAGGGGTAATGCCTGTGATAACACCTCCTAATGAAGATGGAGGTAGAGATCAGGTGATGCATCCATCAGCCGAGGATTACCAAAGATTGCCTGCAAACCACAGACTTATGAAACAGTTTCTCCCTCATGACCATCAGGAGAAACCAACTCTGCTGACACCTTGACCTAGAACTACGAACAATAACTGTTTGTTTAACCCACCCAGTGTGTGGTAGTTTGTTACAACTACATTCAAGAACCAGTTTGAACAGGGACCATGGCCCTTCATAGCTCCAAGGCTCTCCGTTAATGAAATGGTTTTTCAGGATTCATTTCATAGAAGTCAGAATGAGAAGCACTTAGAAAAATACAAAAATAAATTAGGTCTTGGTTTCCGCAATCATTGGAACTACAACTCTGGAAGAAGAGACATGGTAAGTCTTTTTTTTTTTTTTCATGGTAAGTCTTAAAATAATCATAGTACAACTGGTAAGTCAAGGCATGTAGAAAGTCTTGAGAGAAATTCTTAATGTCTTAAAATTCTTTTAAAACATCTCTGGGATCTTAGTATAAGTAGAGCCAAAATTAGATTTGGATGGATAGGATTGAAGATAGAAGGGGCATTTTTATGAATATTTAACAACCTGTGAATCCCTGTCTAATCAATTGCTGTTGTTCAATTGCTCAGTTGTGTCCAACTTTTTGAGACCCCACGGACTGCAGCATGCCAAGCTTCCCTATCCTTCACCAGCTCCCAGTGCTTGCTCAAACTCATATCCATTGAGTCAGTGATGCCATCTAACCATCTCATCCTCTCTCATCCCCTTCTCCTTCTGCCTTCAATCTTTCCCAGCATCAGGGTCTTTTCTAATGAATCAGCTATTCACATCAGGTGGCCAAAGTATTGGAGTTTCACCTTCAGCATCAGTCCTTCTAATGAATATTCAGGATTGATTTCCTTTAGGATTGGCTGGTTGGATCTCCTTGCAGTCCAAGGGAATCTCAAGTCTTCTCCAACACCATAGTTCAAAAGCATCAATTCTTCAGTGCTCAGCCTTTTCTATGGTCCAACTCTCACATGCATACATGACTAATGGAAAAGCCATAGCTTTGACTAGACAGACCTTTGTCAGCAAAGTAATGTCTCTGCCTTTTAATACACTGTCAAGGTTTGTCATTGCTTTTCTTCCAAGGAACAAACGTCTTTTAATTTTGTGGCTGTAGTCACCATCTGCAGTGATTTTGGAGCCCAAGAAAACAAAGTCTGTCACTGTTTCCATTGTTCCCCATCTGTTTGCCATGAAGTGATGGGACCGCATGTCACCATCTTTGTTTTTTGAATGTGGAGTTTTAAGCCAGCTTTTTCACTCTCCTCTTTCACCATGAATAAGCTCTTTAGTTCCTCTTCACTTTCTGCCATAAGGGTGGTGTCAGCTGCATATCTGAGGTTATTGATAACTCCTTTATTGTCATGTCTATTTAAAGCATTTAGAGTCCTAGACACATTTTTGTATAATGTTTGTTTCCTCCTTGTACACATAAGAAAAAAATGTCTATGAGTCTAAGTATTTTAAAACAACCTAGAATGCAAATTCTGTCTTACAAGCATTTTCTACAAGGTTTTGCAGTAAACTTTCAAGCATTTTTGATGTGAGTTCTTGATCAGATTTATAGTTAAAGCTTTCAATAGTTTCTGACTTAGGAGAAGTTTTCTGAAAATAATGATCTAGCTAGTTTTCCATAATTGAGATTTGATGGTTTTAACATTGTTGATAGAACTGAAGGGCAATGAATCAGCCTGAAGTTTAGAAAGTGCACTGAGCATCCTTCATCAGGAGGCTCCCGGTTAAGTCAATCACACCTCTATCCCCTGTGCCCTCATAACAAACAAACGCCTTATGTAAATAAACCAGGTATTTAATCCCTCTGACGTTTTTCATATTTCCCATTAGACACCAGTTCAGTTTCTCTGAGAGGTTATCTGGACTTACAAAATATTTATATAGCTAAATGCTTAGAGTGAATAGTTTTGATTGAAGCTTAATCTCTAGTTTCCAATTTTACAAGCATGAACTCATTTTAAATACTTCCTCACTTCTTGTAATAACCTATAATGGAAAATAATCTGGAAAGGAGTATATATACACACATATACATATATATATATATATATATATATATATATATATATAAAACCCAATCAATTTTCTGTACACCTGAAGCGACAACATTGTTAATGAAATGTACTTCAATTTGAAAAAACAGCCAAAACAATTCCTCACCAAAGTAAGGGGAGTTAGCATCCTATCTTTGTTTCTGGATGCATAAAACAACTAAACCTCTGAATATGCTGATACTGTTAAGGTTCAGAATGTGACTTCCAAGAAAGTCTTTAAGTCACATTACCAGAGGCTAGAACCTGGGAGAATTAAGAAACAACCCTGAATAAATAATGAGTTCTAAATAAAGTCTTTCTTACCATTCTAACAAGTATCAAGATTAATTTTTCTTTAACACCACTTTAGTGGTCATTAATGTACATGGCCTCAGGTTTTTGTTGAGACTGGCTACATTATAAAGTATTTTTTATGGAGCAACTTAAATCATTAAGAACTGTAATTTATACATATAACTCAATAGAATAAATGGAACACACCTACTACTTCATAAATTTGTGGACATTTATTTCTCAAGTTTACAATGATGTAGCTTCATGTTCTTGTATTGATTTTATTTATTCTTGGACTAAATCAGCCTGACAAGTTGAAAGCTGTTCAAATGTTACTTAGAGTATGATTTTAACAAAATTATTCCAGATAGTCTATGTGAAATTACAATGGAATCCCAAGAACTTTGTAATTCAGATAAAAATGTTGTTTATCCCTATACCAAAATCACTGCTGAGGAGTTGATATTTTTCTTAGAAGAATTATGGAAGAGATATAAAATGCAAAACTTATATGTGGCCTTTTTGTGTCACTTTTCCCAAGATCTGTATTACCTGATCAGGTAATTATCATATTATACTAATAAGAATGGAACTAAATACTTTTAATGGTGATGTCTAGATGTAACCTGAGTTGAAATAAAATTAATTCCACAGGGACCTAATGCATAGCACAGGGGACTATGGTCAATATCTTTTAATAACCTATAATGGAAAAAATCTGAAAAAGAATATATATATTTTTATATCCATATATCTGGGGCTTCCCAGGTGGCTCAGTGGTAAAGAATCCACCTGCCAAGCAAGATAGGTAGGTTCAGTCCCTGAGTTGGGAAGATCCCCTGGAGAAAGAAAATGGCAACCTACTCCAGTATTCTTGCCTGGGAAATCCCATGGACAGAGGAGCCTGACGGGCTACAGTTCATGGGGTTGGAAAAGAGTCAGACAAGACTTAGCAACTAAATAGCAGCAGCAATATCTTTATATCTGAATCACTTCGCTGTGTAATAACAATAGCAACATTGTGAATCAACTATTCTTCAGTTCAAAAAATTAATTAAAGGACTAAAAAAAAATAAAGAGAAAGACCATCTTCTAACTGTTTCCAAACTTTACAACAGAGGAACCCCTGAATCACAATAATCAGAATGGCCAGTTTGGTTAAGATGTTTGGTGATAAAATCTTTGCCTGATGCTTTGTTTTTAAAAATATTTATTTATTTTATTATTATTATTTATTTGGCTGAGTCAGGTCTCAATGGTAGCATACAGATTCTTCACTGCATCATGTGGAATCTTTCTCTGTGGTGTACAGACTCGGCATCTGGGCTCAGTAGTTGCAGTGCATGGGCTTAGTTACTCTGCGGCATGTGGGATTTTAGTTCCCCAACCAGGGATTGAACCCATGTCCCCTGCATTGCAAGGCAGATTCTCATCCACAGGACCACCAGGGAAGTCCCCTAGTGCTGTGCTTTTTATGCAAAATATCCAGACTCTGAAAACTTCATCACTGTGGTATGCCTGATCACATAAATGTTCACTCATACCTTGATTTGTTCACAGATGCTTAAATATGAAACCTAAATTATAACCTGTATTCAAAGATTTATACATAAAAATAATGCAGCTTATGAAGAGCTTTTCACTTTTTCCTGCTTGGATATTTAGAATGACATTCAAATATACATTCAGAAACACACAGGCCTGGTGTTATGGCTGTTTAAGTACCCTGCTTATTTTAGTGACTTTCATATATCTCTCCATCTAAATCAAAGTGCTTATCCTGTACCTTGCTAACTGAAACAACTGAGTTAATTTTAGTGTTTATCTCGATGTTCTGTGTACACGAAAGGCTGGAAGATGGGGTGGTGGGAGGTGGCAGTGGACAGAGACTTTTTATTTGTGCAACTTGCACTGGAATCACGAGATGTTTCTGATCTGCTGCCCATCTCAGCTCGTCTCCGAAGTTTCTCCAGCACTCTCCCATAATTCCTTCTAAGTTTCTGTACACATATTCGCAAGGCCTCTCTCATCACACTCACAATCTCTCCTCATCTCGACAGTTCTTTCCCAAAGGACTATCAGTTGATTATCAGTGAAATAACTGAGTCATAAATAACTACAGAAAAATTTGTAAAATGATAATTTAGCTTCAAAGTTACCATCCACAATTTTCTTATGCATAAGTGGTTCATAAAGTTATTTTATTAAGCACTTCCCTATGCTTGGAGTGTATGTGTTTAACTAGGGAAGGAAGTCTTTCTAGTTGTACAGAAACATTCTGATTTCTTTAAGTAGACCCAATTATTACCATAAAAGTATTTACTGAGACCTGGGCTGGACAGCCATTGTACAGTCTGATCTGGCAAATACATAGAAACTGCACTCCAGATTACACAGCAAGGCACTAATGACCCAAATGAAACTCCAGGGGCACCTTAGGTAGATGCAGTACAGAGAATTAAGGAAGGAAATCATTAGTCACAATTGCAGAAACTAGCCAAATACAAAGTGAAAAAAATGCATGCAGCCTATTTCCTGCAGAGTACGGGGAGCCTTGGTAACAGAATATGCAAAAACATAAGAGAAATGCAAAAGAGAAACATGATTTCTACAAATAAATAAGAAAGGGTCTGATCTCAATTTTAAATTACAAAAACGATTTTATTTAATTTATTTTCTCTTCCTATGTACTACATAGCCAAATAACATTAAGACATTGTATCATGAATTTACACTATGACAGATCAACTTTCAAGCATTTTCTTGACAGTCTTGGAGGTTTTGCCAGCACTGACAAAATCTGAACATATACAGTAAGAGGAAACGAGCAGCAAAAGGAAATCTAAGTGACCACATAAGGCATTGAGTTTCAACCCCACAAAAAAATATTCATTAAATAGGCAGAATCATATGAGAGAGTGAACAATGTTCAGCAGAAAGCAAATTTATACCATATCCAAAACCATGTATAGGAACTGTTATTTAACAGGACCAAAAAACTGTTTGAAGTTATATACCCCTTTTTGAGGTCTGAGCCCCGAAGAATTGATGCTTTTGAACTGTGGTGTTGCAGAAGACTCTTGAGAGTCCCTTGGACTGCAAGGAGATCCAACCAGTCCATTTTAAAGGAGATCAGCCCTGGGTGTTCTTTGGAAGGAATGATGCTAAAGCTGAAACTCCAGTACTTTGGCCATCTCATGAGAAGAGTTGACTCATTGGAAAAGACTCTGATGCTGGGAGGGTTTGGGGGCAGGAGGAAAAGGGTCGACAGAGGATGAGATGGCTGGATGGCATCACGGACTCAATGCACGTGAGTCTGAGTGAACTCCGGGAGTTGGTGATGGACAGGGAAGCCTGGCGTACTGCGATTCACGGGGTCACAAAGAGTCAGACACGACTGAGTGACTGAACTGAACTGAACTGAATAAAAAGAAAAAATTCCTTGGTGTGAGAGGAGAGCTTCTCTCCTCCCTGTCTCCCCAAAATGAATTTAAGCATGTTACCTTTACCAGTGAAAGTCTCTGAGAAGATGGAGTAAGAGTGGATAGCTAGTTTGAAAGACTGGTATGAAATTGTATTAGAAGCATGTCACTGAGGCCTCAATCTGAAAAATCAATGGCAGGTCTGAGACTGTCCAAGTTTTCTTACAATGTGTCTGAATAGACAGGAAAAAAAAAAAAAAGAGAAAATCTTACAGACCCTTGAGGCATTCCCCTCACTAATAACTGTGCTATTTTGCTATGGAACCCTACCTACCCTGAGTTATTGAGATCCTACCAAAAATGTGAACTGCCTGAATAGCATTATCACATTCAAGATTCATAGGAGAACACAAACTGAATCAATTTAGTTTCTAAACACAAATTTAAGTTGTCTAGAAGCTTATCTCTTTTCTACTAAATACTGCAGTTTGCATAAAGGTGGATCACTGTTTAAGTATAATAAATATATCACTACTACTGATCAGGTATTTGCTATGAAATCCCATGGACAGAGGAGCCTGGTGGGCTACAATCCATGGGGTAGCAAAGAATCAGACACGGCTGAGTGACTATCACTACACTACATTAGAGAGTAAAACACTACTTAAAAAAATGAACTTTTCTTGGAATTAGGAACATAAACCACAGCAAAACTCTTGGGGGGAATGGTAACAACAGATGTAAATATTTTTTTCTTCCCTTTCTTATAACAGAAATCATAAGAGAGCATGTTGCAAAAACATGAACTTTGTTCATCCCCAGTAACTCATGGAATACTTCAGGTTGCTAAGCCCCTCTCTGTAAAGATGGCTTCAGAGGCAGAGAAGGAGGCACCTATAAATGAACAGAATACTCACAGCAGGCTTATTTTCCAATCCTTTCTGAAAAAGTAGTGCCTGCACATGGGATGCTGTGGAAATTGTTAGAACTCATTGCACTAACTACATGGGAAACCTAAGGCAGGGGAAAGGTGGGTGAACAATCAGAAAATTCACCAGTGTAAATAACAGGTTTCACTGAATCAAGAACACATATGTTAAAAACCATTGTACTAAAAACAAAACAGAGTGAGTGAAAACCCAACAAATAACTAGTTTTCTGAGGTGTAGTCTTTTTAGGTGAGTTCCACTAGGATATACTTAGATGCTGTGTTTCAACCGGACCATCCACCAACAACTGATCTATACTTAACCATTAAAACTGACCAAAAAGCATACTCACCAAGGGTGTCCAGTAGCCATAGGACTTGAGTATGTATGATGCTTTTATATTTACATAAGCAGTTTCTCATGAATCTTATAGAAGTTGGAGAAATAGAGCTAGTTGTTCCTTTTTAGCAAGAGCACTTGTAAAAATATGAAAAGGATTAGGTAAATACTCCTTTTAACACTGAGTTGATTCATTAAAGAACTTTAGAAAAGTCAGCAGTTCATTTACCTGAGTTTCCCATTTAACGGCTAAAGAGTAATTAAATGCTTTTTACTTAAGAATGTGAACAAAAATATACAATATTTAAAAGGGTCAAGTTGGAAAATTGAGACTCAAGATGAAGTTCGAACATTTTGAATTTTTATAAAATCTAACAAACATCTAGGAATTTTCCTTCCTAGTTAAACCATAAACTCAGAACTATACTGATTTACTGGATGTTATTTAGAACTTAGGTTAGGGTCAACCTGTGAAATCATTAAGGAAGTAAATAAAATTATTTTGACATTTTGAGCAAGTTGTCACAAAGACTAATTACTAGTTACTTACTTCAGTTATGAACCCATGGGAGATTATAAGTTAACACCAGATAAAGATTTCAGCATAAATATGATGTTTAACCTGAATAGATCCCTTTTTAAGGGTGATATAGAAAACAAGTATAAATTTTATCCAGAAGAATAATGCACCCAGTGTCTTAACAGTAGTTATCAAAGCTCACCTTTCAACAGGGGTATTCTTGTCATGCTCAGTGACGGACAATCTTCCAGGTTTGTTTGTTTAAAACAGGTAGTGCTATGTCTCTAAATACAACTCATGGTTCATAATCAAGATCCTAAAAACATACTAGAATTGAATATTTTATCAAAGAAGTAAAACCGTGTTGCTATTTTAAACATATTGTTTCAATTCCAGGTCAAAATAAACCAGCTATACAAAATCACCATTCTAACACTTAAACATGGAGCAGAAACAGCAAAGCACTTTGGTCTACATGATTAAATTATTCAATAAATGAAAAGCATCTCTTCCCCAAATCCTTTACCCCATGATGTATCATAACGTTTAAAATACAATGGAGGTACATGTATCTGCTGAGTAGTTTGTAGAGCTGTGTCCCGTGTATGACTCAAAGTGTCATTAAGCAAATTTACCAGGATCAAGGAGTAAATTTTAAAACCAGCATTTTGAAACCCAAACCATCTTCCTACTTTTTTTTTTGTTAAGTCACAAAACCGTCTTAGATCAGACTAGGGTTCTGAAAACAGTGAGTGTGAAGTTGAAACATGAAACAAAATTCCCATGATAGATAGCACTGGTCCTGGATTGAGGGCACAAATAGTGTTTCCATTTTCCTGTTCTACACAGTTTAATAATCAGTGAAAACTTTTGCCCAAGACCCATACATTTTGGGCTTCCCTGGGGGCTCAGCTGGTAAAGAATCCGCCTGCAATGTGGGAGACATGGGTTTGATCGTGGGTTGGGAAGATCCCCTGGGAAAGGGAATGGCTACCCACTCCAGTATTCTGGCCTGGAGAATCCCATGGACTGTATAGTCCATGGGGTCAAAAGACTCAGACACGACTGAGCTACTTTCACTTTCCACTATGCTGGATTTTTTAGTAGAGAGATAAAATAAAAACTCTGCTGGCCACCAGGCAAAAATTATTTCTAAGTGATATCCACTCAGCTATTTTTTCACACTTAAAAAAATAAAGGAATAGAATTATTTTAGATGAGATAAACTTTTTTAAGCCAAAGAGAACAGACAGAGTTTCTGCGCTTGCATCACTAGCATTCATAGCAAGGGCTGACTTGAGGGAGATTGATTAATACATATATATGTGTGTGTATACATTGATTAGTTTGTGTAACAGGCAGAATTTGAATAGAGATCACCCCTGCCACACTGCCCAGAGGAACCAGCGCGCCTAGCTGGAGCGCACCAGCTCTTTAGCAGGGTGCTTTAGTAGCACTGTTTTTTTTTTTTTCCCATCGGATGTATTCACATATCAAGATATCAAAGATGATTAAATTACTAAAAAGCAGGCTTCTGATTCTGATTTTTAAATTTAATTAGCTATTTTAATTAAAATAAATTAGCTTTTCTAAGGTTGTTCACCACAACTACATAACAACATTGATATTAAAGGGGAGGAGTTTCTGCATTTCCTTTTTCACTGAAGGAAATATTTTCAACATTTTAAAAATGTTGGTAGTAATGTACATCAGTTAAATTATAAATGACCAATCCAAGCAAGCTGACCATGGAAGATTATCGTCCTTACTTAAAAAATCCTTGCCTAATGATAAATAACTGTCAGGTATGTGAAAGAATACAATTTAGGGTTCTTCTGGAGGCAAGGGGAAATTTTGAAAATAATAGTCCATGACAATGCACTTATGTGAGCTTATACTCCAGAGAAGAGTTTTCTATACAACGAAATACTTGACCAATGCAGAAGGCAGCTGGTATTAAAATAACTAGCAGAGATTCCTTGATACACATACAATGTATACAATGAAAACAAAAATAAAGACCCTGTACAGATGTAAACAAGCTAAAAAATGACCTTGGCAAAGTATCTTCATCGATTTAAAAAATACCAAAAGCATGCAACCTAAAATTCCCTTCCTTCCACAAGAATTTACCAAAAAACCAAAACAAACAAGCAAGCAAGCAAGCAAACAAACAAAAAAACCAAACAAAAACAGGTGGAACCATCTGTCTCTGTCAGTAGAAAACAATAATAGATACATTAGGTTCCAGGACAAATAAATCTTTAAAATACTAATATTGAAAAAATACAATTAAATTTTTATTAAAAAATACATACTCCTTACTCATTCTTTGTGTACATTTTGTTTTGTGCGAAAAAGAAGAAAAATAATAATAAAGTAGGAAAGGCATTAAGACTACCTAATTATTTATACTGTATTTGGTAGAAGCATGTTTCAGTCAAACGTTAAACAAAAATAAGTTATTCAGTTTTCATTTGCTCCCGGACATCAGAAGGCAGGGTTTCAAACAGAGCGTCTTCTACAACTAAACCAGCTCGCTTCAAAGCCCGACAGTCACCCAGTTCAGGAGGGAGGATTTCAAAGTGATTGCCTTTAACATCTAAATAGGAAAGAAATAACAAATTTCCAATTTTGGGGGAAAGTACTGATAGGCTGTTTTTCCCAATCTTCAGAGTTTTGAGTTTCTTACAGAAGTAGAGTTCATCTGGAAGGCTCTCCACTTTGTTACAAGTGATGGAAAAATACTGTAAACTTTGTAGAACTCCGATCTCAGGTGGGATAAATCGAATGTCATTGTAGGACAAGTCCAGGTAACGGATTTTGTTGCATAGGAAGAGGTGGGAAGGCAGCACCTCGATTTTATTGTGACTGAAGGACAGACGCTCCAGGCTGGTGAGTTTCTTGATATGCTCTGGGATGTAGGTGATGCTGTTATGCCAGAGTTTCAACACTGTCAGCTTTCTCAAGTGCTGGAAGCTAACGATCTCTTCTATGGATTTCAGATTATTTTCCTTGAGGTCCAATTCCTGGAGGCTGAGCAGGCTGAATACGGCGTGAGGGATGCGCTCCAGGTCACAGTGGACCAGCTCCAGCTCTGTCAGGTTGGTCATCTTCTTCAGGTTGTTGAGCATCACCAGCTTGGTGCCATCGTTGTGTATGCACATCTTCTGGAGATGGCTGGAAACATCAACCACTGCCTGTGGGATTTTGGAAACATTGCTTTTGATCGAGAGAATTTTAAGGCTTTTGAGATCCCGCAGAGACTCAAGGGTGACATTTCTGGAAATATCGTGACTTAGAGAGCCAACCAGGTAGAGTTCCTCCAGGTTCCGGAGGCCATACATCCAGGGGGGCAGCTCCCTCATGTCATCAAACTTGACGCTCAAGACCTTGAGATTCTCCTTCAGGAAAGACAATGCTGCGCTATGGATTTTGACTGAGCACTGGTGTAGAGAAAGCTCCTGGAGATTGTCTAGCTGCGCGATTGTGGCTGGTATCATGACGTTCTTAATGATTTCAAGTTTTAGGGACTGCAACTCTGTGATTTCAAAAACAGTGTCTGGAAGGCCAGAGAGCATGATGAGAGGCAGTTCTAAGCGGTTATGGGCATTTGTCTGCAGCTTCTGCCTCAGTTTATCTGGAGTCCACTCATTATTTAAGTTCAGCTGCTTTAATTTGTTTTCACTCACTTCAGATAGGAACACTGCGAATCTCTTGGAATACAGAGGGTCATACTGATCTATCATATGAAGCATAAAAGCAAAGTCATTTTTCACGTCTGGAATATCATCAATTCCAGTCTCCTGCCTGACATACTCAAAAGAGTACTCCTTCAGAGAACGGTAGAACAGCCAGTACAACGTATAAAGGCACGTCAATCCGTAGATACTTACAAAGCACAGGTAGCAAAAGGAGAGTTTTGAAAACAAGTGTGCCATGGTATGATTGCAAGAAAAGTTTTTATATCCAGTCATGTCCTGAATGTCAACATTACAGTCCACTGTAAATTGGACTTTGGAAACCAGGGCACTATTATATGCAATGATGATTAGGAATTTTATGACCTTAAGTACAGTCTGACGAACATACATGGCATATAGTATATCACCTTCTTCTACGTGCAGCCGGAACTTCTTCACCTTCTCAAATAAAGCTTTTGCCTGCTCACCCTCCTTCTTATCCAGAGCCCCTGCAGTGGATTTGTCAACCACAAACTTCTCAGGAATTGACTTTAAAGACTGAGAATTGACCAGACTGCCTTCTGGACCAGACTGGGTGGTGTTGGACCTGCTCATGTTGTTCTTCCTGTTGTCCTTCTCTTCTGAGTCCTCCCCAGACACTTCAGATAAGGCTCGTGTGGTCCAGGGAGAGTCAAAACACTTCCCCAGGATTGAGATGAAATGTTCTATTTTGGAGCTGGAGCCAGGGAACTTGAACCAAAAGTTGCTGCAGAGCATGAAGACCAGGGTATGAATGAGGACTAGGTATGGGAAATACTTGGCGTACCAGTGGAGGGCTCGCTCATAGCACATCTGGTTAATAAAGCTGTACTGCTGAAGGTCCAAATCTGTCTTCAGCCCTTTCATTTCCACAGTGACCGGGTTAGAAGGAGATGGTTTGGGTGGAGGCAGTGGGGTGGTACTGGCCACTGCTTGAGAGACATTTGAAACAGAAGACTGGTTCTGAGAAGGCTGTACTCTTTTCGGAAGGCAGATTATCTTGTCTTGCATGACCTGAAACACAGAAATAATATTTCCAAATTACATTACTC
The DNA here is from genome assembly GCF_002263795.3 of Bos taurus. Classification (NCBI taxonomy): domain Eukaryota; kingdom Metazoa; phylum Chordata; class Mammalia; order Artiodactyla; family Bovidae; genus Bos; species Bos taurus. The sequence goes on from NC_037330.1 coordinate 53,557,831, forward strand.
AAAGAGCTTTCATAATGTCATTAGTGAGAAGGAGAGCAGCAGTAACATCCAATAAACGTCCATTTCCTTTGCCTGGAGAATACAATGTTCAATTCCAGCATGAGATTTTTATTCTTAGCCCACAGGTTAGAAAAATGAAATGCTTATCTTTGTTTGCCACATCTAACTCATGACACAAAATGGAGCAGTTTTGTCAGCACACAGAACAGTGCATGACAAATATTTGAAGAACATTTCACGTATTTTAAAAAAGTTTGCATTTCTTCTTTCACTGAAGCCTTTGGGGAATCAGTCATTGGTCTCGGAAGTACATCCTCTTATCAGATTCAGTCTTGAATTGGATGGCTCCCAACATTATATTAGTTTCTGTACGAGAAATAAAAGGATTAAAAGGAGGAAATATGGGAGAAATTCCTGTCTTTATCATTTCCTTTTTTCTTTCTACCCATATCCTAGTCATGCATAGATGAATATGTCTAGTTTTAATAAAATGGGAATTTACTATGCTTTTTTAAAAGCTATTTATCCAGAGAGAGATGAAAGACTATAGAAATGTTTGATAGTAAAATAGTTATGTCTAAACTTGCTGCTTTTCACACAAAATATCACATTAACTTCTATTCCCCTACTAATGCTTCAGTTTGTTGAAAATCATATTAAGCCCTACTAAGTCCTGCAGTCTCATAAGATTGCAATTTCAGTAAGAGAGAACACTTTCTTCCCAAAGATGAAATAGGATGAGGCAAACTACACTTTGAATCAACCTGGAGGAATCATCTTCAGGAAGAAGTACACAAAGTGTACACTGAGTCTATTACAAAGTGGACTGTTATGGCACGAGGAATATGACCACAAGTTGGTGACGTGGGAGATACACGCCCTTAGAGAGAAGTGTTGTACAAGGTTTGACAATGCAGTGGAGCGTCCAGCCCTTAGTTGAGTATCTGATATAGGAGACCACCAGTATATATTTGCTGAGAAAGTGGATGAGTCTAGAACTGACACGGATGCTAGCCCTTCCAACTCAGAGTTGCATAGTTCTGGGCGTGGATCTTTCCTAGGGATAAAGTTAAGGACAGTGATTACAGTGATGGGCAGCAACAAACTTTCTGTTGTGTTTAATATGCAATTCTATTCCAAAAATGTCAAAGATATTACTTATTTCAGTTGTCACCTTAAACTAACACAATATTATAAAGTTTAAAAATAAAATAAAATTTGAAAATAAATAAATAAATAAATTCAGCTTGGGGAAAAAAAAAATTGTCACCTTAACCTGATGAGGCAGATTACTCTTTTTACCCCAGTTTCACAGATGAGGAGACGAAAGCACAGAAAGGTTAGGCAACTTGCTTAATGTCATCTAGCTCAGGCCACCTGGACCCAGAACCCACATTCTTATTTTATTTTACTGAGTTTCTAGGATTAAATAAAAAAGATCTCAATTTTACTTCATCCTAAGTAACAAATTACCTTTTAAAGTTATACATGTTTTAGGGGAAAAGCTTATCTCTTCCCATATCCTATGTGGATAACAATGAAAGAATGAGGTTAGGGGGAAGAGAGGAAGTTTTGTTTATAAAGATATATAAACGCCCTGTAGACTAGAAGATACACCAGGGGCTACCATTTACTATGGAAATCAGAAGAAGGCAGGGAAGAAAAACAAATGTGACTGCATTCAGAGGGTTCCATGACTACAGTGGTGTGAGAATGTTTGAGAATGTCTTCAAACAAACATTTTAATCACTTACCTGTATCAGAGAAAAAAAGTGTTAAACACGTCCATATTTGTGTGCATATATATGTCTATGGGCTTCTCTGGTGGCTTGGCTGGTAAAGAATCTGCCTGCAGTGAGGGAGACCTGTGTTCGATCCCTGGGTTGGGAACATCCCCTGGAGAAGGGAAAGGCTACCCACTCCAGTATTCTGGCCTGGAGAATTCCATGGACTGTATAGTCCATGGGGTTACAAAGAATTGGACACAACTGAGTGGCTTTCACTCACTCACATATGCCTATTTATAATTATAACCATAAAGTATTGCCAATCCATCAGCCAAATATTAGAAAGCTTATTTTTCCTTTAGGTTTAAAATAAACATAAAGTTTTCATTTTAATCTCATATTTCAATAGGGCATCCTTTATATTTCTTGGGGTCAAGCACTGTACCATGGAAACCCCTGGAACAGAAAATAGTAGGAGAAAGCCTAGACAGATGTTAGAGTCTACCCTGCAGAAATATCAAACAGAAAAAGAAATTCAGTGGCTGGGGTCATGTTCTAGCTGTTTTCCCAACTGTAGTCTCATTTAATGCTCCAATTATCTGTGAAGCTTCAATTATCTGGAGAAGGAAATGGCAACCCACTCCAGTATTCTTGCCTGGAAAATCCCATGTACAGAGGAGCCTGGCGGGCTACAGTTGATGAAGTTGCAAAGAGTTGGACACAACTGAGCGACTGAACACACCTGTGAAGCAGGCAAAAGGTGGGGGCTAGAGACCAGTATGGACAGAAATGCTTCCCCAGCACCTTCTCCAAGAGTGACACCTTTGAGCTAGGATGTTAATGCCGTGCTGTGCTCAGTCATGTCTGATTTTTTGTGACCCCATGGACTACAGGCCACCAGTCTCCTCTGTGTATAGAATTTTTCCGGTAAGTATACTGGAGTTGGTTGCCATTTCTTTCTCCAAGTATGTTAATATGACATTGTTAATGATGTGATGAAAACATAGACGCATTGGTGTAAAGCAAGATCAGCCAGAAGGTAAAAAGGCAGGTAGGTACCTTTTGGAGGTTCTAAGTCCCTGCCAAACACCCAGATGGTCCCAGTACTGCCTCCTGCCCTGCCCTTCTCCAGACTCACTCCTCATGGGGGCAGATGATTAACCTCCAGAGCCTGGCTGCTGCAGAGGGTTTCAGGTTATGCCAGGCACCAGGGTGTCCAGCTGAGGGGCAAGTGTGGCCTGAAATCCTGCTTGTGTCTCCCTGGCTCAGTTGTGTGCCCTCCTGGGATACCTCTTTATATTCAGGACAAACGCACTTGATTGGCTAGCATCTGCCATGCTACAGAAGTAGGTCATTTTCTCCGCATTCTACAGAAGAACCCAACTAAGCTTCAGCGAACTTCAACAGCTTGCCAACCTTCATACAGCAATGAAACAGCACCACTTCAGACAGTCTGCTCGTTTCTCCAAACTTCTGCTACGATGGCTTTAAGAGAACGGCCCAACGTAGGAAGGTAATATATAGATGAACTCTGGAAGTTCCTCTCAGCTTTCCGATGTCATATTTCTTTCAATCTTTCAAGATGTCATTTTAAAATGTGCTTATTTAAATCCCAGGAAGGTAAAGACAGTGATATCCTTTCCAGAAGCTGTTAACTAGTCAGAAATGAGCAGAGAGTAGAAAAAGATGCTGGAATTTAGTCCAAATAGCTAAGCAAAATAGCTGCTTATACTGCTAAGAGGACACATCACAAGAAGACTCCAGCAGGGATACAGCTTGGAGTTGAATTCCCAAAGATGTGATGGCAGGTTGTCTATCTGGCACTATGAGAAGGAAGAGGGCAGGCTGCCGAGCCCAAGAGAAAAGACGGTGGGGATTTAAACAGTGCAGTAGCCATAGAAGAGAGGAAGGAAGTTACTTTCTATGATTACTGTAAACACTCCAACACTGAGAAGAACTGGGAAAAGCATCAATGTTTTCAAAGGTACAGTAAAAGAAAGAGAAGACAGAAAGGCTTCCTTTAAAAAAGAAAAGAGTAAGGGGTGTTTTGTGGGATATTTGTAAACAGCAGCTTGTAAGAACTTAAAAGATTTTGTTTCAACTTTTCTGCTCTTTTGAGTAGCTTGCCCAATTAAACCTATATCTCACTTCTCTTTACCTAATCCAGAAATTTAAAGATTAGAGTACAAAATAAGCCTTAAAGAATAGCTGCAATTTTTTTTTCCCCAAAGAATAATGGTAGGGTTCCAGGCTGCAGTGCAGGACTAAGGAAGAGTGCTTAGGGTAAGAGCAGGAAGAAAGCCCCACCACCATATCCTGTTCTGCAGAACATCAAGGCTCAGACCATCACCACCAGCTTGTACCATACATGTGTCACACAGATGAGAAATGCAATGCCTTTCTTCTAGGGACAACTCTCAGACTGCCTTTGGAGGAAAAAAGCGTCGAGACTAGAGCTACACCTACAAAGTGTGTTTATTTAGGGGAAGGGTGAGAAAGAGGGGAAAGAAACGGGGTCAAGGGGTAGAGAAAAAATTTAAAAAGCAAGATGAACAGGAGAATCTGATCCATGATATATCAAGGTAAGAAAGTTACTACTCTAAGAACAGATTTGAGAATAAAAATAATTATTATTTTTTGGCTGTGCAGCACAGCATCTTAGTTCCTCAGCCAGAACCCAAACCCATTTGCTCTGCAGTGGGAAGCCCCAGGTCTTAACCACTGGACCACCAGGGTAATTCTGAGAATAATTCTTGAATGAAATCATCTAAGTTAAAGCAAATACCTAAGTTAGTTTCAGAATAAGGAAAAGCTGTACATAGAAGGCCATGAGTCACTGAGGGCAAAAGTGAGGTGAAACCAGCAACAAAGATGGCTAAACCGCCCATGCTATAGTGGGATGAACGGGGTTGGAGGGAGGGGGAGGTGAACCAGTAGAGGAGGGGTAGAATCGAAGGAAACAGGACAAGCAATGTGGTAGGAGGCTGCACTGCATACTCATTATTTCCATTTGGAGATGGAAATACCTTTCACTCTTCCCTAAACCTTTGGTAAAATCTGCTAAACACACACACACCTCTGTATTATGAATGAACTGTAGAAGTCACAGGCAAAAGACTAAATAATTTAATGCTTAGATCAAAACTGAACAGACAAGGAGATTTTGCCTGGGATGCTAAAAATCTATAATCTAAATTGTTTCCATGGAAGAAGGAACTGGGACTATGAGAACCTAATTCTTCCAGGAGTCTGTTAGAATACAGAGAGCTCATGGACTGGAATTTGATACAATATCCTCTATATCCTATGGAGCAGCTGACATCCAGGTAACAAAGTATATAAAATGCTCTTCAAGACTTTACAACTAAAGTTCCTAGAGGAATAAAAAATATACATGTAAAATCATTCCATGACTGTTCTAATACGTGGATAATATTTCTGGAAAAGAAACACAAAGGTTGCAGTGGTTGGAGAAATGGGCTCACTAAGAGCCAAATACATGAATTCCCATTTGCAAATTATTTTCAGATAACACAACAGCTGTTTTCGGAAAAAAATTGTAGGGTCAATGAAATAAACTGCATTTCCTGATTTTGCTTTCTACACGGTGTGTTTTTAAGAGAAACAAAGTAAAATTCAAACTTCCATAAAAAACCGAAGCAACCTATCTAAACTATATCCTGGAATGCTGCTCTGAGCTAGAAAAAGAAATCGAATATTTAAAATCATAATTGCCAAATTTATACCAGCAAAGAGATACATTTTTATGTGGAATATGTACACACTTGATAGCAACCCAATTCAGTACTCTTGCCTGGAAAATCCCATGGATGGAGGAGTCTGGTGGGCTGCAGTCCATGGGGTCGCTAAGAGTTGGACACGACTGAGAAACTTCACTTTCACTTTTCACTTTCATGCATTGGAGAAGGAAATGGCAACCCACTCCAGTGTTCTTGCCTGGAGAATCCCAGGGACAGGGGAGCCTGGTGGGCTGCCGTCTATGGGGTCGCACAGAGTCAGACACGACTGAAGCGATTTAGCAGCAGCAGCAGCAGATCACATATTGAAATATCTTGCATGGTCAATGTAAATTAGGACCTTTTAATAGTAACTTTCACAATTTTAAATTATTAATGTCCACCTACATCTTTGATTGTATTTTTGATGATGGTTATTTGATTCTCAGTCCCTTTGCTAGAATCATAAACTCCATCATTACAATGTAAAAAAGTAAGATCTGCTTAACTGAGGCAGTTTCCAGAAAAGCAGCGCAGTGAGAAGCAGCAGGGACCAGTGGTAAGCTACTGAAGCAGTTCAACATGTGCATGAATGAGACACCAAAGGGCTGAGATTCAAACTCAATCAAACAAAGCCACTCAGCTTCAGAGAAACCGCTTGATATAACAAAGACAGGGAAACATACATAAGGGCCAGCTTATCTTTTACATGCAGGAGACATAAAAGACATTGATGGGGGAGGTGTGGGACGTGTAGAACACAAGTGCTAACTAGTTTTGAGTGTGCCTCAGGAAAAGTCACTCCTAGTGAAGGACCTGCTGTACGTCAGACATCATGCCAGAGATACCAAGAGCAATGCACCCTTCAAGGTCCTGAACAGGAGATAGGTGACTAAATCAGTAACGAGTGTTGTAAGTGCTCAAATTCACGCTTGTCTTTCACAATGAACTTTATAATCAACTTTATAGTCTAGATCCAAAAAAAAAAAAAAATCACCTTGGTGGTATTTTTATTGGGATTATATTACATTTATAAACTAAAAAGCACTGACATCTTTATGGTGTTGATTCTTCCTCTCCATGTGTGTGTTTCCACTTGGCTTAATCTAATTTTGTATCTCCCAGGAGTGTTTCATATCTTTCCTCAAATAGATTTTGGGCATTTATTAAGTTATGCCTAAATATTTTATTTTTTGCTATTATAAATCTTCTTTTAAAAGATGCATATTTAGCATAGAGGGGAGCATACTCCCTTCACCTTTCCCACTCCCCTGCCATTCCTTAGGAAGCCTGATAAGTTTGGTGGGTATTCTATATCTGTGTATTGACATAGACATGACCTCTCAGGTGGCGCTAGTGGTAAAGAATCCTCCTCCCAATGCAGGAGATGTTAAGAGACATGGCTTCGAACCCTCGGTCAAGAAGATCTCCTGGAGAAGGAAATGGCAACCCCCTCTCGTATTCTTGCCTGGAGAATCCTATGGACAGAGGAGCCCGGCAAGCTACAGTTCATGGGGTCGCAGAGTCGGACATGAGTGAAGCGACTTTGCACATACGACATATAAACACGTGGGATCTTACTACATGCATTGTTCTTGCCCCTTAAAATTTTCACTTTCATAGTATGTCTTACCAGAGAAGGCAATGGCACCCCACTCCAGTACTCTTGCCTGGAAAATCCCACGGACGGAGGAGCCTGGTAGGCTGCAGTCCACGGGGTCGCTAAGAGTCAGACACGACTGAGCAACTTCCCTTTCACTTTTCACTTACATGCATTGGAGAAGGAAATGGCAACCCACTCCAGTGTTCTTGCCTGGAGAATCCCAGGGACGGAGGAGCCTGGTGGGCTGCCGTCTGCGGGGTTGCACAGAGTCGGACACGACTGCAGTGACTTAGCAGCAGCAGCAGCAGTATGTCTTACAGACCCTAACACACCCACATATAGAGATTTACTTCATTCTAAGGCCTATATTACTATATGATATAGATGTGCTATAATTTATTAAAAATATTCCAATGATGATTGCATTCAGGCAAGTTTTAATTTAAAAACAGTGCCAGTCTCAAAAACTACATAGTGCCTGATTTTACATGACATTCTGTAAACCAGGTCAGAGAACAGATCAGTGGTTGCCAGAGGTTCACTGCAAAGGTTCAGGACCCGGGGATTCCTCGGGGTGTTGAGATTCTTTTGTATCCTGTGTGGTGTTACAAGAATTTATGTGTGTTCTAAAATTTAAAAATACACCTTGTTTTGATAAAGAGTGCATTTTGAAAATGGAAGGTCTAAATACTATCTAATATTATCAGAGCTTCATCAGCTTTTTCCTGTTTTTTAATATCCTTCTTTAATCTCTATTTAGAAAATTTGTGTTTTGTTATTTCCTTAGGTGTCTGTTTTATGGACTTTTAAAAAAATCCAAACTAATCACCTCTTTCTTCTTACAAATGAATTTAATCCATTACAATGTTGTGGCTCACCTCACTCATATTTGGATATTTAGTGATATTTGGATTCATGTCCATGTTTTTATTTTTATATATACCACTTCTTCCTCCTTCCTGCTTTCTGTTGCTCTGATAACATTGTACACATCTCCTATTTCCATCCTGCCTCAGCTGGTTGGGAATGTGTACACTAAATTTCTGTAGTTAAGGTTACATATAATTTCTTAGAATGTATACACTTAAAAAAAAAAACAAACTCCAGTACTTTGGCCACCTCATGGGAAGAGTTGTTGACTCATTGGAAAAGACTCTGATGTTGGGAGGGATTGGGGGCAGGAGGAGAAGGGGACAACAGAGGATGAGATGGCTGCATGGCATCACTGACTCGATGGACATGAGTCTGAGTGAACTCCGGGAGTTGGTGATGGACAGGGAGGCCCGGCGTGCTGCGATTCATGGGGTTGCAGAGTCAGATATTACCGAGCAACTGAACTGAACTGAACTGATACACTTAAAGCTTTTCAGAATCCTTACCTCCTCTTCCAAGCATGTTTTAACTACCCACCGAACTATCCTGTTGTGTTGTTCCTAGAGTCTGTTTTAGCTCTCCTTTGAAAAAAATAATCTATAGTTCATTGTGATTATCTACATATTTATTAAATCATGTGCTCACCCACTGTCTCAGATCCTTTATCTTCCCCTGAGTTCCTTTGCTATGGTTGAAGTGTATCCCTTAATAGTTCTTTTAATAAGGGCCTGTAGATAGAAAATTCATATGCCTCATACATCTGAACATGTCTATATTGCTTTCACTCTTGAATAATAATTTGTAAATTATAAAATTCTGCTGACAGTAATTTCCTTTCAGCACTTAAACATATTATTCCATTTTATTCTGGCCTCTTTTGCTGATGAGAAGTCTGCTGTCAGCTTACGTTTGTTCTCTGAGGAGCAATCTCTCTTTCTCTAGGGTAGCTTTGAAGATTTTATCTTTAATAAAAGATCTTTTACATTTTCACCTTAATTTTAAATGTATGTAGATGAACAGTGCTCAATATTTGTAGCCAAGGACTTGACTTTCTTCAATTTTGGAAAACTTCAGGTAAATCTCTTTAAATAATTGCTTCAAAAATTGCTTCACCATTTCTTCCATTTTTCCCTGCAATTCCTATTAGATATATGTTAGAGTCTCTCAGTTCCACGGGTGTGTGTGCACTTTTTAATTCTCATCTCTCTCTGTGCTGGGCTCTGGGTAACTCAGAATTCTAATTCATTACTTCTTCTTGCAACTGAGTACAGTGTTATTCTTCTGCCTGTTGATATTTTAAATTTCAGTGGTTTTTTATTTCTGATCTTATGACATATCTACTGACTTTTTAATGTTTTGTCTTTATCTCCTTGACCACTCTGAATCTATTTTTTCTGCTTTTTATTTAATTTTTTTACACTTTAGAAAATATATTTTAACTTCATTATTGTTGCAAAGCTTAGTTTCCTCTAGAGTGGAGTGAATCAATATTCCGACTGTCAATTTTGCTGAGAGACTTTCTTAGCATAGCTGTCTTCATGCATTCTGGGCGGTACGCTCATTCTGAGGAGACTGTTTTTCTCTCGTGAGCTCTTCTGTGGTTTCCTGCACCCAGCCTCCCAGTCCACCATTAGGACCTGTCATGATGTTTCGCTGCTCCGCTGTGATGTCAGGATCTCACAATTCCAGGCGGGCTGACTCAGTTCCTGGTTGGGAGGCACCCCAGATGCATGGTTTCCTCTGAAGCACCAGCTCTAGCGGTCAGTTCTTCGCCATTCTTTTTAGCTTCCTTTTGGAAATGAGGGCCTTTGGCTACAGTGACCGGACTCCAGTCTCTTATCTTGCTTGGTGCATTTTTAGTTCCTTTACTGGCAGGAGCTGAACTCCTGGCTGCTACTGCCTACATTTGGATGGGAGCCCGGCTATTGCCTCAGCCCCACTCAGTATTCTATTTGTGCTCCATAGAACCATTTATCTTGCTTTTAAGTCCATGTATGTGTTTTTAGTATCTCTCTTTATCATGGCTTTATCATGGCTATGCACATTGAACAGAGTGTTTTCAAGAATAACTCTTGCTTTACTATCTTTTCAGAAGAGAGAGGCAGTGTGTTGAAATTAAAAAAAATAGTCTTATGACTATTATGAGCTTCCCTAATGGCTCAGTGGGTAAAGAATCCACCTGCAATGCAGGAAACAGAGGAGATGGGTTCAATTCCCGGGTCAGGAAGATTCCCCGGAGAAGGAAATGGCAACCCATGCCAGTATTCTTGCCTGGGAAATCCCATAGACAGAGGAGTGGTGTGGGTTACAATCCAAAGGGTTGCAAAGAGTTGGAAATGACTGATGAGCAAGCTACCATTATGAATAAACAATATTGCTTGGGTAGTGCCAAACAAGGTAAACTTACAATGTCAAATGCTTCTCCCACCAAGAAAAGTCTGGATTTCTTTATATACATCTCCCCTTAACAGCATATGAGAGGTCTTATTTTCCTACAATTTTGACAATTAAGTCCAGTACTCTTTTTCTATGAATTATAACTCCTAAATCATTTTTTCTGGTTTAGACTTTAAATCATAGCTACGACTGTATTATCACTGAAAGAAGTGAGAAAACTTGCTGCATATGATAAATCAGCAGTCATCATTCCAGTATGCTAATGTGTCACTCAGGTATATTCTTTAGATAGTGGCCTGTTCTTTTAAAAGATGATGCTTTAACTTGGTTATGGCAAGTTGGACATGGACAGGTAGACTGGAGTCATGAAGCGACAGGTGGGCCAACAGGAAGATGATTAACTTTATCCCTTACTTTCCCTCCACTCTCCAGATACAACTGGTTCCAGAGGGTTGGACTCTGAAGACCAACCAGATTTGTCCCCAGTCTGATAGAACAAGTTATCTCTGCTGATCTAAGAATGATCTAGTAAGAAACAGATCCCAAAGATCTATTCCCCGGGGCTTATTCAGAGATACTAAGGACAGGCTATCCTTTATTAACTAAAACTTACTGAAGATCTACTTTATGCTAACCATCATAGGAAAATCAAGGAGGCATAACCAACATTCCCTGTTCTAAAAGCACTTACATTCTTGTTGGAGAAACATAAACAGGCACATGAAAAGTCAAACAAGGATGCACACAATGTTGTATATACATCGAGTGAATGGTGTGGTAAGTGCAACAAGCTAAGGCTTGCAGTGAGCAGAGAAGGATTCATGGAGTAGGAGCAACTTCATTGGAGCCTCAAAACTGCTGGACCCGGATAGGTTTGGAGGGGGAGGATAAGGTCAGAACCCTGCGGGATCCAGAGATAGGAGGCAAAGGACTGCATTTGCAAAGAACAAGGGATAAGGTTAAAAAGATGGGAACTTCCCTGGCAGTCCAGTGGTTAGGACTCTGTGCTTCTACTGCAGGGGGCAGGGGTTCAGTCCCTGGCTGGGGAACTAGGATCTCACATGCCTGTGTAACATGGCCAAAAATAAATTAATTAATTAATTAATTAAGATTTTTTAAAAAAAGATTAAAAAGACAGACTGTCACCATCCTTTCTGAGGTAGACCCATTTCTCCTGGGAAAAAATGATGGCGATACAAGGGAAGGAAATTAACTTTCATGTCACTAAGTTATCAGTTAATGTACAAACTGCATTAATTATATTCTCTCAGAAACACGCTAGGAGACAAAAGCATCTATCCTCAAGAGACATAAGATTTACCCTCATCAGTGACAGGATTAACTCAGAATGCCAGAATTTGTTTCAAGGCTCACTACTGAGAATATTTTAAGTACCAAAAATCTTACTGAGAAACAAAAGGGACTGAAAAAGGCATGGAAGATGGTTCTAAAAGGGTAAAGATTTAAATGCTTTAATTCTCAGCAAATGTCTTATTCGTAAAGCTTGCTAGTCTCCAAGCCCAATACATGTGTACTTGGGGGCAATAACCATGGGGAACAAAAATAGACACGCAGGAGCCACCACACACACTGCATCACTCTCACCAACACAAACAAGTCCTTGTCTCCAGGGGAAATGGAAAAGCAAAACTGCAAGGGTGTGGCATCATTTCCTGCCTGCTATGCACATGGTATCTTCCTTATTTAATGATGATGTTTAAAACTTATGCGATGGTCAGGAAATAACACCCTGTGTATGGAGGAAGTTTAGACCCAGAGTGTAAAGAGAGAGAGAAAGAACAGTATAAAGAAAATTGCCAAATTTTAAGATGTCTATTAATAAACATAAGGACTGAGTAAAAAGTCTGTTTTTATTGGTTGCTTATTTCCTCAAGAGCAATAGGAAAAGGAGAAAAAAAAAAATCATACCCTGGCACCTCTGAGGCATGGAATCAATGTCCTTGGAAAAAAAAAATCTAAGGGATTGGAGGGATGAACTGATTAACACTTAGACTTTTGAATTAATGAATTCTCTTGGTGGTAAGGTACAGCAATAATACACATGCTGTAGGATTCATCTGTACATGATTAAAAACCGGACGTCAAGCAGATCTTCTCTAGTGAAGTGTCATCAAAAATTTCTCTGAGGAACATCAAATGCCACTAGTCTGGTGTAAGAATCAAGCACTGAAAAGGTTAATGCATAATTACCTGGGTCACTACTGTATAGAACAAAAGTATACAGTTAACGGGAGCAGGTTTTTAAGTCTGGATTTCCCCTCTATTGTAGCACCTATGGAAACATAGTCTGATTTTCTATTATCAGTGTACCTTCTAGACCAGTAAAGATATAGAGAAGCTCCATCCTTATTGACATTGCTTGGTACAAAGTAAGTGCGCAATAAATATGAGGTGAATAAATCAACACTGTGCCCCCTCCCCAAAGGAAAACAAAGTGCAACACTGGCAAGTACATACATGGATAAAGTCAGATGCCAGTGAACATGGGGAAACCGGCCTTCTGGCTCTCTTCCTCTGAGATGAAACAGCTCATTTCATACAACCTCCAAACTGCCAAGTGATGTCAGCCTAGTGATGCCTAAAGCCGGAGCAAAGTGCTGACTCATTGAAGATACAGAAAGAGAGTGCCAGATTTGAGAGGCACTACTCATTCATTTAAATCCCAAGTAAAAGGAAAAACCAACACACCTACATTACGATCCTATCTGCGTTTTGATATCTCGCTTTAATAAAAGCAATTCTCCTACCACTATGAATATACATACACTGACTTCTCGAGGTAAGGATGACTATACATACTGTGAATGTTAATTTTTTTTAACCCTGGTTAGCCTGAGACTTTCTAGTCATCAAGAATGTTTTCATTTCCTACATCTTGAATTTTAGTTGTATCTACATTGTTTTCATCCCTTTTCTTTTGAGGAAAGCTTCTTTAGGACACACAAAGAAAAGAAAAATGAGGAAGTGGATAAAATTAAACATTTTTCTTTTTGCTTCATGGCATTTTCAGATAAGCCAAGTGAGTCAGCCAGTTCAGTTGTGCAGTCGTGTCTGACTCTTTGCAACCCCATGAACCGCAGCATGCCAGGCCTCCCTGGCCACCATCAACTCCCGGAGTCCACCCAAACCCGTGCCCACTGAGTCAGTGATGCCATCCAACTATCTCATCCTCTGTCGTCCCCTTCTCCTCCTGCCCTCAATCTTTCCCAGCATCAGGGTCTTTTCCAATGAGTCAGCTCTTTGCATCAGGTGGCCAAAGTATTGGAGTTTCAGCTTCAACATCAGTCCTACCAATGAACACCCAGGACTGATCTCCTTTAGGATGGACTTGTTGGATCTCCTTGCAGTCCAAGGGACTCTCAAGAGTCTTTTCCAACACTACAGTTCAAAAGCATCAATTCTTCAGCGCTCAGCTTTCTTTATAGTCCAAATCTCACATCCATACATGACCACTATAAAAACCATAGCCTTGACTAGATGGACCTTTGTTGACAGAGTAATGTCTCTGCTTTTTAATGTGCTGTCTAGGTTGGTCATAACTTTCCTTCCAAGGAGTAAGTGTCTTTTAATTTTATGGCTGCAATCACCATCTGCAGTGATTTTGGAGCCCAGAAAAATAAAGTCAGCCACTGTTTCTCCCACCTATTTGCCATGAAGTGATGGGACCGGATGCCATGATCTTAGTTTTCTGAATGTTGAGCTTCAAGCCAACTTTTTCACTCTCCTCTTTCACTTTCATCAAGAGTACAAATGTACAAAGCTGTCCAAAAATTTCATGACCCAGATAATCACGACGGTGTGATCACTCACCTAGAGTCAGACATCCTGGAATGTGAAGTCAAACGGGCCTTAGGAAGCATCACTATGAACAAAGCTAGTGGAGGCGATGGAATTCCAGTTGAGCTGTTTCAAATCCTGAAAGATGATGCTGTGAAAGTGCTGTACTCAATATGCCAGCAAATTTGGAAAATTCAGCAGTGTTTTACAGGACTGGAAAAGGTCAGTTTTCATTCCAATCCCAAAGAAAGGCAATGTGAAAGAATGCTCAAACTACCTCACAATTGCACTCATCTCACATGTTAGTAAAGTAATACTTAAAATTCTCCAAGCCAGGCTTCAGCAATATGTAAACCACGAACTTCCAGATGTTCAAGCTGGTTTTAGAAAAGGCAGAGGAACCAGAGACCAAATTGCCAACATCCGCTGATCATCGAAAAACCAAGGGAATTCCAGAAAAATATCTATTTCTGCTTTATTAACTATGCCAAAGCCTTTGACTGTGTGGATCACAATAAACTGTGGAAAATTCTGAAAGAGATGGGAATACCAGACTACCTGACCTGCCTCTTGAGAAACCTGTATGCAGGCCAGGAAGCAACATTTAAGGAGTACGTCAAGGCTGCATATTGTCACCCTGCTTATTTAACTTACATGTAGAGTACATCATGAGAAACGCCGGGCTGGAGGAAGCACAAACTGGAATAAAGATTCCTGGGAGAAATATCAATAACCTCAGATAAGCCAAGTAGGTTAATGAATTATTTCATCCATCACGACTTAAGTGGAAAGCATTCGCTTCAAGGTCAAAACCATATGAGAAAACTCAGTGCATATACAAAAACTATGGATAAACAATAGGAACATACTGTTAGTGATTCATAACCAAGACAATTTGTTTCTGTTGCTTAGAATTTTGAAATATTTAAAATTATGCTCTTGAAATAATGAAGAAAAAGCTCTTTCTGAAGCAACACTCAGGGACTGAAATCTTAGTTCTGTTTTCAATTGACTTATCTCTGGACACCCTGTAGTTCACTGACAAATTTGTGAGCAGGAGTTAAGATAGAAACTGGAAGAGTCCCAGAGAAACATAATCTTCTGGACTATTCACACCAATGTACAAACAGCCCAGAGATACAGAATTCTACCACTGGCACCAACCAAATAGACAAAGAACTACTAAAAGAATCTTTTAAAAAATGGTAATTTATTTCAGAAATTTTCTATAGTAATCAAAGAATAATTTGCTCTACTACTCAGCAAATGAATGATGTCAATTGCCAGGCTGTGGTTCAATCTATGTGAAAGAAAAGATGGTATCATTTACAGGAGAGAACAGCTGTTATCTTGCTGTGACATCACTAGGGTCTTCCCTGGTGGCTCAGATGGCAAAGATTCTGCTTGCAATGCGGGAGACCCAGGTTCAATCCCTGGGTAGGGAAGATCCCCTGGAGAAGGGAATGGCAACCCACTCCAGTATTTTTGCCTGGAGAATTTCACGGACAGAGGAGCTGGGAGACTACAGTTCATGGGGTCTCAAAGAGCTGGACATGCTTGAGCAACAAACACTTTAAATTACATGATATTACAGAAGGCTTGCAGGTAAGGCAAGAGTCATGCCAATCCTTAGTCATTTAGGTGTGATGGATGGTTGGAGAATTTTTTTTTTCCCAATCATTTTATGTTTTTTTGGAAGTTAAGCTATCTGGACTCCAGAAATACCATTAATTTGGTTCCACACATTCCAGGCGAATAGATCTTTTACCATATAAGGTGAATTTCAGCTGTGGATTTTTTTTTTTTCTTTTTTCCTAACTCATCTGATGGTTGATCTTTGGGCAGAACTCAAGACTCTACTTTATTCCTCCTTTTTTTCTTTCCAGGAGAAAGAGGGCTGGTAGAGATGGTAACATTAAAGGAAAAGGCATTGAACCTTGGTGCTTAAGGGGTTAGGGGGTTAAGGCTCTGAGTCTGAGCAGGGGCTCTCTTGGAATTAGTTTGTTTGGAGTCTCTCTTTAGAGCTTCTCATAGGAGTCATCACTCTGAAGTCTCTCTTATTCTGTGAAGTTGATGTGATAGGTGGGTCTGGAGCTGCCCCCCTCTTAGAAGTGGATTATACCCTGGGAGGGCCTGGGGAGGATTGCTCAGAAGAGATCCTCCTCACCCAGTCTCTTCTTTGCCCAGTTTCCCCTTTTCTTGCTCCAGGGAGACAGAGATTAAAGTACAGGGAAAGAGGATAAAGGAGGCTTCCTGTGCTCTCCCACCCGCTTCCGGTTCAGCCTTCAGTGTTTAGCCAAAGGAAGTCCTTGTGACTTATCTGAGTTCTGGCCCAGCTCACTGGGAGAGTGACAGTGAGGTCTGGGGCCACAACTTAGTTTTCATCAAATGTTCTTTTGTCTGTCTGTCCTTTGCCTATATAGCTCCTGCAGATCCTTTGGAAGAGGGAAGCAGACAGCTGTGAGAGGGAAGATCTGGGCATTTGGACCTTGATCTTAGACATCTTTCAATCTCTTTGCTAGAGACTCAACTAATCACACCTAAGACATCTAGAAATGTCAGATGAAGAGAAGGCTTTTGAAGTCTGGAGTTAGAGACTAAACATAACACATTTCTATTTTACCATTAGGTTTCTCCCATCATCTGTGAAATGAAAATGATGCCAATGCTGCTCATTTAATAAAACTGGCTCAGAAAGGACATGTGTTTTACCCAACATCATATGGCAGAGTCCCCATTTTTTTTTTGCTTGAAGCTCTGGGGAAAGATTCAACTTTTCTCTTTAATTTTACTTGACCTAGCTGAAATTATAAAAATTAACCCAGATTTAAGATTTCCAGGGAGCATATGAGGTTTCTTACAAGGCAAACTGATGACGCAGTTGATGGTCTGTTTATTAGACAAAAGATTTGTGGCTGATACTACAGAATTTCTAAAAGTTTAAAATTAAGCAGCTGACGAATACAAATGATGCACAAGAGTGATTCAGAAGAGGATCTCTACAACATTGTCTCTTCATGCATTAGGCATTTCGTGAGTCCAGCTCCAACATTTTAAAAGCTTACATTAACATCCCAAAACATAAGCTAACATATTTGAATTTAAGATTACACAGCCTTAGTTTTAGGTATTGGTCCAAAGAATCTCGTCAGCTCTTAAGACTAATGTACCCAATAGGGAGATACCAACTCAAATCTAAAGGAGCTAATTCTAATACTGCCAGTTAGAATAGTTTATTTCTTAGGGAGCCTAAAGATTTTAACTTGCTATTACACAATGAACAGTGATGTACACATTTCAAAGCCTCTATTTCTTTATTCTTAGAAATAAAATACTGTTAACATCTAAAAAGTTGAAAGTCTTTACTTGCTAGACACTTCCACATGACATTTATTAAATTTTATTTTGCCTTACAGGTCTTATTCTTTATAACACACCACAACACTTTTTTTTTGTTTTTCAGGAATATAATTTAAACCATCCTACACAGAATATCAAGAAACTGGGTTTCCCCAGGTAGACTTAACTATTCTTCCTCTTTGGCAGCTATTGCAATCTATGGTCATTACAATATGAACATGCACGCGTGCACGCGCCCACACACACACACCCCATCAACTATATTGTGTGTTAGAAGGATGTATTTGAGCGTCTATCTTTGCAACAGTTTAAACATCTTCAGGGCCAAGAGCAAGTTTTGTGTTATCAGAACTTAGCACAGTGCCTATAACACCATATACTGAATAAACTGGTACAATAAATGAATGTGTTACTTTGCTTTCCAACTATTCCTTAAGCTTCTTAAGAGATGGGGCCTTAAATTATTTTTACTCCCAATAATATCTAACAGCGCTGGGAACCTAGTCAACATTCAGTAAATATGTACTGATTTACTTGCAGTTTCATAGCAAAAATGTGATTAAACAGCACATTTCTCCCTATTACAAAATTTGCTCAAATAGAAACCAGATATTAATTTGTCAAGGATGCTGTAAAAGAGATTTCTATATTGGATGAGAACTTGTACTAAATCACCTCTAAATTCTTTTCCAATTCTGAAATTCTATTACTTTTATTTCTTTAAAAGAATTTTAACTAGTGCAGGATCTTCTTAGGTTAGAATGACCTTTTTAGATTAGAATAAACCAATATCATGAAAATATCATCATTACTCAGAAACCACTAAATTTTAAATAATCTTTTTTTAATGTCTGAAAGACTAAAGTATACTAAATAGTTAATGACCATAAGCAAGCCTTCAAAAGTTTGTTGGATATCTGGTTGTTTAGAAAGAAGAAACCATTTTCCCACAACACAACATGGAGGTTTTTAGACTTTCAAGGCAGCTTGTAACATCTATTTCATGGGTACATGGTCAAGTACTAATACCATTACAGAACTCAGTCAACACTCACAATGAGGTTTAGTTTGGGATGCCCTAAAAATATTTCTCCACCCAACATCCGTATGAATGGACAGTTCATACGGAAGAAAAACCTGATTTTCACCATGGCATTCAACTTTATTATAAAACAACCACAAATGGCCAAAACATAACAAATTCTTGGTTCTGTAAAAATATACTTCATTAGTTTCACTGCAGTGATTCTGTAACTTGCTCTTCCAAGGTGCCTCAATGTCTACAGTTTCTTAAGCCTCTTTGCCATAAAAGCATGATTTTTTTTTTTTTACACAATTTTGATTGTAGTTTTCTAGCACGTGAGGGCACATAACATACAACTCAGGAGTTGATCTATTTTTAGCACATTTTTGCAGTACATCCTCAAAGGATTTTTTCTTTCAAGTTTATTGCTCAAGCTTAAGGGGCTGTCTCCTTTCTCCAGCACTGGGTTTATGATAATTGTTCTAGAGAGGATGCTCCTTGAATTCCTATCCAGTTCTGCAGAGAGCTGTGCTTAATGTCTGATACTCCTAAAGAAAGATCACTTGCTACTGGCTGCTTTTTCTACTTTTTTTCAGGGGAGATCTGATTTTTATCACCTCTCATTAATTATACCACACAAAGCTTTCCTCCATCAGTTTATGATCCAGTTTTAAATTAAGAGTTTGTACAATTGTTTTTACTAAGACAGTTAATAAATTCTTAGAGCTGCTGAAGCAAATTGATGCATTCACTCAACACACATTTCTTGTGTGTTAGGTCTAAGAATAAAAGTGGTACAAAGATGTACCAGACACAGATCCTGCCTTTGAGCAACTTGAAGTCTTGAATGGACAATGCGATATGGTAGTATTTTCTTCTACACACTGTGATTAGTTGTCAACAAAGAGGTAATACTAATTGCTTTGGTAGATTATAAGGTCCCAGATTTTACATACTACAGGATTAAATCCTTTGTGTTAACTCTGACAACTCTGAAGCTTAAATCTCAGGTGCCTGACATTTGTGGTAATACTCCACTTAGGTTAAGACTGATGTCAAGCCTCACACAGTGGATCCTAGCAAGAAAACAGTGGAAGCACCACACTTGCCTGTCCCGTCTCTGTACCTGGCACACTGGCCTCTTGTGTTTCCTTTGCCTGGAATGTTCTTCTTCTGGATACCCCCATGCCTCCCCATCGCAGCTCCTTTGGTATTGCTCCAATGTTTATTTTTCAGAGAGGACTTCCTTGACCACCTTACTTAAAGTAGGGCCCCTCTCTCTCTCTCCTTACACTGCTTTTTCACAAAGCACTTAAAATACACCTGACATTGTATTTTAAATGTTATCAGTTGATGTTTTTTTGGTAGGGCCTTGTCATTTTTATCACTGCCTGAACTGCCTAGAACTTAATCGTATGTAGCGGACAAATGCCCACAGTTTTCAACACGTGGATTGTCCTTGTAGGCTCCCTTCCACCAGGCCATTCACCCTCTGTGAGTTTCCCAGTAACGGGAAACTCACAACTGAACATGGTATTTTCAGAAAGAGCTTAACTTTTTGAAAGTTGGGTTTGTACTGAGCCAAAATCTTCCTTCTAAAACTTCTGTTGTTGGTTCTGTTTGGTGTCCTAGGACACATGAAATCAGTTTAGACCATTTACACTTTCCACATGGCAGCCCTTTGAGTACCTGCTATCTTTTCTCATGATCTCATCAATTTTCTCAGCTTTAGGCTATGTGTACCTTCAACTAGGTCTCGAACAAGTTTTTGGTCTCTTTTTTGTACTGGTCACAGTCTCTTAAGTTATGATATAAAATACCCGGAAATAAGCACAGTATCTCAGTAATTCAAAGGTCTCAGTCCCTTTTCAAGGCTGTTAAGGTGGCACCATGGGTAAAGAACCTGCCTGCCAATGCAGGAGACATAACAGACACGGGTTCGATTGCTGCATTAGGAAGATCCCCTGGAGAATGAAATGGCAATCCACTCCAGTATTCTTGCCTAGAGAATCCCATGGGCAGAGCAGTCTGGCAGGCTATGGTCTATGGGGTCACAAAGAGTCGGACAGACTGAAGCGACTTGGCACACAAATGCTCACTGTACGTTAGCACATGGCAAAAATGTCTCGTGAATTCTTCCTCACTCATCCTGTCATTCCACAGAATGAACTCTGGTGAGTACTTGCTTATCCAGGACCGCTACTGTCTTTCCTTCCGGGGACACATGAATGAACCTTACAGATGAGGCCTGGTCTTACAAGGTTTCTATTCCCAACAATTAGAGGTCATTCTTTCAGCTAGAGCTTTGCTCTTGAAAAACGGGGATGCTACATCTTAAGAGTTAATGACGTACCCACTTGTGAAATTTAGAGTTAGGAAATTTCCTGCTTGTAAATAGAATATTTGTACAGAGATTTAGAAATTTACAATTGGGAAAGGGATGAGAATTAGATGGAGCTTCTGACCCATATTCTATAAAGGAAATCTGAAGAAATTAGTTTATATAGTCAAGGCGTTTTGTCGCGTGTGTGGTGGGCAAGGGAACCCTCAGGGGCAGAGGGCTGAACTTTCCATATTCCTCCAAGCACTGTATTTTATCAGTTCCTGCAAAGTCCCTCCCTCCCCACCTCCTCTTCCTTCTCTCTTTTCTTTCCTTCTATCAGCTTATATCATTCTATTCCCCTTCACCACCACAAGTGAGCACTCTTCATATAAATTTGACATATGTTCACCAAGTTTCTCAAAAATAAACTAACTAGAATATTCTTAATATTGCTTTGAATTTACAAACTAATTTTTGAGGACTGAACATCTTTTTAATGTCAAGTTTGTGCCATCCAAAGGCACAATGTCTTTCCATTTATTCAAATTGTCTTATAAGTCATTTATGAGGCATTTAAAAGCTATTAGTGAAGACTGCAAGGAGATCCACCCAGTCCATTCTGAAGGAGATCAGCCCTGGGATTTCTTTGGAAGGAATGACGCTAAAGCTGAAACTCCAGTACTTTGGCCACCTCATGCGAAGAGTTGACTCATTGGAAAAGACTCTGATGCTGGGAGGGATTGGGGGCAGGAGGAGAAGGGGACGACAGAGGATGAGATGGCTGGATGGCATCACTGACTCGATGGACGTGAGTCTGGGTGAACTCCGGGAGTTGGTGATGGACAGGGAGGCCTGGCGTGCTGCGGTTCATGGGGTCGCAAAGAGTCAGACATGACTGAGCGACTGAACTGAACTGAAGTGAAGTTCTTGTGTATTCTTGATTAGCTTAATTTCCAGATACTTAATAGCTTTCATTGCCACTGTGAGTGCGATCTTATATTTTGTTAAATCTTTCAGTTGATATGTATCTTTCTAGTTGGGAGTGTTTTATTTCATAGTTTATATTAAAGTAAATACAAAACAATAATACTAGATTTAAAAAAAACTATAGGAAGGCCAGATGTTCCAAAACAATAGGAACTGTAAAATAAAAATAACAAAAATGCAGGATTTTACAAAGAAAAACAGTAGCATGGGGACAAAAGAACAGCACACGTTATGTATGTTAAATATAAGATTCCAGATATAATGTAGGAACTTACAAGCCTTGCAATTAAAATGTAGTGCCAAGTGTTAGCCTAATCCTTAGCACAGAGGCCCTGTGTAGGCCGAGAAGATCTAGACACGCTCAGTGTTCTCAGGGAAATGGGAAAGAGGGATCTTGGGGAGGAACCCAGTGAGGGAAGAGGAGGAGGAGTGAATCTGCTTGCCTGACATATGAGAGGATGGAGGAGGGTCTCCAAATCAAAGGTCCCGATTAGAAATACAAGGTTATCTGCCTCCATCTCATGATAAACCTGCTTAACAGAGATTTTTAAACACAGATTTTGGTGATTTACAACATAGGATCCACAAGAGACTAGGATTGAACCTGGGTCTCCTGCACTGCAGGCAGATTCTTTACCAACCGAGCCACTGCTGCTGCTGCTGCTAAGTCCCTTCAGTCGTGTCCGACTCTGTGCAACCCCATTGACGGCAGCCCACCAGGCCCTACCGTCTTTGGGATTCTCCAGGCAAGAACACTGGAGTGGGTTGCCATTTCCTTCTCCAATGCATGAAAGTGAAAAGTGAAAGGGAAGTCGCTGAGTCCTGTTTGACTCTTTGCGACCCCATGGACTGCAGCCCACCAGGCTTCTCCGTCCATGGGACTTTCCAGGCAAGAGTACTGGAGTGGGGTGCCATTGCCTTCTCAGAACCGAGCCACTAGGGAAGTCCTAACAAGAGACTGCTGCTGCTACTGCTAAGTCTCTTCAGTCGTGTCCGACTCTGCGTGACCCCGTAGACGGCAGCCCACCAGGCTCCCCCGTCCCTGGGATTCTCCAGGCAAGAACACTGGAGTGGGTTGCCATTTCCTTCTCCAATGCGTGAGAGTGAAGTCGCTCAGTCGTATCTGACTCTTGGTGACCTGATGGACTGCAGCCCACCAGGCTCCTCTGTCCATGGGATTTTCCAGGCAAAAGTACTGGAGTGGGTTGCCATTGCCTTCTCCGAACAAGAGACTAAGTATAAGTAAATCTCAGTTGCTTCACAGATGAAAAAATTCAATTCTCTTGTCAGTGATTTGCTGAGGGAAAGATGTATTATTAAACAATCAATAGGCAACAAAGTCACAACAATCCATAATAGTGAAATAAAAGGAAACGCTCCCCATTCACTGAGGGGCATTGGGCGGCATCAGATGGTCTAAGAAAAGCATTTAGATTCATGTCCTGTGTTAAACCCAAGAGAAGGAAGTGAAAGGCACTCATATATTATTCTTGTGGTCAGGAATTCACTGCACATTAAGTTGTCAAGGTGATAGATGACAAGAAATAAAGTTCTAGGAAAGAAAAAATATCAGTTTGAATAAACCATCATACCAAGGGAATCCTAACTAAGGCATATTTTTGTTACCAGATATAACAGGGATTTTGAAACAGTGCTTCTCTCACAGCATCCACCACCATGATGAGATGAGAAAGGTTGATCTTTAAAATTATTTTCACCATCAAATGATTTTTGCTTTATATTCCCCAAAGAGTGAAGTAGAATGGTGACATGTTGTACACAGAAGCTTTATAAAACATATCTTAGATGAGGTCTTCATTTTAAGCCTCCCCACTGGTACTATCTGCTGTTATATTAGGATTCTGAATTTCACCGTAAACAATAGGCTAATCTAAGTAAGAATTTCTGAGTCTCCATCTGTAAATTCAGATTTGGCAAAGGAGAAATCTACTAGAGATCCTGGGTAGTATGGGACAAAGGATTAGGGGAGAGAGGCAGAAGCAAGGATTCAGGGCCTGTAATCCAACTATTCTGGGGGCTTCCCTGGTGGTCCAGTGGTTAAGATTCCAAGCTCCCAATGCAGGGGGCCTGGATTCAATCCCAGTTTGCATGCTGCAACAAAAGATCTCACACATAGTAACTAAGATCCTACGTACTGCAACTAAGCCCCGGCAAAGCCAAATAAATGTTTTTAAAAATGAACTACTCCGAAATCACTAATTTTTACCACCTGTGCTTTCCAGTGAACTGCCTATGAGTATTTTCAGTTGAAGGCAATTTGCCATGGAGTTGATGCTGATGGTTCTAAACCAGAGAAGCAATTGAGTATGAAGCAAAACTAAAAGTGAGGATCAACTCCAACCAGCAAGCTCCGATGTCCCAAACTCTTCTCAGTGTGACTCTGCTGGACAGTTTGCTCCTGGCCATTGGCTTAGTCTATAAGGATTTTTTTGTAGGTGATTTCAAGTTATTTAAGTCATTCTCTTGGCTTTTTCCCCTCTAATTCAGAAAGCAGGAAATGTCTTTCCTGTGTAGCAGTCACAGAGCAGTCCCCTAGGGTTTCCAGGGGGCTTATCTTCCAGTTCCTGTTGCTGGTTTCTAACTGTTAACTCTATATTTGGTAACAGCTTGACCATGGGCTGTTTTGGATTTGGTCATAATAAGATAACCTGGAGTCACGGAGCAGAGATCTAAAGCAATCTTATTTTTCCAGGAAGCAGCGTGTTGACCTTTCAGGATTTCGTCTATTTTATTGAATTATTTGAATAGTATTGTTTATAGCACAAGGTTGGGTGTTTATGCTATTGGCCCTAGAGGGTGTGTGACTATACAGAAATAGGATACATACACTCTTCTGGTTTACAATGAGTTTATATTTGTTTGTTATGTGGACTGATACAATCTAAGGAATGCTCTTTATGCGTGCTCTTAGTCCATGGCAGCCTTGAATTTAGTCACTTGCTCAGAAATGAATAAATATTTGTCAGATGAGTAAGACAAATATTGATTTTGATCCCTTCACATCTCAAGGCAAGAATCAACAGACCATTGACAAGACAGACCATTGACAAGACAGTATCTTCCTCCTTTCCCCAGTATTTTCAAAGCTGCATAGTGTTAAAGCTATATGCATACCATCTCTTTTGGAATAAAGAGATAATTATATATATTACCATGTGTAAGATAGCTAGCTAGTGGGAAGCTGCTATATAACACAGGGAGCCCAGCCTGGTGCTCTGAGATGACCTAGAAGGGTGGGATGGGGGTGGGGTGGGAGGGAGGCTCAAAAGGGAGAGGAGATATATATATATATATATATATATATATATATATATATATATATATATATATAATGACTGATTCACATTTTTGCACGGCAGTCATCAACACAACACTGTAAAGCAATTATCCTCCAATTTAAAGAATAATTTTAAAAATAAAGTAAAAGGGTAACTGTATAATGATTTAAAAAAAAAGAGATAATGAACTATTGTTCGCTATTGGAAGAGACCATTTATAAAACAGTAAAAAAGCTGCTGGAATCCTATTTTACCACCAATGAGTACTCTTCTAACCCTACTGAGATTTTGTTTTGCTGTGTTTTCAAATCCCAAGAGTTATCTTGTTTTATAAACATGATCATAATGAATGACTGCACTTTTACTGCACAAAGGGAAAATCAAGGCATAAAAACATATTGTGATTACTGTAAGATCCCCTTAGAAATGGGAAAGGATTTTGAGCTTCAAAGAGAACCTTTGTTTATGAATTTATCAGTCATTAAACAGGATTATCACAGCAGAGCTAAAATAAAGAGCTTAAATTCTCCCCCTCGGGAACATTACTTTCATTTGTAATACGAATACTGGTGGTTTTACTTTCTTTAGTAATTTATTCTTGTCTCTTTAATGTTCACTACAGGTTAGAAGTTATTATTTGTTAATAGCAGGTGTACAGTGAATAATCTTTTAGAGAACCTAAGCTGTAAATCAGAAAAAACCAATCTTATTATAACTTTCTATTTTCTCTTTCAGTCATCTTGCACTTATTTTTATACTTAAAATTCTGTTTTACAAGCCAAAATTTGGCTATTACTATTTGCAACTGTAATGATTTCATAATATCCCACCATAGCAGGGTAAACAGGAGTGAAAGTTACATGGTGGAGAACTGACCTGAGATCTGAATCCTGGCTGCATCTCTCTTGGCTTTGGGACATCACCTAACCTTTCAGATGAGAATGCTCATCTGAAAAATGGGACTGATCTATCTCCCAAGGGTCCTTATAGGAGCTAAACAAAATGCATAACCATTCTATCACAGGCTCCTTACCAGTGTCACTCAGTGGAGTGCTATTAGCATCCTGGATTCTGTGGGAATGCCCCACCCAGAGCAGGATGCCCCTGAAAAGGCTATGAGGACCCACCAATGAGGGCTTCCTGAAATAATCACACTAAATCTACTGCTTATACTGATATTTTCCTTTAATTCCTCTTTTCAAAAAATGTATATTTTGGTTTTATATGCTTATTCTTTGAGAATTCGCTCAAATTTACCTCCTCAAGTCCCTAACTTCCAGTAGCTAAGATGACATCATATTTAATGCTCTTGAAGTCTACCACCATCAAGGTGCTCCCACATTGAATGGCATTGCTTCTGTATTCCTATGGTCTGTACAGTGTTAGCAATCTGAGGGCAGGGGCTGTACTGTATTCTCTTTCAGTGTCTCTAGCACACCACACAACACCTGATATACTGAGGGTGCTTAGGGATGTTTGTTGAACCATGGTCTACCCCATATGAATTCTGAGCTCTGTGGCCTTCACATTCTGATGCAAGGAAATGGCAACCCACTCCAGTGTTCTTGCCTGGAGAATCCCAGGGATGGGGGAGCCTGGTGGGCTGCTGTCTATGGGGTCACACAGAGTCGGACACAACTGAAGCGACTTAGCAGCAGCAGGGATGTTTGTTGAACCATGGTCTACCCCATATGAATTCTGAGCTCTGCAGCCTTCACATTCTGATACAATCTTCCTTTGGGGTATTTCAGATGTTTTAGAACCTTGACATCTAATATTGTCTTTCCGGTATCCAGTCAACTGCCATCCATATTCTTAAAGGCGGTAAGGATGAAACAGGCCTGTGTGTGAAGGCTCCATGTTGGGTCACCCATCTGAGGAGTGGGTACTCGATGTGCTGGGCAGGGTGCTAAGTGGGAAGCTTCTGTGTAGCAGAGAGACATGATGGGGACTATGCTCCAGGAAGATGGTTCTGACCAGGGCTCGGGAAGAGATGCTTAAGTTGTGCTTGAATTCACAGCAGCTATATCCCTAAATGATGTTCATCATGGCATTTTCATAGATACACACTCCCATTTTCATTTATTTTGTTCCAAGTTAGCTACTAGTTCTTATAGATGCTCTGTGGTTTCCCTTTTCTACGACAGAATAAATAAATAAGAAAAACACCTGCGCTTGTTAATAAGCAAGGCCCTGCAGCAGCTCTGCTGTCATGCTTGGCATAGCGATAAAGTAAGACACATGCAGAGTCTTCCTGCAGACCTATGTTACCCTCCTCCTGCTATTTCCCCAAATTGCCATTCCAAAATCCGCCCTTCTCCTTGAGGACCCCAAGCCATACCCACCTCGTTGCTGCATCTTGCTGCCTCCCTTCCCCCACAATCTCTCAGCAGACGGGTCACTTTCTACTTCATGGAAGCTCTAGGGCATACACTCCCATCTTACTGTGTCTTTCCTCTCCCTGCAAAAAATGTCTCTGTGGCCATCACTCTTGTTCTTGTAGAAGGTGCTCCCTCTATCCAAATCAATGATAATCCGCCCCCTGGATCCTGGATCCAACACCTCCTTCCTCTTGAAGATGATCATTCTTCTCCTACCAACAACTCCTGGGTCTTCTATTTAACTGTTTACTTCTCCACTTGGACATGTAACATATTTCAAACTTAACATGCTCAAAAGCAAACTTTTTCCAGTGGCTCAGGCCTAAAAACCTTATAGTCATTCTTGATTTCTTTTTCTCTCATTCATCTCATTCAATCCAATCTTCTAGCAACTCTCATTTTTTTTCATTCAAAATATATCCAGAACCACAGCTTCACTCCTAGTCCAAGCCATCTGATCTGTGTCATGCCTGGATTATTGCACTAGCCTTCTCAGTCTTTCCCATTTCCATCCTTGTCCCCCACACTGTATTCTCAGCACCTAGAGTGGTCTTGTCAAAACCTGAGTCAGATAATGACAACCCTCCAAACACAGAGCATCTCACTCAGAGCAAAGACAGAATCTTTACAGTTGCCTCCAGGCCCTCCAAGATTTGGCAGCTGTTGCCTCTCAGGCCTCAATCTTCTATTACTCTACTCCTCACTCTGCTCTAGCCCACTGGCCTCCTGGCTTTTCCCTCAGTGTGTGAGGAACACCCCTGCTTCAGGCCTGTAACATCACCTCAACATTCAAACTTACAGTGTTATAACAGATCTCACTTGGTTCCAGAATCACTTGGAAACAGGACTGGAGTAAAAGCTTGCCAGCCAGGCAGCATCAGGCTGTTTCCTTTTGGGGGGAATCTTCACAACTATCTGTGTGGTGGTCCACCCTGCCGCCCAAGAGCTAGTCTCTCCCCAGGCTTTTCCTCCCCAATCATCTCAGGTGCAAGGAAGAGAGATCCACAGTATGCAGGTTCTGCATTTACTCTGACTTTGATGCTTTATGTTCCCAAGGAGCCAACAATTCTTATAACTTAGTAGATAGATATTTCATGTGTCAAGGGACATGCTCAGTTACAGGTGTCACCAGAATCACAGAAATCCCATCTATGTCTTCCTACCAGGCATTTTTATCATTCCCTGACCCCAGATGTAGTTGACCAATCAGCAGCCATTGATGCCATAAGCAATGTTGCCTCGTAACACAATTAACATTCTACTGTATCAGGCACCAGGGAAACTGAGATAGAAAGCTGAGAAAGCCAAATGTCAATTTCTTCTGTAGAAGGGGAAGGGTACTGTGACTGCTTTGTTCACTGTGTCTTTTGCTCCATCTGTTCCCTCTGATAGGATGGCTCCTCCCCGGATATCTGGATAGGCTGCTCTCGCACTGACTTCAATTCCTTCTTCACAAGTCACCTCCCTGGTGAGGGCACCCTGTTTGAGAACCTCAAGTGCTAATCTCAGCTGCTGGGATTTCCTACCATTCTTGTATGCTTTATTTTCTTTTCCATTGTTCTTATTACCTTCTAACATGTATGCTGATGCTGCTGTTCAGTCACTCAGTTGTGTCCGACTCTTTGCAACCCCATGAACTGCAGCACGCCAGGCTTCCCTGTCCTTCACCATCTCCTGGAGTTTGCTCAAACTCATGTCCGTTAAGTCAGTGATGCCATTCAACCACTCAATCCTATGTTGCCCCTTTCTCCTCTCACCCTCAATCTTTTCCAGCATCAGGGTCTTTTCCAGTGAATCAGCGTATAACTGACTGATTTTGCTTATTTTTTTCCCCATAGAACTTAAATTTTATAAGGCTAGGAAATTTGTCTTTTATTTTTATCTCCTACATTGACAATGCCTGGCCTGTACAACAGTGCCTGTCATACAGTAGGTTCTTCAACAACTATCTGTTTTATTTATGAATGAATTTATGCCCTTTCTTTCAAACTCTAGTTTTTCACTGGCATCATTTTATCGGTGTGGGGAGGAAGGCAAAATATTTTCAGCCTGCGAATAAAATGCAGCCTGGTGTTAGGGATTAGGATAGGGATTTGGGGCCAAACTGTTTGGATTTCAACAAGGGTTTCGTCAGTCACCTTGGAAGTTTTCCTAATCTCTTGGTGCCTTAGTTTTGCATCTATAAATGGGGATAATAATAGAACATCTGAGGGTTGGTATGAGGATGAAATGATTTAAAACATATGTAAAGTCTTCAGAAGAGTGTCTGACACGTAGGAAGCACTGTGCTTAGACATTTAGTCATGTTTGACTCTTTGTGACCCTATGGGCTGTAGCCCACCAGGCTCCTTTGTCCATGGGATTTCCCAGATGAGAATACTTCAGTGGGTTGCCATTGCCTTCTCCGGGATCTTCCTGGCCCAGGGACTAAACCTGAGTCTCCTGCATTGCAGGTGGATTCTTTACCACTGCATCTACCTGGGAAGCCCTAGGAAGCACTAGATGTTAACTATTATTAAAAGCAACAACAAAAAGGTCTTTATTTCTACTCTGCACCACTTCTAGCTACTTCCCTCTTTCCTGACTTTTCCTCTCAGATCTATCAATACATGACAGTTGCATCTACCCCACAGCCTTTAACTCCCATTCAGTTTTCCAACCACTTGCACTAAGGTTTCTAAAGGCCTAGTTGCTGTTTTTCTCTCCTCAGCCTGTGAGTTAGTTGAACCACCTGCCTTCACTGACCACACCTGAGCCTCTCCTCTCTCCTGGTTTGCACCTGTCCTTAGGGCTGCCCCTCGTCAGCCTTTTCCAGAGGCGCCTCAGTTTCCATCACTCACTTTCTACTGCCATTCCTGACGTTACCTCACCAAGCGCATCCTCCTGGTCTGACTCCATTCCCAGGCTCTTCTTCAACCCTCACGCTGAAGACACCCAAAGGCTGCTGGTCCTACACACTGTCTCCCAGAGGAGTCATGTCCTTTTCTCACATCCATGACTAAGAGCTTTCTTTCCTCTTCCTAGCACTTTCTTTATTGCCAGCTCCCTCTTCCTGACTGGTTCTCAAGTTTTAATATTGCAACCATTTTTCTGGTTCCCCTCCTTTGCACTCAGAGCTCTTCAGAAGCCTCTATCACAACCTGTTCTGACTGCTTGTTTAGTTTCCCCCTAGAAATGAACTGCTTATGGCCACAAAGGATAGTGCCTGACACATAGATATGCAAAAAAAAAAAAAAAAAAATCTAGATTCAACATATGAATGTACAGTATCTATACAGAATAAATTATGATTCAGTTACATTTTAATTCAGAACTAAAGCACTGGGTGTGAAAACATCTCATCAAAATGTCAGATCTTTCAGAAAATCTTAGGAGTAAAAATAAGAGATAAAGAAAAAAGCTTGATATTAAGAATGTAAATGGCACTGTGGGTATCTATGCTATATTTTACCGTAAAGCCAACTTTGGAAGATAAAGGACTCCCTTTGATATTCATGACATCAAATATTACTTGACTATACTCAACTGCTATTTGAACTCAGCTAAATCTTACAAATACCCTATTTACCTTATTAGGAAAGTTCAGGAAATTAGGCTTCAGGCTCCCTGCCATAATTATAAATACCACACGCAAACAGAGAAAGAGCAACGAATGTATACATGGTTAAAAATCACACACTTTTTTAAGAGGTTTCGATGGCTTAGTGTCTTGCTCTGCCTCTTTTTTGACCTACCTGCAAAGTGCATCCGAACACACCGATCATCAGCATGGCCACGGACAGGTAATCGGTAAACACATCCCACCATGGCTTCAGCACCCGGAAGGCAGGCTGCTGCTCAGAGAACTGCCGGAACTCTGTCACCGGAATCATGTTTCTGAGAAAAGAGAGGTGACTGGTGAATTCATTTATCTTTACACACAACATACTGCACTGTTCACGGCATTTGAAAATTCTGCTCCAACCTGTCGTATTCAGTGGTCTGAATTAGTCCATGAGCTGTCACTGTACTTAGGGTTTTAACAAGTTATTGAGAGATCCACCCCTTAAGGAAATAAGGAGCCCCACATGGAAAACAGCAAGCACCTTTACTAACTCCTATCCAATCAGCGGTGCCCTTTAGCTCCAATGGGCCAAAGCTAAAGGCCCAGAGAGACAGCATGACCAAAGCTGCCTGTTATTTCCTGGTCTCTCCCTTTCCACTAATGTCAGAAAGATATGCCAGAAAGAGCCAGAAGATGCCAGAAAGAGCACAGCCCATCCTTTAAAACGTTTTTCCTATTTGTCTTGTCATCTTGGGGTTTTTTGTTTTGAATTATTTTTAAAGTGTAAACCTCAGCATTCGTTTGTATTAATTATTTACTAAGTCCTGAAAGGCAAACGACTTTGCCACTAATCTTCTTCTGATAAATGGGATCATCTCATGTGGGGAGGAGGTGTTGGGGAGAACTTTTTTTTTTGGCCCTATTTTTTTTTTTTTTTGGTCCCTGTGATTTTTGACTTGATTTTTTTCCCCCCTGTATTTCCTAAACACTTTATATTTCACTGTGAACCTCAAACTAATCCTCTGAGAAGTCAATTTTCCCTGGAAACATCTGTTGTTTGTTGTTGTTTAGTCGCTAAGTCTTGTCTGACTCTTTTGCAGCCCCATGGACTGTAGCCCTGCCCGGCTCTTCTGTCCATGGCATTTCCCAGGCAAGAATGCTGGAGTGGGTTGCCATTTCCTCCTCCAGGGGATCTTCCTGACCCAGGTATTGAGTCTCCTGCATTGCAGATGGATTTTTTTTTTTTTACCACTGAGTTACCAGGGAAGCCCCAGCCTCTCTCTCTGAATGACAGAAGATGAATAGGGTATACTGAGGCTCTGGGAAAAGAGACACATCCTTTTCTTCACCTGCACTGTTCTATCTTTTGGCTTAATCCCATTGCCTGTATTATGATTTAAGACTTCAAGTTAATCATCCAGCTACTGGGAGAAGAAATATTTTTCCTTATCTCATGGCAAGGAAAAAGGGTGGCCAGTGAGGGCCAAAAAAAAGTTTCTCTTTTGCCATCTTTGGATCCAATAATCTCACTCTTTACAGCTGCCCTTGTTATGTAGTCTGATTACAGAGCAGGGAAAGGCTACATTTGGTGCTTGTTTTCCGAAGCCTTTTTGTTTCCTGGATCTTCTCTTCCCTAATACTGAATTAAAGGCTGTATGATAAAATTCTTCAAGAGATGGGAATACCAGACCACCTGATCTCCCTCTTGAGAAACCTGTATGCAGGTCAGGAAGCAACAGTTAGAACTGGACATGGAACAACAGACTGGTTCCAAATAGGAAAAGGAGTACGTCAAGGCTGTATATTGTCACCCTGCTTATTTAACTTATATGCAGAGTACATCATGAGAAACACTGGGCTGGAAGAAGCACAAGCTGGAATTAAGATTGCCAGGAGAAATATCAATAACCTCAGATATGCAGATGACACCACCCTTATGGCAGAAAGTGAAGAGGAACTAAAGAGCCTCTTGATGAAAGTGAAAGAGAGTGAAAAAGTTGGCTTAAAGCTCAACATTCAGAAAACGAAGATCATGGCATCTGGTCCCATCACTTCATGGGAAATAGATGGGGAAACAGTGGAAACAGTGTCAGACTTTAGTTTTTTGGGCTCCAAAATCACTGCAGATGGTGATTGCAGCCATGAAATTAAAAGATGCTTACTTCTTGGAAGGAAAGTTATGACCAACCTAGAGAGCATATTGAAAAGCAGAGACATTACTTTGCCAACAAAGGTCCATCTAGTCAAGGCTATGGTTTTTCCAGTGGTCATGTATAGATGTGAGAGTTGGACTGTGAAGAAGGCTGAGTGCTGAAGAATTGATGCTTTTGAACTGTGGTGTTGGAGAGACTCTTGAGAGTCCCTTGGACTGCAAGGAGATCCAACCAGTCCATTCTAAAGGAGATCAGCCCTGGGATTTCTTTGGAAGGAATGATGCTAAAGCTGAAACTCCAGTACTTTGGCCACCTCATGCGAAGAGTTGACTCATTGGAAAAGACTCTGATGCTGGGAGGGATTGGGGGCAGGAGGAGAAGGGGACGACAGAGGATGAGATGGCTGGATGGCATCACTGACTCGATGGACGTGAGTCTCAGTGAACTCCGGGAGTTGGTGATGGACAGGGAGGCCTGGCGTGCTGCGATTCGTGGGGTCGCAAAGAATCGGACACGACTGAGTGACTGAACTGACTGTTATGTAGTCTGATTACAGAGCAGGGAAAGGCTACATTTGGTGCTTGTTTTCCCAAGCCTTTTTTTTCCCTGGATCTTCTCTTCCCTAATACTGAATTAAAGGCTGTACGATAAACAGCCTAAAGAAAATGAAAGCCTCTTATTTGGGTTCACTAGTGTTTATCTTTGGAAATTATTATAATATGTTCCATTCCATCTCACTGCTTTACCTGACTTTTTCTTAAGCAGTAATTTGTCTCAACATAACATGGAAAATCCAACCACTTGGCATTCCTTTTACCTATGATCTACCTACTTGACATCTGTGCAGCATTTGATAAAATTTCCTCATTTTACTGAAACACAACTTTCCTAACTCCACTTTGTTCACCCACTGGGTTGCAAGCGTCTTGAAGGGAGAACCTATATGTTATCATATGTGTGTTTTCAAAACATATGTTTCAGGCAAGCCACCCAAGCTAAATAACTTCGCCTACTCCTAGTGTTATTAACATTTCAGACTAGTCCAAATTTTGATTTTCCTGACACTTTAGGACCGTTTTCTTCTCAATGGATCATTATCTCATGGCCCCAAATGTTTTCTAGTCACAGCTGTCCAGTGGCAGTCACAGACTGGCACTAAACCTCATCTTAACTTCCACTTTCTGCCTAGAAGCTACTGTTTTGTTCTATTTTGCACCCGCATCACTTACCACAGTGCCTGGAAAACAAGAGGCCCTGAGCAACTGTCTGTTAAATGGATGAGTCGATTCAGATGTTTGTTCATAGAGCAGTGCTCACCTAATCAAATTAGGAGTGACCCGAGCCAGCTGCAGCGACAGGACTAACAAGTATGGTGCTTGTGCTACAGTTTACATCTTTTGATAGATTTGGTTATTGTCTCCTTCTTGATAAGTTTCCTGTACACCTTGGAGGGAACCGGGCTTGTTCTCTGATGCAAGGAACAATTTCAGGAATAAAATACACCAATGAAGAGCTGTGGTTCTCAAGATTTTTGATCTTGGGAATCCCTTCATGTCCTAAAATGTAGGAGAAGGACCTCAAAGAGCATGTTTTAGGTGGATGATACCTATCAATACTTACTACATTAGAAATTAAAATGAAAATTTAAAAATATATATATTAACTCATTTAAAAATAATAAACTCATTCCAAGTTAACATAAATTATTATAAAGATAACTATATTCTCCAAAACAAAGACAATTAATGAGAATAATGGCATTTTTTTCACATTTTGCAAATCTCTTTGCCAGTGGACTTAATAGAAAATAGCTGGATTCTCATATCTGCTTCTTCATTCAGTCTGCTCTGATACGTTGCTTTGATTGAAATTTATGAATCAAATATATGCAGTTAAAGAAGGGAAGACTATCTTAGCAGGCTTTTCATATAATTGTGGATAACTATAACTTGATAATATATCAAATTAACTTGGTAAGTTGCAGTATAGAGCCTGAAAACTGTATTAATGAACTTTTCAAACTCCTTGCTGTTAAAACTCACTCATCAGTCTTGAACTTTGAATGGACCCTTTATCCATATATGATTTGGTAACAACATTAGTCATTTGGAAAATATGGAAAATACTGAATCACTTAGTCATGCAGATTTTCCAAATGCTGACAAATTATACTTAGAAATCACATTCATTGAAATCACTAATGCTTTCATCAGAAAATTTTTTAAGTAACTGGAGCCTGTCAAGCTCATGGTGGTGTATAAATTTTCCAAAATTCTAATCATCGCTTGAAAGTTTGAATTTTGTTTGTGGCAGCAAATATTATGTTCTTCTCTTTGAAATGTCAAGCTCGCTTCATTCATTTTGAGAAATTATCTTCCACATACTCAAGTCTGAACATCAGTTGTTTTATTCAATTAAAAATTGTACATTATGATAAAGTGGCTAATTCAACTTTCAATTCAAATAAAGATTTCCCTCGAGATACCTACCTACTGTACTTGGAATTCAGCAGACGTGCTTTATGTATTCTTCCCTTTCATCACTTCATGTATTATTACAATATGTAGTCAAGGGTCAAGAGCTATTAAAATAATAATTTTTATGGATTCAACCAGGACATTAAATAAAACTGGCATTTTTTTCTTTTAAGTTGTAAATGTGTGCCAATGAGGTATACAGTAGAATTTGCTGCCTCCACCTTGATTCACACTAAGATGACTTACCCACCAGTGATTTTGTACCATCAGTGAAAAATGCAAGAAATATCTTGGCATTAAAAACTAGTTTTGATCTTGTCAGTTCAGTTCAATTCAGTCACTCAGTTGTGTCCGACTCTTTGTGACCCCAATGACTGCAGCACGCCAGGCTTCCCTATCCATCACCAACTCCTGGAGCTTGCTCAAATTCATGTCCATCAAGTCAGTGATGCCATCCAACCATCTCATCCTATGTTGCCCCTTTCTCCTCTCACCCTCAATCTTTTCGAGCATCAGGGTCTTTTCAAATGAGTCAGTTCTTTGCATCAGGTGGCCAAAGTATTGGGTTTCAGCTTCAGCATCAGTCCTTCCAAAGAATATTCAGGACTGATTTCCTTTAGGATTGACTGGTTTGATCTTTGATCTTGTGGACCCTCTAAAAATGTGTAGGTGACTGGTTCCACAAACCACACTTTGAGAACCACTGAGGTAGAGGTTCACTGTTCCTTCATCTGTGGCTGGCCTTGAAAAAGCAAAGGCCTAGGGCACTCATAATGGCGAGGCTCTGCCAGTCCTCAGTGGTTCATTGGCATCATTCTCTTAATGTGGAAAATAAAGACAAACTAAGCAATCTAGGAAACTTAAGTATTGTCTACTGCTTCCTAATACTGGTACAGCCTAGTTAAGAGGGCTTGTCAGAGGAAACAGTCAAGGTGAAACAGACTTTTAGAGTTATAACTCTACTCTTAATGTCCTTAACCTCTTTAGGGTAAGTGTGTGTATGTGCATGTGGCATGCACATGCCCTTCCTTATATGTATGTACACACATACTACATATAAATGTATGTGGACACATGTATAATACGCACATATAGACTTCATTGTTTTAACATAACACAAGGCTTAAAGCCAATATCCAGTACATATTTAATCCTTGGAATTATTTTTGATGCAAATAAAAAAAAGGGGGGGGGGAAGAGAGGAAATATAGGAATTGACTTAAAACCTCTTGACTTAAAACTAAAGAGAGGGTGAAGGAATCTTGCACTTGCTTAACTGAAAAAAAATTTTGTGTTCTTTCACCAATTTAAGTGCTTTCCTCCATTTTCTATTTCAATATTTTAAAAACTTTTTACAGTGTTGTGTTGGTTTCTGCCATACAACAGCGCAAATCAGCCATAATTATATATATGTTCCCCTCTCTCCCTAACCTTCCTCCCCTCTTTGTGCATTACAGTGACAACACAATTTCTCTCTCATTATCATTGTACTTTCCAAATGATTTGTGACATTTTTAGAGTTATCATATCAAGTTGAAGAAGCCACTTCTGAATAAACTGCTAAGTTTACATAGTTTTTTCCCCTAAAGATCAATCAGGATAATTCTATTTATATTTTTTTCCTATTTTAGAAATATAAATGATTATATTAATATTGCTTCCAACTCTAATTTCTAACTTACTATGTAAGATTTTTGCTTATCTGATAATGCCTTTAGAAACATGGCATTTCAAATTAAATCAAAAGATTCTTGTATCTAATCAAAAATATATAAACTTTTACATTGTTATATATTTGCCTCTATATCCTTTTGCAGAAATCCATTTGCATTACTTTTATTAAAAATACTTCTTACTAAAACTAGCCAGTCCAGGTTCGATGCATGAGACAGGGTCTTCAGGGCTGGTGCACTGGGATGACCCTGAGGGATGGGATGGGGAGGGTGGGGGGAGGGGGGTTCAGGATGGGGAACACATGTACACCCATGGCTGATTCATGTCAATGTATGGCAAAAACCACTACAATATTGCAAAGTAATTAGCCTCCAATTAAAATAAGTAAATTAAAAAATACTTATTACTAAAACTCATTTTAAAGGCTTCATTATTCATAAAATGTTACCTCTCAAAAATATACAGATCTATAATCCTTTTTGTAAAGAATATTGGTAAAGTTAGTTGCAAATCAAGAGTTTCTTTCTTTCATTTATTTGGTTCTCCCTGAAACAATGTCTTCTTCTCCATCTCAGGAGAGTTTTAATATCTTCTTTTCAAGAATTAATTATACAGAACAAATTGTACTCTATTTATTACCCAGGACTTTAAGAATATCAAATATATTCTACTCTGATTCAAATCTGATTGCTAACACTGTTTTCCAATGGCTATTAGGTGGGTATATACTACCAGTGCTTTGTCTCACATTTTTCTGGCAGTTGGAAAATAGCATTAGACATTAGACAGTATAGTACTGCTCAAGAAAACAAGAGCCAATTCCAAGTGATCCTAGTAATCACATCAATAGCACAGTGAGTGGCCCCTTACAAAAATGAGTGTTAAAAATTCAATAATTCCTGAGCACAACAAATGTGACTTCTACAGGAAAGAAACCCACATATATAATTCATCTGTGTGGCTAACTGAAGCTAATGGTCAGTTCTCAGCCCTCACCTTACTTGCTCTATCTGAGGCATCTGGTATAAAATGACATTCTCTTCTTGGCTTTCAGGATGCTATAGCCTTTAGGTTTTCCTCTTGTTTTCCATGCTGTTCCTTCTTTAACTCCTTGACCTCTGGCCTTGATGTGCCCAGTGTTTAGTCTTTGGTCCAATTCTCTTCCCTACCTCATTTACTCCCTTGTGAGCACATGAAGTCATCATGCTTTAAATGGTGGACCCAGCTGCCAACTTGGTATCGCCATCTGGACACCCAGTAGACACATTAAACTCAGGATGTCTGGAACCAACTCCAGTTCCATTTCCTTATCCCTACCTCTCCTATCCCTGGCAAAGCCCTGTTCCTCTTGCAACTTTCCTCCCTTGATGGCAACTATGTCTATCCAGTTGCTTAGATCAAAATTTTTGGAGTCATCCTGAGTCTTCTTCATCTCTTACATCCCACATCCCATCTGTCAAAAATTATACATTCCTTAATGTATTGTCTGTCTCCCCTAAAAGAATCTAAGTTTCATGATGACAGGAATTTTCTTTTCAATTTTATTTTGTATATTGATGTGTCCCAGCACCTAGAAAGTAATGCTTGACATATGGTAGGCACTCAATATTTGCTGAATAAATTACTGAGTAACTAGTAATTCTGATAAAGATAGGAGGGGTGATTGCCTTTTGGTTTGGAAATAATGATTATAAAAGCAAAGTGGGTGTCTAAGTATTGTCACGGGAGGAAGATCCCACGGTGCAGGGCCTTGACACTGGCACAGCCAAGGCCAGTGCAGAGAAGTGCAAGACAGAAAGAGCACAGGAATACCATGATTTATTTATGGGTTCTTTCAGCAGTACCAATCAAAATAAAGTCATCAGAATATGCTCAAAACATCAATTATAAAACGAATTACTTTTCCTTTAGCAATGCAAAGATGGAAATAAAAAACAGGACAAAAAGCCAGATTTCCTAATTATATAAAAGTGATTTATTTCTCTCTTAGGAGAGCATGACTCTGGATTGTATTTTACTCTGCAATTGCAGTATACATGATAATTTTTTTTTAAAGAAAAATCCACTAAAGAAGACCATGATTATATGGTTCTACAGAAATCTATTTAATTGAAAGAAACTCAGAGGTGGGTTATAACTGTTCAGAGAATCTGAAAGGCTCTTTCAGAAGTCATCCACTCCATAACTCTCATTTTATGAGTAAAAACTTGAGTGGAGAGAGATTAGGTGACTTGCCCAAGGAACACAGCCAGTGGTGTCTTGACTTCTAATCAAACCTTACCCCTTACTCTACAGCTTTTAGTCAATAATACATCACACTGATCTGAATGCAAAGAATCTAAAATATATACTAAGAAACAAATGGCTTAAATAGAATTTCTTGTTTCATGTCTCTCTTTGAAAACATAAAATGAAAAATAAACTATTATTAATATACTTAAAGGATTCTTAAGCTCTAGTGCTCTTACAGTCCCATAAATGAGAACTTTAGACTCAGAAGGCAAGTTGATCTGACAACGCAATGGATACTTTGGTACTATCATCTCCTTGAATATTTCCATGATGTCATGTGTTAAATTAATGGCCCAATCACATTATTTGGGAAGCGTTCAAAATGAGCTTAACCTGTTTTTCTAAGAGTGGTAGGGAACAACAATTACTCCTTGGGGACTTCCCTGATGGTCCCGTGGCTAAGACTCCAAGCTCCCAATGCAGGGACCCGGGTTCCATTCGTGGCCAGATCCCAAATGCTGCAACTAACAGTTATCACAAAGCAGCTAAGAGATTGCAACTATTAATAAAAGATCCCCATACTGCAACAAAGACCCAGTGCAGCCAAATAAACAAAATTATTTTAAACATTATTTTAGTTGTCAATTAAGATATAATTATAACGTTTTTCTCATTATATCCTTCCCATATTTAAAGAAAAACCCTTTAATCGCTGCTTCAGACTGTATATCACAAGGCTATTGCTTTACACACCAGTATCCACAGTTATCTTTAGCATAGTCGTAAGTTTTTAATTTACTAAAATTTTGTTATGTACTATTATCAGTAGCTTATTTTTCTCTCACAAGCATATTTCATTTACTTGTGTACTTGCTATAAATAATTATAGCATTATAAGAAATATATATTAAAATGTACACTAAAAATATAAAGTTTAAGATATGTCAAGCACTGTATTAGGTGCTGGGGGAATAAAACAGACAAAGTGCCTGCCTCACCCCTGTGTACACTTCTAGGAGAATGTGCATTAAACAAATTCCCATGAGAGCATGAATTGTAATTGATCTTTGATTACTGTTTCCAGTGCCAATGGTGCATTTAAAGAGGTTGCTGTTTTTATTTCACTGAGGACAGGATTTATATCTTGTTGATCTTTGTATCTTCTAGAAAATAGCACAATGTCTTAGAACAGACCCTCAACACATTTTTGTTAAATTCAAAGAGGCCTAAACATGCAAACATAGTCATAAACAGACACACACACCCAAATGAGCACTTTGTAGTAAAGACAATTCTTCTACTGTTATCCTCTCTTATAGCTTGATACTGCAATAAGAGTGTGACTATTACCACATAGCTTCACAATCATTGAATAATGATTATTCAAAGTACATCCACTACTGAAGAAACTGTTTGAAAAGAGAATGAGAGTCAGGAATAATTTATAATTTCAAAGTTAAGGGTCATTGAAAATTTAATGTACGATGTCTGTCACTAGTTACAAAGAGGATATATCGATCGATGATGACTTCTTAAGCACCAGTCAGTATCCAATGGCCATGTTTTGTGATTCCCTTATCAGAACATTAGTCTATTAAGAAACAAGTGACAGAAACAGATCCAAACATAAAAGCCTTATTTACAGTATAACAGTTTAGAATACGGCATTTATAAATCTTGGTGAGATTTTTACTTCTTTGGAATTTTTGTCAAAGAACTTCAGCTACATCTAAATGACACTAGTAATTATTTAATGTTTATTCTGTACATTTGAAGTAAACTCAGAAATTTTTTCCAAAAATGAGCTAAGTGATCTAATAGTTTCTTAAAACCTGACCATAAAAGATTATCATCAAATGGTATTCATTCTCTCCCTCATCTCTGTTCTAAATACACCTAAAGTCTCTCTGAGAATTAAGGCTTCAGCTCTCTGCACCTCACTGCTCTTCTCAGTCACCTCTTCATTCCACACTGTTTCCACCTTCCTTAAACCAAAAATAGTCTTCCAGGATGTTAGTGTATACTTAACCCTCACCCCTATCCCATAGGATTCTAAACCCCTGAAAAGGCTGTCTGTTCAGTTCAGTTCATTCGCTCAGTTGTGTCCAACTCTTTGCGACCCCATGAACTGCAGCACGCCAGGCCTCCCTGTCCATCACCAGCTCCCAGAGTTCATCCAGACTCATGTCCATCAAGTCAGTGATGCCATCCAGCCATCTCAGCCTCTGTCATCCCCTTCCCCTCCTGCCCCCAATCCCTCCCAGCATCAGAGTCTTTTCCAATGAGTCAACTCTTCGCATGAGGTGGCCAAAGTACTGGAGTTTCAGCTTTAGCATCATTCCTTCCAAAGAAATCCCAGGGCTGATCTCCTTCAGAATGGACTGGTTGGATCTCCTTGCAGTCCAAGGGACTCTCAAGAGTCTTCTCCAACACCACAGTTCAAAAGCATCAATTCTTCGGCACTCAGCCTTCTTCACAGTCCAACTCTCACATCCATACATGACCACAGGAAAAACCATAGCCTTGACTAGACGAACCTTTGTTGGCAAAGTAATGTCTGCTTTTGAATATGCTATCTAGGTTGGTCATAACTTTCCTTCCAAGGAGTAAGCGTCTTTTAATTTCATGGCTGCAGTCACCATCTGCAGTGATTTTGGAGCCCCAAAAAATAAAGTCTGACACTGTTTCCACTGTTTCCCTTTCTATTTCCCATGAAGTGATGGGACCAGATGCCATGATCTTCATTTTCTGAATGTTGAGCTTTAAGCCAACTTTTCCACTCTCCACTTTCACTTTCATCAAGAGGCTTTTGAGTTCCTCTTCACTTTCTGCCATAAGGGTGGTGTCATCTGCATATCTGAGGTTATTGATATTTCTCCCAGCAATCTTGATTCCAGCTTGTGCTTCTTCCAGCCCAGCGTTTCTCATGATGTACTCTGCATATAAGTTAAATAAGCAGGATGACAATATACAGCCTTGACATACTCCTTTTCCTATTTGGAACCAGTCTGTTGTTCCATGTCCAGTTCTAACTGTTGCTTCCTGACCTGCATACAAATTTCTCAAGAGGCAGATCAGGTGGTCTGGTATTCCCATCTCTTTCAGAATTTTCCACAGTTTATTGTGATCCACACAGTCAAAGGCTTTGGCATAGTCAACAAAGCACAAATAGATGTTTTTCTGAAACTCTCTTGCTTTTTCCATGATCCAGGGGATGTTGGCAATTTGATCTCTGGTTCCTCTGCCTTTTCTAAAACCAGCTTGAACATCAGGAAGTTCACGGTTCACATATTGCTGAAGCCTGGCTTGGAGAATTTTGAGCATTACTTTACTAGTGTGTGAGATGAGTGCAATTGTGCAGTAGTTTGAGGATTCTTTGGCATTGCCTTTCTTTGGGATTGGAATGAAAACTGACCTTTTCCAGTCCTGTGGCCACTACTGAGTTTTCCAGATTTGCTGGCATATTGAGTGCAGCACTTTCATAGCATCATCTTTCAGGATTTGAAATAGCTCAACTGGAATTCCATCACCTCCACTAGCTTTGTTCGTAGTGATGCTTTCTAAGGCCCACTTGATTTCACATTCCAGGATGTCTGGCCCTAGGTCAGTGATCACACCATCGTGATTATCTGGATCATGAAGATCTTTTTTGTACAGTTCGTCTGTGTATTCTTGCCACCTCTTCTTAATATCTTGTGCTTCTGTTAGGTCCATACCATTTCTGTCCTTTATAGAGCCCATCTTTGCATGAAATGTTCCCTTGGTATCTCTAATTTTCTTGAAGAGATCTCTAGTCTTTCCCATTCTGTTGTTTTCCTCTATTTCTTTGCATTGATCACTGAAGAAGGCTTTATCTCTTTTTGCTATTCTTTGGAACTTTGCATTCAGATGCTGTGTTTCCCCTTAAATGGCTGATATCATTCAAATGTAATTTAGACAAGATTTCAGTTCTCATCAGTCTCCACATCCAAAAACCAAGTCTAGATTTCAACTGAGTATATCTGTAGTGATTGTTTTGAAGATGATGTCTCTCTTCCTTCAAAGGGCAAAAAGAGACTGAGGTTTATCTCCAGTTCACTTTTCCCCCTTGAATAAAGCACAACAGTTCTAAGCAGCTGAAACACCATGAATATATAGCGCAGGCCAGAAAATTCAAACAAAACAAGTGCCGGAAGCCATCTACCTGGAAGGCGACTTTCTGAGGAAGGGACGGGGAGGAGAGGTGGAGAGGACAGAAACATTCCTGCTCTCCAGAACATTAAAACTAAAGTTTTTTGCTTATTTTTCACCAAATAGAGTAGATTGAAAAGGCAGGGGTCACCTTTTATTTCATATTGCTTGCTCTGGGGCCTAAAAGGCTCAATAGTTTGTTGAGTTAAATTCCTAATGATTCTACAGGGGTTGGTGGCAGGGGGCTGGGGTAGGGGGGAGTGGGGGACTTGCCTTTTCTGTTTCAGTAGAAAGTCTGGTGTGTTTTACAGTTTTCACACACATAGATGGTCTGGAACTTATAAAAAACAGAGCGCCAATCAAGAGTGACAGGGAAGTTAAAGTAACTTGTTATCAAAACTTTGCCACTAAGCTCTTTTTTTGTTGTTTAATAGGGTAAAATT
Source organism: Bos taurus (assembly GCF_002263795.3). NCBI lineage: Eukaryota > Metazoa > Chordata > Mammalia > Artiodactyla > Bovidae > Bos > Bos taurus. Next base: position 53,602,033 of record NC_037330.1, read on the forward strand.
TTAAATTTCCAGCCATGTTAAATACAGTAGGAGCCAAAGCAACACTCCTCAGTGAACAAAGAGATTGATGGTTAAAGTGAGAGACTGAAAGACTAGAGGATTTATAGTATCATTGTTTTTATCATCTTTTTTATTAAACTCATCTTTATAATAATCCACCATTCACAATTTCCCTTTTTAAGATCAGGGAACATGGTAGGGTTGTTAATAGCAGAAAAATATTAAATGCTGAGTAAATCTCTTTTCAAGAAAGTTGTTCTCAAGAAGTCAACTTTTGGTTTGTCTTTTCTGTTGGCTGTGCTCAGTAAGATCCATGATGGAACAAAGAAGTTCAGATCTCCAGCCTCTGGGGAGGTAGGTGGGAACTATAGGAGAAAATGACCAGAATCTTACTGTCAGACTATTAAAACTACCCGGAAATTGGAATATTTGTTTTTACCCATACAGCCAGTAAACATTTAATGCAAAGTTTTGTGCTTGAAAGAAAAATATCTGTTGGGTTTGGCTCTAAAGTTAACATATTGATTTAATGGCTCCTCTTTTCCAAGTTAGACATTATATGAGTTCCCCCTTCCAATTCTTTTCTCACAGCAAAGCTAAATAAAATCTAACATGATGATATTCAACTTTCCTCGAGTCTCACTTCTGGAAGCTGACAAAGGCCATAAGAAGTTTCTGTATATGAAGCCTCTAGGAGAATATGGTCAAAGTCTACTTGTAGACTCTCTCAGTCAGACCAAGACTGTGCCAAAAATCTAAATGAAAAAAAAAAAAAAATACAGAAAATATAAACCAATTCATTAAAATACACCTGTTTCTGAAGATAATATATTCTTAACCAAAAACAAAATAGAAAACATAATAAAAAATTGAAATCATTCCAAGCATCTTTTCTTGACCACAATGAAGTAAGATTAGATCTCAATTACAGGAGAAAAATTATTAAAAATGCCAACATATGGAGGTTGAACAACACGCTGCTGTTACCATCAAATCACAGAAGAAATAAAAAAATGCATAGAAACGAATGAAAATGAAAACACAACAACCCCAAAACCTATGGGACACTGTAAAAGCAGTGCTAAGGGGAAAGTTCATAGCAATACAGGCATACCTCAAGAAATAAGAAAAAAGTCAAATAAATAACCTAACTCTACACCTAAAGCAACTAGAAAAGGAAGAAATGAAGAACCCCAGGGTTAGTAGAAGGAAAGAAATCTTAGAAATTAGGGCAGAAATAAATGCAAAAGAAACAAAAGAGACCATAGCAAAAATCAACAAAGCCAAAAGCTGGTTCTTTGAAAGGATAAATAAAATTGACAAACCATTAGCCAGACTCATCAAGAAATAGAGGGAGAAAAAGCAAATCAATAAAATTAGAAATGAAAATGGAGAGATCACAACAGACAACACAGAAATACAAAAGATCATAAGAGACGTCTATCAGCAACTATATGCCAATGAAATGGACAACATGGAAGAAATGGACAAATTCTTAGAAAAGTACAACTTTCCAAAACTGAACCAGGAAGAAATAGAAAATCTTAACAGACCCATCACAAGCATGGAAATTGAAACTGCAATCAGAAATCTTCCAGCAAACAAAAGTCCAGGTCCAGATGGCTTCACAGCTGAATTCTACCAAAAATTTAGAGAAGAGCTAACACCTATCCTACTCAAACTCTTCCAGAAAATCGCAGAGGAAGGGACACTTCCAAACTCATTCCACGAGGCCACCATCACCCTACTACCCAAACCTGACAAAGATGCCACAAAAAAAATAAACTACAGGCTAATATCACTGATGAACATAGATGCAAAAATCCTTAACAAAATGCTAGCAATCAGAATCCAACAACACATTAAAAAGATCATACACCATGACCAAATGGGCTTTACCCCAGGGAGGCAAGGATTCTTCAATATCTGCAAATCAATCAATGTAATACACCACATTAACAAATTAAAAAATAAAAGCCATATGATTATCTCAATAGATACAGAGAAAGCCTTTGACAAAATTCAACATCCATTTATGATAAAAACTCTCCAGAAAGCAGGAATAGAAGGAACTTACCTCAACATAATAAAAGCTATATATGACAAACCCACAGCAAACATTATCCGCAATGGTGAATAATTGAAAGCATTTCCCCTAAAGTCAGGAACAAGACAAGGGTGCCCACTTTCACCATTACTATTCAACATAGTTTTGGAAGTTTTGGCCACAGCAATCAGAGCAGAAAAAGAAATAAAAGGAATCCAAATTGGAAAAGAGGAAGTAAAACTCTCACTGTTTGCAGATGACATGATCCTCTACATAGAAAATCCTAAAGACTCCACCAGAAAATTACTAGAACTAATCAATGAATATAGTAAAGTTGTAGGATATAAAATCAATACACAGAAATCCCTTGCATTCCTATACACTAATAATGAGAAAATAGAAAGAGAAATTAAGGAAACAATTCCATTCACCATTGCAATGAAAAGAATAAAATACTTGGGAATATATCTACCTAAAGAAATTAAAGACCTATATATAGAAAACTATAAAACACTGGTGAAAGAAATCAAAGAGGACACTAATAGATGGAGAAACATACCATGTTCATGGATCAGAAGAATCAATATAGTGAAAATGAGTATACTACCCAAAGCAATCTGTAGATTCAATGCAATCCCTATCAAGCTACCAATGGTATTTTTCACAGAACTAGAACAAATAATTTCACAATTTGTATGGAAATATAAAAAAACCTCAAATAGCCAAAGCAAACTTGAGAAAGAAGAATGGAACTGGAGCAATCAACCTGCCTGACTTCAGGCTCTACTACAAAGCCACAGTCATCAAGACAGTATGGTACTGGCATAAAGACAGAAATATAGATCAATGGAACAAAATAGAAAGCCCAGAGATAAATCCACAAACCTATGGATACCTTATCTTTGACAAAGGAGGCAAGAATATACAATGGATTAAAGACAATCTCTTTAACAAGTGGTGCTGGGAAATCTGGTCAACCACTTGTAAAAGAATGAAACTAGAGCACTTTCTAACACCATACACAAAAATAAATTCAAAATGGATTAAAGATCTAAACGTAAGACCAGAAACTGTAAAACTCCTAGAGGAGAACATAGGCAAAACACTCTCTGACATACATCACAGCAGGATCCTCTATGACCCACCTCCCAGAATATTGGAAATAGAAGCAAAAATAAACAAATGGGACCTAATAAACTTAAAAGCTTCTGCACAACAAAGGAAACTATAAGCAAGGTGAAAAGACAGCCTTCAGAATGGAAGAAAATAATAGCAAATGAAGCAACTGATAAAGAATTAATCTCAAAAATATATAAGCAACTCCTGCAGCTCAGTTCCAGAAAAATAAACGACCCAATCAAAAAATGGGCCAAAGTAAACTAAATAGACATTTCTCCAAAGAAGACATACAGATGGCTAACAAACACATGAAAAGATGCTCAACATCACTCATTATCAGAGAAATGCAAATCAAAACCACAATGAGGTGCCATTTCACGCCAGTCAGAATGGCTGCGATCCAAAAGTCTACAAGCAATAAATGCTGGAGAGAGTGTGGAGAAAAGGGAACCCTCTTACACTGTTGGTGGGAATGCAAACTAGTACAGCCACTATGGAGAACAGTGTGGAGATTCCTTAAAAACTGGAAATAGAACTGCCTTATGACCCAGCAATCCCACTGCTGGGCATACACACTGAGGAAACCAGAATTGAAAGAGACACGTATACCCCAATATTCATCGCAGCACTGTTTATAATAGCCAGGACATGGAAGCAATCTAGATGTCCATCAGCAGATGAATGGATAAGAAAGCTGTGGTACATATACACAATGGAATATTACTCAGCCATTAAAAAGAATACATTTGAATCAGTTCTAATAAGGTGGATGAAACTGGAGCCTATTATACAGAGTGAAGTAAGCCAGAAAGAAAAACACCAATACAGTATACTAACGCATATATATGGAATTTAGAAAGATGGTAACGATAACCCTGTATGCGAGACAGCAAAAGAGACACAGATGTATAGAACAGTCTTTTGGACTCTGTGGGACAGGGAGAGGGTGGGATGATTTGGGAGAATGGCATTGAAACATGTATAATATCATATATGAAAAGAATCGCCAGTCCAAGTTCGATGCACAATACTGGATGCTTGGGGCTGGTGCACCGAGACGACCCAGGGGGATGGTATGGGGAGGGAGGTGGGAGGGGGGTTCAGGATGGGGAACACGTGTATACCCGTGGCAGATTCATGTTGATGTATGGTGAAACCAATACAATATTGTAAAATAATTAGCCTCCAATTAAAATAAATAAATTTATATTAAAAATTTAAAAAAATAAAATAATAAAAATCTGCTGTACAACAACATCAAAAAAATAAAATAAAACTGGGGGAAAAAAAAAAAACAACTTCTATTTCCCCCCTCCAAAAAAGCGAAGAGTGAAACTAGGTGCTATACATTATTTGATTGCAAAGGCTGAGTGTTGTGTGGGGCTCTTGAGAAGTCACCACAAAGGAGATACCAGCAACTACAGCAGGTCCTTGTGGTGCTAACTCTATAATGGGGATGTTTTGTTAATTTCTCCTCACTTTTCAGACTCCTGTGCCTCCTGCAGAGTGGGTTTCTAGTACTGCTTACTAAGGGAAGCCATCCTTGGTCTCCCTGACTAGGTCAAATCCAGCTCTGCAGGCTCTTACAGCACTGTGGATCTCTCTTGTGGCCCCCGTCACAGGCACCATTTCCCATTCATTTATTTGGTTTCCAAATGAATGTTGGTCTCCATTGTTTTCCCAACACCTAACAGTTTTGGCCCATAACAGGTGCTCAATATATGTTCATCAAACAAATGAATAGTTCATTAAAAACAAAGTTCCAAAACAGTTCCCAGTGTGAAATCTCAGATTTATTCATTTAAATACTTTGTCAGCAAAAGGAAAAGAGAGAGAAAAATTTAGAGCCCATCAGCTAACTAGGAATGAGACCCAAAACAGTGCCCATCTTTACAGACAAACTGTCTAGTATTTTAAAATCGTTTACTCACAGTCATTATTATTACTAAGAAAGATGGCTTGGGGCCAGATGAGGTCTTCCTGAGAAAACTATCTCAAAGATACTGAGTTCTGTCAAATGTACTTTTAAATGGTTCAGAGACCTAGAAAACAAGATACTAAAGCCAAGTAATACATCAACTTGTATGTTGACAATTAGTTATCTAAAGCATCTAGTTATTTAAAGTGGTTTTGTTCAAACAACCTCATCAATAGGATGAAAAGGTAGATTGAGGATACTTGAAAGGAACAAAATTGATTCAAGAGTTGTTAAATTGGGAAGTTTTCATTGTTAATCACAAATACTGAAAAGCTATGTAGAAAAGACAATCATTTATTTAAAAATAGATTTAGAAGGAAACAGTGAGGAAGAAACAAGTAAAAAGTTATTTTTAAAAGTCAAACATTTCCACTTTGTTGTACAGCAGAAACACAATATTGTAAAGCAATCATACTCCAATAATAAACGTTTTTTTAAAAGTAAGCCTAAAAAAAAGAACATCAAACATTTCAAAGCTGAGAGAGTTCTGGAAGTTCTGAAGTAAAATGGGATTTAGGAATGAGTGAACGATATTTTGGGTAGCTTAGGGCCAACGGAAAAGACAAATTTATGGAACAACTGTGGGTATTTGTTTGTTTTTACTTGTCCTGTAATGTTTAATCCTATTTTCAGATGACCCATGTTAAAAACTTAACAGACCAATGTTCTAGGGCCTTAAAAAATGGTTATACAGACATAAATCAAAATTGTTTCCAGAAAAACAAAATAAATGTCTATTCAACAAAGGAACAGAAATTAGTGAGAAGATAAATTGGTTTATTTCTACTCAGTGTTTTTAGATATGAAAGATGTATTTTTGTGGGAAAGAAGTGGGATTTAGGGGAATAAGGTATCAAAAGCCACAGGATTTTGATTCATCTTTCATCTTTCCTTTCTGGAGGCTCAGAGAGGGATATATTATCATTAGAGATAGCTACTCCAGAGGCACAGAGTTTTTCAAAGATAGATGCAATGCCTTTGAAAAGCTTTATTACATCCCTTGCACCTACCACACACAGTGCCTGGCAGCTATTCACTCTTTCTACAGGTTCCAGAGTAGCTTTTATTTGCAGGGTATTGAGCTCACTAATGTGGATATACCATTGATTAAGACAGACATAACCTTTGTCTGATGGACCATATATGATGGTGGAAAGACATTCAGTGAAAAAAAAAAAAAAGAAAACATGACATACCATCATTTAATCACAACTGTGACAGGTACAATGAAGTGGAAGTTTCAGATCCCCTGGTAGTGAATATATGGAGGTACCTGAGATACTGGGGGTTTAGGAAGTGACACCTGCATGAAATCAGGAAGTAGAGGTAGGAATAGTTACTCTGGTAAAGTTGGAAGGGCAGGGCCAGGAGAACATCCCGGCAGAATGAAAGGTCTACAATGTGATCTCTTTTGTTCCCCCTTGAGACGTTTACTTTGCCCTCCATCACTCATTAGAAAGGTTCTGTTTATTCAAATAAGGTTGAACTTGATATTTTCTATCTCTGGAGACAATGAGGGTAGGGGTAACCTGAGCTGGTTCAGATTCTGTGAGACAGAGGGAGTCCCCAAGTTACATGTTCCTAGACTGAAAAGGGCAAAAAGTCACGAGGACTCCCCAGGAGTCTTTTTCTAAGGTGGCAGATATGAGGACCATAGGCTGCTCTTCTCACCTGCATCCATCCAAATGTGCACCAGCCTGCAGAGTAGCATCTCACTCAGCATCTCTCTAGAACTCCTCCTGTGGAGCCGACTTCTGAGTCACACAGGAAATTCAGTCTTTAGTCAGAGGAGAGTCTCCTTTAGTCTGTTTTACTTTTTTCTCCTTTCCTCCCTTGGGTAGAACCTTCTTCCTTCCACTTCTTTCTTCCTATTCCCTCCTTTTTCCTCCCTCCCATTCTCTCTTCCAACATTTGTTATCCAAACACATTCTGTGTCAAATATTGGGGATAAAAGAGAAATAAGAAGTGATAGTTGAGTATGTGCTCTCAAGGAGACTCAAAATGTTATCCCTTCATTTTGCTCCTGAGCTCTTTGCATGGATTTAAACCCAAAGGGTTTCTGTGAGCCCAACCTGCATTAGGAAGGAAACATACCAACTAACCATTTAACCTCTGCAGGTAGTTTGCCAAGAGACCTGCCAGCGAAGGACAAAGATATAAAAACAGGCATGAAATTGTCCTGGGATGAAGTACAAATAAAAGTGGAAAAAATAGGTACCTTAAGTTTGACAATCTGAACTGGAATAGACTGAGATAGATTTTTGCCATAGAAATTCTTCCAACTTGCTATTCAAAATCCAAGAACCAAATACATTTGGGTAAAAGAGACTATTTATTGAATATTTCTATCCATTATTTATTTTTGTAATAGAGATATAATTGACATATAACACTGTCTTACTTTTAGCTGTATAACATAACGATTTGGTATACTGATATTATATATTGTGAAATAATTACCAGAGCAAGTTTAGTTAATATCCATCACCACACAATTACAATTTTTTTTTTCTTGTGATGAGAACTTTTAAGATCCACTCTCTTCACAATTTTCAAATATACAATACAGTCTTGTTAACTACAGTCACCATGTTGTCTGTTACGTCCCAGAATTCATTTATCTTATAACTGGGTACTTTTCAAACCACTTTCACCCATTTCAGCCACCACCCTTTACCCTCTGCCTCTGGTAACCACCAGCCTGTTCTCTGTATCTGTGATTTCATAGATCAGCTTTTTTTTTTTTTTTTTTAAAGATTCTACATTTAGGCGAGATCACACAGTGTTTCTTTTCCTCTGGCTCACTTTTTTCACTTAGCACAATGCTTTCAAGGTCCATTCATACTGTTGAAAATGGCAGGATTTCTTTTTTATGATTGTATTTCATTGTATATATTTATAGCTACTACATTTACTTTATTCATTCATCCATCAAAGGACACTTATGTTGTTTCTCTTTTGGTTGTTGCAAATACTGCTGCAATGAACACAGGGGTACAGATATCTTTTCCAGCCAGTGTTTCCATTTTCTTCAGATAAAGACCCAGAGGTGGATCATATGGCCATTTTTAATTTTTTGAGGAACTTCCATACTGTTTTGTATAGTAGTCTTGCCAGGGAAATCCCATGGACAGAGGAGCCTGGCAGGCCACAATCCATAGGGTCACAAAGAATCAGACACTACTGAAGCAATTTAGCATACAAGCGCACACCAATTTACGTTCCTACCAACAGTGCACAAGGATTTGCCTTTTTCCATATTCTAACCAATACTTGTTATTTCTCATCCTTTTGACAATAGGCCTTCTTTTTAAAAATATAACTTATTTGTTTTTGGCTGTGCTGGGTCTTCGTTGCTGCACGGGCTTTTCTTCAGCTGAAGCGAATGGGAGGTACTCTCCAGTTGCGGTGAACAGGCTTCTCATTGTGGTGGCTTCTCTTGTTATGGAGCATGGGCTCTAGGGCATGAAGGCTTCAGTGGTTGTGGGATGTGAGCTCAGTAGTGGCGGCTTCCGGGCTCTAGAGTACAGGCTCAGTAGCTGTGGCACACAGGTTTAGTTGCTCTGCAGCATGTGGGATCTTCCCAGATCAGGGATTGAACCCATGTCTCCTGCATTGGCAGGCAGATTCTTTACCACTTAGCCATGAGGGAAGTTTGATAATTGGCATTCTAATTGGAGTGAAGTGAGATTTCATTGTGGTTTTGATTTGCATTTCCCTGCTGATAAGTGATGTTGAGAACATTTTTCATGTGCTTGTTGGCAATTTGTATGTCGTCTTTGGAAAAATATCTATTCAGATCCTCTGCCTATTTTTAAAAATTGGATTGTTTGAATTTTTCTATTGAGTTGTATGAGTTCTTTATATTTTTTGGATATTAATCACTTATATATGATTTTCAAGCAATTTCTCCCATACCATATGTTGCCTGTTCATTTCTTGATGGCTTCCTTTGCTCTACAAAAGCTTTTTAGTTTGATGTAATCCCACTTGTTTATTTCTGCTTTGGTTGCCTTTGCTTTGGGTGTCAAAAGCTCACTGCTAAAACTGATGTCAATGATCTTATCCCCTGTATTTTCTCCTAGGAGTTTTATGCTTTCAGGTCTTTCTTATATTCAGGTCTTTAACTCATTTTGAATTGATTTTTGTGTAAGGTATACCATAGTGTTCCAGTTTCATTCTTTTGCATGTGGTTGTCCAGTTTTCCCAACACCATTGATTAAAGAGACAATCCTTTCCCCATTGTATATTCATCTTTTTTCTTAAACTGCTATTTTTTTCTGGTGAGAAAGTTCATAGGCTTTTTCTAATCCCCACTGGGATTTGTAATCCCCCCAATACTTAATCACTACACCGCAGTACGTCTGCTATTATGATTATAGAGAAGCAGAAAACGTGTGTGTAAAGAAGTAGCTGCAGGAATTAAACCAAAAAAAATAGTAAGAACATGAATGAGTCAGCATGAGGGTATAAAAACTTTAAAAGGTATCAACTTCAAAGAGAAAATGAAATTATTTGGGTTGCCCTAGTAACACCAAGATAAAATGTGGAAGTGAAAATACAGGATTTAACATTAGGAAAACCTTCTTTGGCACTGAGATCTCTCACATCATGGAATGAGCTTTACCATGGCAACAGGCGAAAAACATGTAAACAGATTAAAGAAAGAAAATATCCAAGGGAGTGGAAGCACAGTAATAAAGACTAAGCTGATCTAATAAATAATCTGTACCTTTCTTTTAACTCACAGAATCCAATAGGGGAAAGCAAAGTGTCTGCAGGGATCAAATGAGACTTTTCTCAGTGACATGTGATCTTAAATGATTTTAAAAGTTCAGTTTAATGCATTACTTTCACCCACTTATTTTCTCCCCAAATGGTACAGAATCTCTCACCCAGTCTAGAGCTCTGGTTTTATTATAGGAAAAGGCAAAAGAAAGAAAAACAGAAAGAATAGGTTACATTTTCCATGTCAAATCTCCACTTTTAGGGAAAAGTTATGTCCCTGATGATTAAAGCAAGAAGAGACATTCATATTAATGCAATTCTTGAGCATGAAAGGATTACTCTAGTGTTCATGGCATAGCACTGAGGTCAAAGTACCTGGGTCTGAATCCTGGCTCTGCCACTGGGGAGTTGGGTGACCATGAACAAGTTACTCAATCCTTCTGCTTCCTTAAAATAGGGAAAAGGATGGTATCTTCCTTCACAGAGTTTCTGGGAAGTATATAAAAGGTAATTCTGGCAAACACTAATTGTTATTCTAGGTAGGAAATTAGCACTCAGATATGACAACTGCTAATATTACCAATAGAGCTAACAATCCAATTTGGTAAATGTGATAGGGAATTTACTATGAAGAATAAGAATTGCTTGGCATTTATGGCCTTCAGCTCTAACTTGAGGTATCACACTCAAACAAATCTTTATAAAACAAAAAAACAAACTGAGAGCTCACCTTTTTTAAAGGGGAGAGGAAAGGTGTAACAATGAACATTTAATATTATTATGCCTACTACACAGCAGGTATTAATCAAGTTTTATCTGCTGAGCTTCCACATTAAACCCATGAGGTAAGGTATTATCTTAGCTCTTCAGAAGAATAAATGTGCAAGAGCGATGAAATGATTTCTCCAAGGTTACAAATACAAAGCCTGTGAGGGCAAAGCAAAACTTCCCACTCTGCTCTGTCAGATTCCAATGTTCAGACTCATTCCACTTCGCGAAAGAAATTTTTTAAGTCTCTAACAACCTCCTTAATGGGAAATTCAGCCTTGTCATCCATTGACAAAAACTCCTATTTGGGGAGTTAGCTATTATCTGAGGACTAAATCCAGGGCAGTCAGATTTGTGACTAGCATCCAGTTGTCTAAGATCTGGCACTGTGAGAGTCATACGGTCTGAGGAAAGATCTTTTTAAATTTTATAAAGGACTCAGTTTCTCTTAAGGGAGTAACTAGTATGGCACTGACACTTCTGTTGTAAATAGCTAGCAAAACCGAATTTTATCAGAACCACAGAAGGACTTCTATGTGATACTTTTGGTTACACCTATTTTTCATTTAATGGTAAACCCTTGGGTGGAGAACCTGCTGCTCTGCCCAGTCGCTTCAGTCATGTCTGATTCTTTGCGACTCCACGGACTGTAGCCTGCCAGGCTCCTCTGTATGAGGGATTCTTCAGGCAAGAATACTGAAGTGGGTTGCCAATGCCCTTATCCAGGGGATCTTCTTGACCCAGGGATCAAACCCACGTCTTCTGCATTGGCAGGCAGATTCTTTACCACTGAGCCACGGGGGAAGCCCTGGGTGGAGAATGAAATTCGCCCAATTTCACACCATTCCAGTCTCATTTAGGGATTCTACATGTGACTTTCAGGAACTCAGTGCAGCAAAACAGCAAAAACCTTCTGTACTGAGAATCTGAATACTGGGAAACACATTCCAAATTAAAACAGAAGGACAGTGAATACTTACTTCCTTCTCATTGTTCTTATTCAAGTTAATTTGGTTGAGACACTGTTAACTGTCTCTTGCCCCTAGAAAAGCACCAGAACCTCCTTTTCTTGATGCTTCAGCAAAGTGTTTTGCTTTACTGCAGATATGCCCACAAAGAGGATTTGTTTTTTTTAAAAACATGGTTCAAGTGTTCATTGTCTTTTTTAAAATTATGATTCTGAATTTCTTGCTTCCCCATTCAGGTCACATGGGGGACAGAAAATGCTTCAGGTGCCATTTATGTAAAAAATTTCCATGGGTACTTAAAGTCTTATCCCAACATGTGGAGTTACAGCCTGAGTTCTGCCAACTAATTCTTAATGCTAAGACATATCCAAACAGGTGGACCACTCTGAGATTGTGGCTCTTTTAGGAGAATCTGACTTATGATGTGATTTTATGTCAACCTGAGTTCTAGGGCATATGATCCCTTAGCTTCATTTTCTTCATATCATCAAATACCACCTGCAGATACTTCTATTACTGTTCTGCTTTCTATTAATATTTAACCTCAATTTTTTCATCCCAACTTCCCAAGTTTCCTTCTTTTCTAGTTTTCCCCAATATGAGTAACTCATGATGTATATGATGGATCAGATGTGGGGTGTGAGACAGAAGAAGATAACACCAAGATTTTTAACTTGAGACACAGAATGGACAGAGATGACAGTTTCTGAAGGAAACAACAGAAAGAGGTGGTTTGGGGGAGGGCATGAGTAATTTAATTAGAGACATACTATATATGAGACAGGGCTTCCCTGGTGGCTCAGACAGTGAAGAATCTGCCTGCAATGCAGGAGATCTGGGTTTGATTCCCGGGTTGGGAAGATCCTCTGAAGGAAAGAATGGTAACCCACTCCAGTATTCTTGAGAAATTCTAGAGAATTTCATGGACAGAGGACCCTGGCGGGCTACAGTCCATGGGGTTGCAAAGAGTCAGACAAGACTTAGTGATAAACAACAACAAATATGATACTGGAGAAGAGTAGAGAAATAACTCCAGAAAGAATGAAGGGATAGAGCCAAAGCAAAAACAATGCCCCGTTATGGATGTGACTGGTGATAGAAGTAATGTCTGATGCTGTAAAGAGCAATATTGCATAGAAATCTGGAATGTTAGATCCACGAATCAAGGTAAATCAGAAGTGGTCAAAAAGGAGATGGCAAGAGTGAACAATGACATTTTAGGAATCAGTGAACTAAAATGGACCAGAATGGGCAAATTTAATTCAGATGACCATTATATCTACTACTGTGGGCAAGCATCTCTTAAAAGAAATGGAGTAGCCCTCATAGTCAACAAAAGAGTTTGAAATGCAGTACTTGGGTGCAGTCTTAAAAATGACAGAATGATCTCTGTTCGTTTCCAAGGCAAAGCATTTAATATCACAGTAACCCAAGTCTATGCCCCAACCACTAACGCTGAAGAAGCTGAAGTTGAATGGTTCTGTGATGACCTACAAGACCTTCCAGAACTAACACCAAAAAAGATGTCCTTTTCATCACAGGGGACTGGAATGCAAAAGTAGGAAGTCAAGAAACACCTGGAGTAACAGGCAAGTTTGGCCTTGGAGTACAAAAGGAAGCAGAGCAAAGGCTAACAGAGTTTTGCCAAGAGAATGCACTGGTCACAGCAAACACCCTCTTCGAACAAACAAAAGACAACTCTACACATGGACATCACCAGATAGTCAATAGTGAAATCAGATTGATTATATTCTTTGCAGCTGAAGATGGAGAAGCTCTATACAGTCAGCAAAAACAAGATCAGGAGCTGACTGTGGTTCAGATCATGAACTCCTTATTGACAAATTCAGACTTAAATTGAAGACAGTAGGGAAAACCACTAGGCCATTCAGGTATGACTTAAATCAAATCTCTTATGATGATACAGTGGAAGTGACAAATAGATTGAAGGGGTTAGATCTGATAGAGTGACTGAAGAACTATGGGCTGAGGCTCATAACATTGTGCTGATCAAGACCATCCCCAAGAAAAAGAAATGCAAAAAGGCAAAATGGTTGTCTGACGAGACCTTACAAATGCTGAGAAAAGAAAATAAGCTAAAGGCAAAGGAGAAAAGGAAAGATATACCCATCTGAATGCAGACTTTCAGAGAATAGCAAGGAGAGATAAGAAAGCCTTCTTAAGTGATCAATACAAAGAAACAGAGGAAAACAATAGAATGGGAAAGACTAGAGATCTCTTCAAGAAAATTAGAGATACCAAGGGAATATTTCATGCAAAGATGGGCACAATAAAGGACAGAAACGGTTTGTACCTAACCGAAGCAGAAGATAAGAGGTGGCAAGAATACACAGAAGAACTATACAAGAAAGATCTTCATGACCCAGATAACCACAATGGTGTAATCACTCATCTAGAGCCAGACATCCTGGAATGTGAAGTCAAGTGGGCCTTAGGAAGTATCACTACAAACAAAGCTAGTGGAGGTGATGGAATTTCCAGCTGAGCAATTTCAAATCCTAAATGATGCTGCTGTGAAAGTGCTGCCCTCAAAATGCCAGCAAATTTGGAAAACTCAGCAGTGGTCACAGGACTAGAAAAAGTCAATTTTTATTCCAATCCCAAAGAATGTTCAAACTACAGTGCAATTGTACTCATCTCACATGCTAGCAAAGTAATGCTCAGAATTCTCCAAGTGAGGTTTCAACAGTACATGAACTGAGAACTTACAGATGTTCAAGCTGGATTTAGAAAAGTCAGAGGAACCAGAGATCAAGTTTCTAACATCCGTTGGATCATAGAAAAAGCAAACATCTACCTCTGCTTTATTGACTATGCCATAGCCTTTGACTGTGTGGATCACAACAAACTGTGGAAAATTCTGAAAGAGATGGGAATACCAGAACATCTGACCTGCCTCCTAAGAAATCTGTATGTAGGTCAAGAAGCAACAGTTAGAACCGGACATGGAACAGCAGGCTGGTTCCAAATTGGGAAAGGAGTATGTCAAGGCTGTATAGTGTCACCCTATTTATTTAACTTATATGCAGAGTACATCATGTGAAATGCTGGGCTGGATAAAGAACAAGCTGGAATCAAGACTGCCAGGAGAAATATCAATAACCTCAGATATGCAGATGACACCATCCTTATGGCAGAAAGCGAAGAAGAACTAAAGATCCTCTTGATGAAAGTGAAAGAGGACAGTGAAAAAGCTGGCTTAAAACTCAACATTCAAAAAACTAAGATCATGGCATCCGGTCCATAACTTCACGGCAAATGGATGGGGTAACAATGGAAACAGTGACAGACTATTTTCTTGTGCTCTAAAATCAGATGGTGACTGCAGCCATGAAGTTAAAAGACGTTCGTTCTTTGGAAGTAAAGCTATGACAAACTTAGACAGCATATTAAAAAGCAGAGACATTACTTTGCCAACAAAGGTCTGACTAGTCAAAGCTATGGTTTTTCCAGTAGTCATGTATGGATGTGAGAGTTGGACCATAAAGAAAGCTGAGCGCCAAAGAACTAATGCTTTTGAACTGTGGTGTTGGAGAAGACTCTTGAGAGTCCCTTGGACTGCAAGGAGATCAAACCAGTCAATCCTAAAAGATATCAGTCCTGAATATTCATTGGAAAGACTGATGCTGAAGCTGAAGCTCCACTACTTGGGACACCTGATGGGAAGAACTGACTCACTGGAAAAGATCCTGATGCTGGGAGGGATTGCGGGCAGGAGGAGAAGGGGACGACAGAGGATGAGATGGTTGGATGGCATCACCGACTCAATGGACATGAGTTTGAGCAAGCTCTGGGAGTTG
This sequence comes from Bos taurus, assembly GCF_002263795.3. Classification (NCBI taxonomy): domain Eukaryota; kingdom Metazoa; phylum Chordata; class Mammalia; order Artiodactyla; family Bovidae; genus Bos; species Bos taurus. The sequence continues at coordinate 53,617,462 of NC_037330.1, forward strand.
GTGATGGACAGGGAAGCCTGGTGTGCTACAGTGCATGGGGTTGCAAAGAGTCGGACACGATTGAGCAAATAAACTGAACTGAACTGATTAAGACATTTAAGGGGAGAGACGCCAGAAAGTCTGATATACTAGGCTAGATTTAGGAAAGATCTGGCCAGGAATATAAATTAGGGGCTCATCAAGGTACAGGAAGGGATTAAAGCCATGGGACAGGATGAAGTCACTAGGAAGTACAAGATAACTACCTAAGGACTTCCTGTAGCAAAGAGCGTTTTCCTACCAGATGTGAGATTGAATCACTCTCTTCCTTTAGGTTACTGTGAAAATGTCATATCATCATTATTATGATAATGTAACACTGTCTCTGGTGACCTTCTTTAAAATATTACTATTAACTTGCCACCATCAGTGGCACACTATCCCAGCAGTCCATTTTTTCATTCTCCTAAGTGACTTTTATCAACAGTATTATCTTTATCAGATGTACTACATACAGGCTTATCTATTTGTGTTTTGTCTTTCTCCTGCATTATAAGGTACATTTCCTAAGAAACAGGGACTTCATTTTGTTCACTTGTACCTCCCAGTGTGCAGAACAGTGCCTGGCACATAAAAAGGACTCAATAAATGGTTGCTGTCATAATGTCATAAATGAATGAATAATGAATATGAGTATACACATGTTTTGGAATTCTCTCAGTTGTTAAAAATGAACAGGTATACCTGTTTTATTGTACTTCACGAATACAGTGATTTTTACAAATTGAAAGTCTGTGGGCTCCCAGCATTGTCAGATGATAGTTAACATTTTTTAGCAATACAATATTTTTAAATTAAGGTATGTACATTGTTTTTTAGACATAATACTATTGCTCACTTTATAGACTACTGTATGGTATAAGCATAAATTTTATATGTACTGGGATACCAAAAAATTGGTGTAACTCATTTTTATCATGATATTTGCTTTATTGTGGTAGTCTGGAATCAAACCCAGAACATCTCCAAGGTATGCCAGTATAACAGAAATATTTACATGAATACCAGAGTTTAGAGTTAGGCTTACCTAGTTTTGAAGAAGAGAATCACCAGATTTTTTTTTTTTTTTTTTTTGCAACACTCTACATTTTTCTCATGATTCCTACACTCTACTTTGGGGCAGAGAAGCAAGGAAGGCATAAAAGGCCCCCTGGGAGATTTACATGGAGGTTGAAAAGGAAAATTTTCTCTGCTTTGTTCAGGAAGTTGGAAGAGGGAAGACAGGGGAGGAGTGGGAAAAGAGGTGTTTTCGACCTGATTTATTTTGAACCTTGGGCTCTTATGTAATAATGGTAGCGGTATCACGTTCTTCACTCCCATTGCCTGTCTAAATCACCCTCCAGGGACCTACCACTGAATAAGGTAAAGACTGAAAGAAGGGAAGGACAGGTACTTACTAAACAATAGCAGGCAAGAGTGATCATTGATAGTTTAGGTTAGAATTCTCAATGGCAAATGCCTAGCAATGCACAAGAGCAGGAAAATGGGAAAGTCAGGACTATGGGAAGCCATGGTGCATCTACCATCATTCTGTAAAAAAAATCAGGGCACTGAATTGGTGGTAACAAGAGCCTGCAAGTCAACCTTTTGTTATAACTAGCATTACTTGGTCTCTAACTGGAGTTTGAGTTCCAACTTTCAAGAGAAATGTGAAAATATATTAGACACTTAAGAGAAACAAACTCTACCTTCAAAAATACATCCAGATTTCGATATTTCTGACTCAGCTCTGTTGCTATTACCCTGGTCCAAGCCATCATCTCTCAGCTAGATTATTGCAATATCCTCACAACTGGTCTCCCTGTTTCTATCACTGACTCACATAGATTTGTCTCAACTGAGCAGCCAAAATGGTCCTATTGGGTCTCTCCTGTGCTCAAAACCCTCTAATAATTCCATCTCACTCAGAAAAAGTAAAAATGTTCACAGAAGTCTTTATAGGCCCTATGTAATCTGCCTTCTCCCCACCCTCAGCACCAGTGTCATAGCCTTCTTCGCTCTGGCTTGCTCTAGACACACTGGCATTTCCTGCAGTTTCTTCAACATTCTAGGTTCACTCCTGCCTCAGAGCCCTCGTATTTCCAATATCCTACCCTCTGCCTGGAACTCTCCTCTTCCTGATACCTGCAGGGTTCAATCCCTTGTCTTCTTCAGGCCCTGCTGAAACTCATGCAGATGCCAACCACTTTTCACCATTTCTGTCACTACCACTCCAGTATGAGCCTTCACCAGCTCTTGCATGGATAATACTGCAAAGCTGATTTAATATATTACGAGACCACCCCAGGCCCAGCAGTCCCTTTCTTCCTGTGCTGCCTTATTTTTCTCCATAGCATTTAGTACCTTTGAACATACCACATATTTTACTTACTTACGTATTTCTCTTGTCTCCTCCCCCTTGACCATAAGTCCTATGAAGGCAGAAATTTTTGTCAGATTTGGACACCACTTTGTCCCTAATGTCCAGGAGAGTATCTGGCCCATATGTCATTCAACAGATACTTTTTGATTGAAGGAATAAACCAGTAGAAACAGAACTTACACAGACATGTTATTAATATCAAAATCAAGATAGCAAAGGAATATGTAAATCTAACAGATGATGTAAGAACCTAAAAGTTTATGGATTGACTATGGCCAAATACAAAGTACTTCAATTTTGATGTAAAAGCAGGTCTCAAACTGCTGCATAATAGATTTAGGGTAAACAGGGAGAGCCCGCTGTTAAATGATTCAATAGAAGGTTCTAGAACAGAACCTGTGGGTTGGTCATGCCATGGAGACATGAAAAATGGGTGAGACTCACACTCAAAATCCAGAGGCAGAGTGCTAGCTGAGAAAGCCCCCAGCTGCTCTGCTCAGAGCCTAAGATGGGTATTTCCCCAGGAGCCAAAATCACTTATTGAAACAGCAGAGAACGCCATGTGTTCCCAAAAGGAAGTCACACAGACTGATGTTAAATCAGGAATGATCCATAGGAAAACCTGTTGACAACATCTGGGCTGAACCAGGATCCTGAAATAGAAAATCTTGGAGGAAATGAAACCCAGGGTACATAGAGTAGAGGCTCCCAATGTGTGGAATCAGCTGGAAAGCTTTAAAAATACTAATGTTCCAGGTCCAGTTAGATCAGAAAATCACTCCAGGCAAGAAGTTGCTTCTTAAACGTGCCCAGATGATGCCAACATGCAATTGAGGTGAGATCTAGTTCCCTAGAAACCTACTTCCTCTTTTTCTGATAAAAAGTAAACCTATTAACCAGGGAAGGTCTTAAGGAAAAACGAGAGCTTCAGCTTGGCCTACCAAAGCAGAATTTGCTTACTTTAAAATGATTTCAGTACTCTACGGACTCACATTTTCATTTCGTGTCTATAGTTAATAGGTACCTTACCTCTCCTGGATTAGCACATCAGGACTGACAGGCTCCACCAGGTGGCCCACCCTCCTGCAGAAAGAGCATGTGGCTAGGATAACATTTGAGAGGATCATGACCGTAAACTGCAGTGTTCAATTCTGGAAGCCTGTGGCTGCATGTTTTCATATGTAGGCCAAGATTAACTCTCTCCCTACCTGGTCTGTTCACTCCTGCACTCCCCTTGGTTATTTATATATGCATCTATTTCCTCACCCACACTGTTAAATTCCATAAAGGCAGATACTACCTTACTCATTTTGGCACTCCCAGCCTCTGACCTCGTCCTCTGAGCATAATGACAAGGAGCTCCACAGGCATGGTAATGATTTAACCCTCCAGAACATTTTCTGAATGAGGATGATGCTTTGAACATTAGAACTGTAGTTCTGATGGGGTCCATTTTAACTTTATAGGTTTTTTATTTGAGAATAACAGTGAGTGTGAATCTTAACAGCAAAGATCCCTTTATAAATAAAAAAATTGCATCTCCATCACAGTATGAGCTAAGGTTTAGACATGTACATGTATCATATCATTTAATCTCAAAACAACCTAGGTTCTGGGTACCCTTACAGAAGAAATGGAGACTTTACTAGGTCAAATGTCCCCAGGGTTACATAGCAGTAAGTAGAGGAGCCTGAATACAACCCAGGTGATCTGTTTTTAGAGCCAATTATTCTAAGTAAGTCACTAAACCTAACATTTCATGGATAACAGAATTGAAAATTGAATTTCTTCTTGATTTAATTCAGGAATTAGCAGGCAAGGGTGTTTTCCCTTACTCTACAGAAGAGTTTCTGAAAAACCAGAAAGGTGACTACTTAAAATGTCCTCTTCAAAGCAATTTATAGATTTAATGCAATCCCTATCAAGCTACCAATGGCATTTTTCAGAGAACCAGAACAAATAATTTCACAATTTGTATGGAAATATAAAAAACCTCGATTAGCCAAAGCAATCTTGAGAAAGAAGAATGGAACTGGTGGAACCAACCTGCCTGACTTCAGGCTCTACTACAAAGCCACAGTCATCAAGACAGTATGGTACTGGCACAAAGACAGAAATATTGATCAATGGAACAAAATAGAAAGCTCAGAGATAAATCCACAGACCTGTGGACACCTTATGTTTGACAAAGGAGGCAAGAATATACAATGGAGAAAAGACAATCTCTTTAACAAGTGGTGCCGGGAAAACTGGTCAACCACTTGTAAAAGAATGAAACTAGAACACTTTCTAACACCATACACAAAAATAAACTCAAAATGGATTAAAGATCTAAACGTAAGACCAGAAACTATAAAATTCCTAGAAGATACATTGGCAAAACACTCTCCGACATAAATTGCAACAGGATCCTCTATGACCCATATCCCAGAGTAATGGAAATAAAAGCAAAAATAAACAAATTGGACCTAATTAAAATTAAAAGCTTTTGCACAACAAAGGAAACTATAAGCAAGGTGAAAAGACAGCCTTCAGAATGGGAGAAAATAATAGCAAATGAAGCAACTGACAAAGAATTAATCTCAAAAATATACAAGCAGCTCCTGCAGCTCAATTCCAGAAAAATAAACGACCCAATCAAACAATGGACCAAAGAACTAAACAGACATTTCTCCAAAGAAGACATACAGATGGCTAACAAACACATGAAAAGATGCTCAACATCACTCATTATCTGAGAAATGCAAATCAAAACCACTGTGAGGTACGATCTCTCACCAGTCAGAATGGCTGCTATCTTAAAGTCTACAAACAATAAATGCTGGAGAGGTTGTGAAGAAAAGGGAACACTCTTACACTGCTGGTGGGAATGCAAACTAGTACAGCCACTATGGAAAACAGTGTGGAGATGCCTTAAAAACCTGGAAACAGAACTGCCATATGACCCAGCAATCCCACTGCTGGGCATACACACTGGGGAAACCAGAATTGAAAGAGACAGTGTACCCCAATGTTCATTGCAGCACTGTTTACAATAGCTAGGACATGGAAGCAACCTAGATGTCCATCAGCAGATGAATGGATAAGAAAGCTGTGGTACATATACACAATGGAATATAAAGAAATGCACTGGTCATAACAAACACCCTCTTCCAACAACACAAGAGAAGACTCTATACATGGACATCACCAGATGGTCAACACTGAAATCAGACTGATTATATTCTTTGCAGCCAAAGATGGAGAAGCTCTATACAGTCAGCAAAAACAAGACCAGGAGCTGGCTGTGGCTCAGACCATGAACTCCTTATTGCCAAATTCAGACTTAAACTGAAGAAAGTAGGGCAAACCACTAGACCATTCAGGTATGACCTAAATCAAATCCCTTATGATTATACAGTGGAAGTGAGAAATAGATTTAAGGGCCTAGATCTGATAGATAGAGTGCCAGATGAACTATGGAATGAGGTTCGTGACATTGTACAGGAGACAGGGATCAAGACCATTCCCATAGAAAAGAAATGCAAAAAAGCAAAATGGCTGTCTGGGGAGGCCTTACAAATAGCTGTGAAAAGAAGAGAAGGGAAAAGCAAAGGAGAAAAGGAAAGATATAAACATCTGAATGCAGAGTTCCAAAGAATAGCAAGAAGAGATAAGAAAGCCTTCTTCAGCAATCAATGCAAAGAAATAGAGGAAAACAACAGAATGGGAAAGACTAGGGATCTCTTCAAGAAAATCAGATACCAAAGGAACATTTCATGCAAAGATGAGCTCGATAAAGGACAGAAATGGTATGGACCTAACAGAAGCAGAAGATATTAAGAAGAGATGGCAAGAATACACAGAAGAACTGTACAAAAAAGATCTTCATGAACCAGAGAATCACAATGGTGTGATCACTGACCTAGAGCCAGACATCCTGGAATGTGAAGTCAAGTGGGCCTTAGAAAGGATCACCACGAACAAAGCCAGTGGAGGTGATGGAATTCCAGTTGAACTATTCCAAATCCTGAAAGATGATGCTGTGAAAGTGCTGCACTCAATATGCCAGCAAATTTGGAAAACTCAGCAGTGGCCACAGGACTGGAAAAGGTCAGTTTTCATTCCAATCCCAAAGAAAGGCAATGCCAAAGAATGCTCAAACTACTGCACAATTGCACTCATCTCACATGCTAGTAAAGTAATGCTCAAAATTCTCCAAGCCAGGCTTCAGCAATATGTGAACCATGAACTTCCTGATGTTCAAGCTGGTTTTAGAAAAGGCAGAGGAACCAGAGATCAAATTGCCAACATCCACTGGATCATGGAAAAAGCAAGAGAGTTTCAGAAAAACATCTATTTCTGCTTTATTGACTGTGCCAAAATCTTTGACTGTGTGGATCACAATAAACTGTGGAAAATTCTGAAAGAGATGGGAATACCAGACCACCTGACCTGCCTCTTGAGAATTTGGTATGCAGGTCAGGAAGCAACAGTTAGAACTGAACGTGGAACAACAGACTGGTTCCAAATAGGAAAAGGAGTTCGTCAAGGCTGTATATTGTCACCTTGTTTATTTAACTTATATGCAGAGTACATCATGAGAAACGCTGGACTGGAAGAAACACAAACTGGAATCAAGATTGCCAGGAGAAATATCAATAACCTCAGACATGCAGATGACACCACCCTTATGGCAGAAAGTGAAGAGGAACTCAAAAGCCTCTTGATGAAAGTAAAAGTGGACAGTGAAAAAGTTGGCTTAAAGCTCAACATTCAGAAAATGAAGATCATGGCATCCGGTCCCACCACTTCATGGGAAATAGATGGGGAAACAGTGGAAACAGTGGCTGACTTTATTTTTGGGGGCTCCAAAATCACTACAGATGGTGACTGCAGCCATGAAATTAAAAGATGCTTACTCCTTGGAAGGAAAGTTATGACCAACCTAGATAGCATATTGAAAAGCAGAGACATTACTTTGCCAACAAAGGTCCGTCTAGTCAAGGCTATGGTTTTTCCTGTGGTCATGTAAGGATGTGAGAGTTGGACTGTGAAGAAGGCTGAGCGCCGAAGAATTGATGCTTTTGAACTGTGGTGTTGGAGAAGACTCTTGAGAGTCCCTTGGACTGCAAGGAGATCCAACCAGTCCATTCTGAAGGAGATCAGCCTGGGATTTCTTTGGAAGGAATGATGCTAAAGCTGAAACTCCAGTACTTTGGCCAGCTCATGCGAAGAGTTGGCTCATTGGAAAAGACTCTGATGCTGGGAGGGATTGCGGGCAGGAGGAGAAGGGGAAGACAGAGGATGAGATGGCTGGATGGCATCACTGACTCGATGGACGTGAGTCTCAGTGAACTCCGGGAGTTGGTGATGGACAGGGAGGCCTGGCGTGCTGCGATTCATGGGGTCTCAAAGAGTTGGACACAACTGATCGACTGACCTGATCTGATCTGATTTGATTCTCACTGAGTCATGTCTGACTCTTTGTGACCCCACGGACTGTAGCCTACTAGGCTCCTCCATCCATGGGATTTTCCAGGCAAGAATACTGGAGTAGGTTGCCATTTCCTTCTCCAGGGGATCTTCCCCACCTAGGGATTGAAACCAGGTCTCCCGCATTGTAGGCAGACGCTTTACTGTCTGAGCCACCAGGGAAGTCCAATTAAAAAGAATGCATTTGAATCAGTTCTAATGAGGTGGATGAAACGGGAGCCTATTATACAGAGTGAAGTAAGTCAGAAAGAAAAACATCAATACAGTATATTAACACATAAATATGGAATTTAGAAAGATGGTAATGATGACCCTATATGCGAGACAGAAAAAGAGACACAGATGTAAAGAACAGACTTTTTGACTCTGTGGGAGAAGGCGAGGGTGGGATGATTTGAGAGAAAAGCACTGAAACGTGTATTACCATGTGAAACAGATCGCCAGTCCAGGTTTGAAGGATGAGACAGGGCACTCAGAATCGGTGCACTGGGATAACCCTGAAGGATGGGATGGGGAGGGAGGTGGGATGGGGGTTCAGGATGGGGAACACATATACACCCATGGCTGATTCATGTCAATGTATGGCAAAAACCACCTCAATATTGTAAAGTAATTAGCCTCCAATTAAAATAAATACTTTTTTAAAAGTCCTATTAACTTACATTATAAAATCAGCAATGCTTTCTTTTAAATTCATATTATTCAGAATAACATATTAAGAGATGTTTTCTTTTAATTTTCTGTTTGCTTTTCCATTGGTGTTGGCTCCTAACTTTCTGGCTTTTGGTTTTAAATCTCTTAGCTCTTCAGTCTCTTGGTCAAGCACTTAATAACTTTAAACTTAAAAAATTTTTAAGAATAGAATCTATCTCATCCTAAATGAGTACAGCTATTCCATTTTCCTGTTGTATTTCCATATTTTTTAATTTAAAAATTGATAGTTTATTACTTGATAATGAAAGATAATACACAGGTTCAATTTTTATATCAAATGCTGTGTTTTTTTAAGATAATGAGGATTTCTTTAATTTTCATGGGTGATTCTAATATAAAAATACTGATGATGCTTAGGTATAATTTTTCTTAAAAGGAGGATATAACTGTCTATTTTCAAGTACAGTATGTCTGTTACTTTCCATAATTTCACTAAATAAATGATTTAGTTGGTATATGAGACATTGAAAGATAGGGAATGACTCTTTTAAAACGTCAGAGAGGTTAAACATTTTCTGACTCTTTCTCAGATTAGTCTAAATGACAGATATACTTTAAAACAGGCTTCCAGGTTTCCAAGCAAACACACCCAAGTACATTAATTAACATATTAACAGCCTTAGACTGTTTACAAATGCTATACTTACACTGCTTATGATGTCACACAAATAATTTTGATTCAGGTTGAATGTGTCAACAGGAGAACATAAAAATTCTAAGCAAACGAATTCTGAGACTCAAGTGATTGCACTGCCAGAAATGCTAGTTAAACCAAACATTGGTGCAGCCAAAGAACATCAAGGAACACCACTGTTTTCAACATTTGTGGTTTCCTCGTATAAGGGACCTATTCTGCTCAGATTTGGATGTGGCACAAGGGGGCTTTTTAAAAGCAAGGTATATTTCAATTTTTAAAAAAATCTCAATACAGCTGAGTGAATGTAAAGATGCTCTCAGATACTCACATTCTTCAGTCTCTACAAATATGTCTGCTTGTTGCCACCTTGTTGCCTCACCTAAAACATTCTTATTTGTGCATATCAAATATTCTAATGTGATATGGTCCCTTAGGCATGGTTCCAGTTTGGGTCTAAAATTCTTTTCCCTTCTAGTGAAGAATGTTGTTGTTGTTTTGATTGCTAAGTTGTGTCCGACTTTTGTGACCCCATGGATTGTTGCCCACCAGGCTCCTCTGCCCATGGGATTTCCCAGGTAAGAATAAGTGGAGCAGGTTGCCATTTGTTTTTCCAGGGGATCTCCCCAACCCAGGGATCAGATGTGCATCTCCTGCATTGGCAGGCAGATTCTTTACTGCTGAGTCACCAGGGAAGCCCCTAGTGAAGAAGAGATCTCCTGAAAATTTTGCAGGAACAGATTATCATCATACTAAATATCTTTCCTCTAAACCACTCTGACCACTGCTGACTGAGCTTACCAGGCAGACCATTCAAAAAGGTGGGGTATGTTCCTTCTTGTGGCACTGACAAGTTATTAATAGTATTTTAACGTAAAACTTCAGGGCAATTTATACAAATTCTCTTCTCTATGAAATGATTTCATTTTCGCACATTAAAGCTGATTATAAAATCCTTAGTCCAAAGCAATATATGCCAACAGTAAAACTAATAAAAGTATTAATATTATTCTTTTATGGGTATATACTACCTCACTGAACATCTGTATTCTGAGAACTCTAAGTTTAGTCATAAGCAGCCACATTAAAAGGTAAAAATGGAAGCAGGTTATCTCCATTCACCCTTTTCAAAATAATGCAATGGCTACAATGCAAATTTTCAAGCCAGAAAGACCTAGGTTTGAAATCTAACTCTGTGGCAGTCTGTTTAAATCATGCACACTTTGAAAAGTTCTTGGCAGTAATATAAGTTATCAACCTCATTATTTAATTAAAATATTAGTTAGCCTTCTCTCCTAGGAAGCTTCAGGATTCTAAAAATTCCATTTACTGTATGTTTTTCTGTATCTACCATTAATGGAATATGCCTAAAAGTACTCCCAAATTGCGGTGTCCTCTTTGAAACATTTGAAATTCTTAGTGAAAGCTGTTGTCAAGCTAGAGTTCAATATCCAACCAAACTAACTTCCAAATCTGAAAGTAGAATAAATAATATGTTTCAGATACTGAAAAGTTCAGAAAACTCAGCTTTATGCATTTTTTCTTTTAAAGGTACTGAGGGATGTAAAGGCAATAAAAAGTTTCTCCCTTGAATTCTGGACATATATCCAGCTGGTAACTTGACATTTACAATTGGATGTTGAATAGGCATTTCAAAATAAGTAAGTCCAAAACAGAATTCATTTCAACTCTAAATCTGCTGTCCCCGCAATCTTCTACATTACGGTTCCCCTGGTTTAAAACCCTGAAGCTAATTTTGACTTCTTCATCTTGCACCCAGGCGTATTCTGTCAGCAAAGCCTAATGGTTCAACTTTTAAACTATATCCAGAATCTGACCATTTTTCGTTAATTACACTGCCAGTTATAGTCCCAACCACCAGTATGTCTCATGTGGTTTTTTGCAGCAGTCTCCATGTTTCCATCCTTTTCTCTTACTGTCTAGTTTGTACCATTTTATTTTTCCTCAACTTGTGCCTTTTTAGAAAGTCAGTGAGGTCAAAACTATTCCTGTACGAATACTACATGTGATTTGCCTTTTTAACTCACATTCTCTGGTGAGTGTATAGAGTTTTCTTCAGGCTATATGATGTCAGTGAACATAATGAATGTCAGGCATTAAAGACACGTGTAACAATATAAGACAATGACATTGTCTTTCTTTGGGGGAAAATACAGTTATTTTCATAAAAATACATTATGTGTGTTAACATGTTTTCTTGTTATTTTAAAATAAGTTAATAAATACTTAACAGTTTTAAATTTCTCTTTGTCATCCCATGGACTGTAGCCCACCAGGCTTCTCTGTCCATGGATTTTTCCAGGCAAGAATACTGGAATGGGTAGCCATTCACTTCTCCAGGGGATCTTCCCAACCCAGGGATCAAACTTGGGTCTCCTGCATTGCAGGCAGATTCTTTACTGTCTGAACTACCAGGGGAGCCCAATATAGTAAATATTTAGAGGTATAACCCATGTAAAGCTCTTTGGGAGTCCTCAACAATTTTTTAAGATTACAAAAGCACTGAAGCCACTGGCTAATGGCTTCTCTATACTGCAACCAGAGTGATCCTTCTAAAACTCAAGTCATATGGGACTACCCTGTGGTCCAATGGTTAAGAATCCTCTTCCAATGCAGGGTATGTGGGTTTGATCTCTGGTCAGGGAACTAAGATCCCATGTGCCACAGAACAACAAAGTCTGTGTGCCTCAACTACTGAGCACTTGCATTCTAGAACCTGCACACCACAACCAGAGAGAAGCCCATGAATTGCAACAAAGATCCCTCAAGCTGCAAGGAAGACCTGACACAGTCAAATAAATAAATACAATAAATAAATAAATAAAATAAAACTCAAGTCATAGTTTGACCCTCAGTTGCTCAGAACCCTCTAATGGCCCCTTACTGCACTCACAGGAGAGGAGGACACACACTCTGTGAGCCTCCAGTCTCCTCTCCTAATAGCTACTAGTTTCCCCAGTGCCTTCCATCCACACTGGCTTCCTTGCTGTTGGCCCATCAGGCCAAGGATATGCCTTTGTGTTTGCTGTTCCCTTTTCTTGGCTCTCTCCTCAGATATGGATGGCTCCCTCCCTTCCTCCAGGTCTCTGCCTTATGAGCCATATTTTTATGGTTTCTCTTTCCAGATATTTAAATACTTGTGAATATTTCCCTGTTCTTCTATGGTTAGTACTACCCCTTATCTTTGCCACACAGATATTTGTTTACCCTACCACATCTGTTACAGAGTACGTTATGAAGGATAGTGGCTGGTTTTTAATTTCCTCAAAGGAGAGCAGATCAGGTGGTGGTTTGCACCCAGTATGGTCTGCAAAACACAAGGCTGATCTCAAGGGATTATCTGTCTAAACCTTCAGGCAAGAGCATATTCGACGCAGGGCAGAGAGCCCCAACTCTGTTCAATTTTTAAACAAAGACACAGCCTTTATGAAAATTTGTGGCAAGTCTGATGACTTGGTGTCAGCAAATTCTTTTTAAATTCTTATGCTGAAAGTTAAGCTTCTATCTCTTTTCAAAAGAGAAATACAATCACTCTTCAGATTCAATTGAAGATCCCTTTATACCACTGGAAGTAATTATTCAATTTCTCCTTGTATTCCTCATCTTAGCTGAAATATCCCAAGTCCTTTCATTTTTTCCGCATAGATTTTGCTTTTCCAATCTTCTAATCCTCTTTGTGATGGTCTTTTGACTCATTTCCAAGTTTTTCATCTTCCTATTTGGGTAGTCCTAAATTGAAATATTAATAATGCGGTATCAAAAGAATCCTAGAGTCTACTTTTATTGTAACCCATTGTTATGTTTTTAATATACACTAATACATTGCCTTATAAATGAAAAAGTGTGTCAAATCTGTTTGTGTAATATAACTTCCAACCTCCTCCCAGAAAGAAATTAATGTTCCTGATACAATGCTTAATTAAATTATTCTAATAAACTTTAATGACATTAAGATATTCTGGGAGATTAGTTACCAACCCAAGCAGTTGATAAATTGTCAACCACGAGTTTAGTAGCCTTTAACCAAATATTATTGTTTTTGATGTTGAATCTAACACTTTTCTAAACATTCTCTTTTCCTATATAATATCCCTACAAAGAGCAAATCTTTGAATCAGCCTACTAGAGAGCTTTTTTAAAAAAACACCAGTAATAAGTCATCAACCAAGAGTTTAGTAGCCTTTAACCAAATACTACTTTCTTTTGATGTTGAATCTAACACTTCTCTAACCATTCTCTTTTCCTATAAAATGTCCCTAGGAAGAGCAAATCTTTGAATTAGCCTACTAGAGAGCTTTAAAAAAACAAAACAAAACACCAGGGACTCTATTGTAATTCTTCGATACATGCTAACAACAAAATTATTTTTTTAATATATATGCAGGCATCAGTAAACTTACTCTATAGAAGGAAAGTGAAAGTGAAAGTCCTGTTGCTCAGCCCTGTCTGACTCTTTGCCACCCCCTTGGACTGTAGCCTATCAGGCTCCTCTGTCCATGGAACTCTCCAGGTCAGAATACTGGAGTGGGTAGCCGTTCCCTTCTCCAGGAGATCTTCCCAACCCAGGGATTGAACCCAGGTCTCCCACATTGCAGGCAGATTCTTTACCATCTGAGCCACCAGGGAAGCTTTACAGATAGAGAGATAGCAAATATTTAGGCCTTATAGATCACATCTGGTCTATGTTATATATTATTTAAAATTTCTTTAAACAACCCTCCAAAAATGTAAAAACCAATCTCAGCAAGCAGGCCATACAAAAACAGGTTGTAGACTCAAGCTACACAGCCCATAGTTTGCTGATTTTTGTTGTCACGGTTCTTGGAGGTCCCATGGAGATTTACTCATCGCAAACTAGCAGCCACTGGATCAAGGAACTTCATGGCATGTACCCTTGCTTCTCTTCCTGAGCCTGGAGTATTTTTTTGCTGATCTACAGCAATTTTATCTCTTGAATGTCAAAGTCTGGTGGCCACCTGAAAGGGCTCTTGTTCCACTGGGTTTACGATGATTTACTATCTGAATTGAGAGCTTGGAGAGCAGTCTGGACCATAAGAATTGGTTAAACTTGGGGTTGGAGTTAAAGAACTCCTCCCCAAGATGAGATCAGAGAGGTATTTTGATATTTGAGTGACGTAAAGGACTCCCAAGACGGGGAGTCAAGTGTAGAATCCAAAGTTTCCATGCCATATTTTAAATTTGAGAATTTCAATGACCAGTGTTTTGAATTTGACACATTCCACGGCCAAATCTCTGTTATAATACTAAGAAAAACAAAAGCCCTTCAAAAGGAAGCTTAGGAAGAACAACTATGCATTTTTAGGGGAAAAAAGGTATCTAAAACTTGGAAGTGAGGCAAAAAGAGGGCAGATATCCTTTTATTATTATACTGCAGAAGTGTTTAACTGGCCTACCCAAGAATAATTTAGGGAAATATATTTTGTTTGACTTGCTAATTACTACTGATTACATCTCAGAATTGTAGATTTTTGTTCGGTAGAAAAGAAAACCCAAAACATATGTTTTTTTATTGCCCTGAAGGACGTAACATAGTTTTGTATCTAACCTAGTAATGTTATTCTAACATTCCTTTTTCAAACAGTTCCTGGAATGCTCTTTAAACTAAATGTTTTGCCATCTTACCAGCTCTCTCAATAAGGAGTTGAATAAATCTTTGACAGGTTCATTCTATATTCATCGAGTCATGTTTAACTTTTAAAAAATTATCCCTTGACAACGTTCACAGAAGTCTTATCTTGTGTTTTCTTACAGTGGGTTTGTTTGTGTATATGTTTGCACTTGTATTCACATTTGTCTAACAGTTAAAAAACTGTATGCAGGAATTGGTTCAGAGGTTGTTTTGTATATTTGTCTGTTTCTATAGTTATTTACAGTGCTTTGTGTTTTTTTGTTTGTTTGTTTGTTTATTTTGTGGTCAGTGAATTCTTTGGCCACTTACTACAACTATACTTTTTCCCTTGCTTTGAATATCTCTAAGAATGAAGGTTAAGTGGTCGGAGTTTGTCTTTTTTTCCCCTAGAAAAACACCTCTTTAAATAGATTTATGTTGAAATAAAGGCAGAAGGGGAAATCTGCTTGGGTGATTTCATAAGGCTGTGTAGTAAAGAGTAAAGGGAAATTTCTGTCAAGAATTGGTCTGACAGTGGATTAAAAGAATAATTCAAATAGGTAAAAAAGATAGAATCTACAATTTAAAAAGACAGCCCCTCTCTCACCCTCCTGGGCAAAAGAGTAGTGCCTGAAAGAACGTTAGCCAAGGAAAGGTGTTTTACTTTTAAAAGTGCCTTTCCCTCTTTCCAGAGGGAAATTAACAGGACTGTAAAGACTAAAATGAATTCACATATCCCAAGCAGGAGGTAATAAACATATATACCTAGAATAAGGAAACACAAAAAATATTCACCACTGTCTTACAACAAAAAGAGGAAAAATGCACAAAAGGGAAGTTTGCAGGTAATGGGTGGAATTGTCAGTAAGGATGAGGAACTAAAACCTATGCAAATAGCTTTCTGGTCACCCTTCAACAGCTCTTTCTATATTTCTCAATCAGAATGTTTAATTCAAAGAGATTTAGCAAAGCTTTATAGTACTCTGCACTGAATTACATAAAATTCAAAGTTCAATTGATATTCCTGATAATGAGTACTCAGAACAAATTTAACTATTTTCTTAAATTTCACTAAAAGGCAGTTAAAAGTCTTAGCCCTGATTTTATTCTAGATTGGGAGATCATGAAAAAATTATACCTCATTTATACCATAGTGTTAAACACAGAGACACCAGATAACCCAGCAATTCCACCTCTACACAGATCTACCTAACAGAAATCAAAACATATGTCCACACAAATGCTTATATGAGTGTTCACAGGAGCCTTACTCCTCACAGTCTCAAAGTGGAAGCAACCTGAATAAATGCCCATTAATTGAAGAATGGAAAGAGAAGATATGGTATACCCCTATAATGGAATATTATTTGGTAATTAAAAGGAATGCTGTACTGATACACGCTACAACTCAGATGAATCTTAAATATATGCTAAGTGAAAGAAGCCAGTCACAAAAGATTACATATAACATGATATTATTTACTGAAATTTCTACAACAAGCAAATCTATAGAGACTGAGGACAGACAGCTGCCTAGAGCTTCAGAGAAGAAATGGAGGCATGTTGGGGAGTGATAGTTTATGGTACAGATTTTTTTGGGGAGGTGATGAAAATGTTCTAAAACAGACTATGGTAATAGTTGTACAATTCTGTAATTATTCTAAAAACCACTGAATTATATACTTAAAAAAATAAGTGTTATAGAAGATGGGTTATATCTCAATAAAGCTGTTAAAATGTATTTTAGTTCCTGCATGACTGACCTGTACTCTGATAGGATGCCTGTTTAATTGGAAGTTACTAACTTCTTTGTATTTGTCTCATGAAACTGAAACTGAAATTGTTAGTCACTCAGTCATGTCTAACTCTTTGCGACCCCATGGACTGTAGTCCACAAAACTCCTCTGCCCATGGCATTCTCTAGGCAAGAATACTGGAGTAGGTTGCCATTCTTTTCTCCAGGAGATCTATCTTCCCAACCTAGGGATCGGATCTGGGTTTCTCACATTGCAGGCAGATTCTTTACCGTCTGAGCCACCAGGGAAGCCATGGTCAGATCATTTCTGTTTTTGTTGCTGAGAATTATGTTTTATTTGGCATATAAAACTGAGAACACAGCATCTCAGATAGTTCTGAGCTCAGACAGCTCCCCAGATCATTATTTACACTAAAAATTTATGTCTTTGTTCATATGTTCAACAACATTGAATTATAACTAGTGCCAGTTTATTTAATGGTTGTTGCACTCCTACAGTAATGTGAAACCATGAAATGTCATATTTCTCTGATACATTCTAATATGAACTGTGATTACATCATTTTTAAATGGAAGTATAAACTGTAATTAAAGACAATTAATATGAAGACTTAGGACTAATAACTAATTAATGAACAACCTTTGGCAAATAATATATGATAGTTTTAACCTATGTATAATATCTATACATAAATATAATTTGTTCTTTATAACATTTAAATAATAATAATATGATTATAACATGCTTTATAAAATTTCTTTTATCTTAAGAACTGAGGTGTAACACTTTAAATACTGTCGTCCACCATTGTTTAGCTTATGTGATTTACATGATAAATAATACACGGAAATAAAATTAGCTGTTTTTAATTAGCTTAATAGAATAGGTAACTGGTAACTAAGAAAAAACTTTTCCCAATATGAAGATGTAAAATTATTTACTTACCATATATTCTACCTAATTGACAAAAGATATTTTTTCCTTCACTCAAACCAAATGTGTTCTTTCAGAAGGGGCAATTAGTTTTCCTGCTTTGGGGCTGCTTTTTGAAATTTCAAAATCATAAATAACTAAAAGCAAACAAGCAGAACAATAAGAGACTCCTGGACTCTAAAGAAATTAAAATTCTGAGATTTCTTAAACACTTTCTTAGTTGTAGTTAATAAGCCAGCGACCCATATGGCCTTCTCTTATTACTGGGCATCTGTATTCTTATCTGAAAACATTTAAAAATGTTGGTTTAAGATTGTTTCTAATTTGGAGCAATAAAAAAGGAGCATTTTTTTTTAACATTCAAAACACGTTTGAGACACATTAGACAGCCTCTAGGTAACACCAAAGGTGTGCTCCCTCTCCTATAATCCAGGATGGGGTACTCACAAGTAAAAGAGATGCTGGAAATAATTAGTTTTAATTGATTTGCTCCTTAAATTCCTTAATTAGGGCAACAGTAGGCTGTTCTGTTTATTGCAGTGACATTATGGGGAGAGCTGTTAAGTAAAAAAGTTAAACAAAATGTTATTAATGTGATTATGTTATTAGATACCCTTTCAGGATAAGTAAAATCATCTTCAAGTTCAGGTACAAGGGCTGACTGAAACAGTCACTGACAACAGATTTATTTCAAAGATTTTGTTTCTAAATTTTAAATATCCACATGTTAATTAGAGATGAGTGTGGCATTTATCTTTAGTTGTTGCTTTGTAGATTCCTTGGGATATGGAATCCTAATTTCAAACACAAAGTCTGTAAGTAGACATACTTTTACTTCTTCCTTTCCAATCTTTATGTCTTCAATTTTTTTCGTCCTTATTGTACTGGCTGCTAAGTCGCTTCAGTCATGTCCGACTCTGTGCCACCCCATAGACGGCAGCCCACCAGGCTCTCCCATCCCTGGGATTCTCCAGACAAGAACACTGGAGTGGGTTGCCATTTCCTTCTCCAATGCATGTAAGTGAAAAGTGAAAGTGAAGTCGCTCAGTCGTGTCCGACTCTTAGTGACCCCATGGACTGCGGCCCACCAGGGTACTCCGTCCATGGGATCCTCCAGGCAAGAGTACCAGAGTGGGGTGCCATTGCCTTCTCCTACAAAATATGGTATAATGCTAAAGGGGGAGAAGACTTATCTTTGGAAACCAGCTAAAGAGCTAATCAGTTAACTTAGGCAAGAATCCAATGACCTTGAACCCACATTTTTTATCTAGCCTAACAATAATATCTAACCATCCACTATGCTTATAAAATGTCCCTAGTCGGGATGAATTTTTAAACTACTTCTGACCTACCAGAAGTCTTTTACATGTAAAACTAAAATAAAACTGTAACACAGACTCAAAAATGATTTGTCCAAAAAGTGTTTTCTAACAGTTTCTTCAGTCTACTAGTTATCCATCACCATCTCCATAGGATTAACTTTACTTTTGCCCTAATGGCATGTAGTTAGTCTTTTTCCATCTTGCATTTCATTCATTTATTCATTCAACAAATATTTACCGATCCTTTGTGAACATATTAGGTACTACTGTAAATACTGGTGATATAGAAATGAACACAACAAAACAAACAAAAGTCTAGTATATTTTATGTTTGTTTTATTTATTTTTCTTCAAGGTACAATCCTATACTTTCCTTAAGTGAATTTCAGTGCTCAGTTTTGATTATTTCCTTCATTTTTATTTTGCCAAGCTCATTTCCAACTCTTGCTTCAATACTACATTATGCACCATGGGGCCACATACAGAAATATAAGATACACGTTATACCATCAGCTCCTTAGATAAAGTGCTTAAACACTCAACAAAGATCCAAGCCCTAGACATACCCCTACTTCTAGCTCCTCAACTTTTACCATTTTCTGGTTACAGGGATCTACATAGCTGTGCATTAACTAGAAAGGTATTTTTGTGTGCTATATATAGTATTTCCTAACTTTGCTGATGGGAAATTATCCTGGACCTTGCTAATTTCAGGGCACATAATAGAAATTAGCTTGAAGCTGTTTTCCTAATGAAGCTATTCTCATAGTTATTTTTAAAAATCAAGGTGTTATTAGCTAAGTGACCCCCAAAGTATTTTTCCAGAAGCTAGATTTATAGGTTATATCATTCCTATTTAAAAAAAGATATTTGAATCTGTTTCTAATTTTAATATATTCCTAAGGTATTCGAGAAAGAGTAGTTAGTAATTTGTATTGATTACTGGACCCATGAGTTTTCATCTATTTAGCTTATGTAGTGACTTTTATTTAGGACTTGTTTTGATGTTCTGAATTCATGTTTTACATAATACTCTAAATTTCCAGTGACATATAGAAATATTTCTGTGTACATGTGTCACGACCCCATTAAGAAGAATAACTTCTAATTACACTCTTAAATTTCATTTCTAGAATTTAAAATAACAGAAAGGGATATACTGTAAGATGGCAGGTTAGAAACTTTAGTGCAAAATGTATCATAAGTGTTTATTCCACAACTGTTTCTTGAGCAGCTCTGTTCCAGTCACTGTGCAGGTGCTGTGGATACAGAAGTGAACAAGACCGATACGGCCAAATGGCCTCTGCCCTCACGGGACTTTCAGTGCAGCTCTAAAAATCAAACAAAGAGAAAAGATGTGGAAAACAAAGATATTTCTGAAGCCTTGAGGGGAAAGGAGAGGGGGAAAGAACAATACAGTTAAAAGCTGAAAGAAGATGTGTTGTGGTGGAGGAAGGAGCACGCAAAGGCTGTGTGTGTGTACGCTCAGTGGTGTCCAACTCTTTGCAACCCCATGGACTACAGCCCATCAGCATCCTCTGTCCACGGAATTCTCCAGGCAAGAATACTGGAGTGGGTTGCTATTTCCTTCTCCAGGGGATCTTCTTGACCCAGGGATCAAACCCTCAGCTCTTGTGTCTCCTGCACTGGCAGGTGGATTCTTTACCACTAGTGCCATCTGGGAAGCCCACAGGCTCCAAGTGCCAAAAGAAGCCAATATATAAAGAAGCCAAGCTCCTCTAACCCTAAAGGCTCTGAGATTCCATGTCAGAAGCCCAGGCTTATGCTCCCTATGGAACCAGAGGATGGAAACAAACACGAAAAAGCTAAGAGTGACTTCAGAAGTCCCACCCCCACCACCAAATATCTACTTGTTGTGAGTTAAGATTTCTTTGATAGGGAACACAGTGTTTCATAATAATAAACAATTGCCATAAAATGCAAATGCTCTAATAAAGACAAACTAATTTATACTCATTAAAACTGAACAATCACAAGAATGATGGTTAGTATCAGAGCCTTCCCAGCATAACAGAAGTAAGTAAATAAAAGATGTTGCACATTTAAAGTTTAAGGAGGGTTTCCCATCCCTAAAACAAAAGAATGCAGGTAGAGGCCGGTCTGGAAGATAACTTAATGAATGTAATAATGCTGCCAAGATGAAACTGGTACAATTGGAAGATATATTTTTACAAATACATTTCAGCTTAAGAGCCAATGAAATATGATTTCTTATAAAGGAAAAATGTGTATGTATACACTGTTCTTCATGTCTTTTAGTTCCACATGGCTCATTTGTGATTTTCAAACATAATCTAGAATCATGTTCCTCCATTTGTTCTCAACAGGGGGGGCAATCTTGTCCCTGTCAAACACTTGGACTGCTGTGTGCTATGCTTAGTTGCTCAGTTGTGTACTACTCTTTGTGACCTCATGGAGTGTAGCCTGCCAGGCTTCTGTGTCTGCAGGGATTCTCTAGGCAAGAATACGGGAGTGGGTTACTGGGTCTGCAGGGCAGAGGAAAAGAATCTTCAGGGTGTAGCCTGCCAACAGGCCACAGCACCTAAGTGGGTAGACAGGGTATCTGTGGCATTACAATTAGATACATTACAATGTATTTAAAAATATGTATCCCTGGAAGGAAGGTGGGCATGAACTAAAGGTTGAGAAATGCTTCCCTAAGAGCTTCATTACTCTCTCTTGTGCTTCTAGCCTTTGGGCAGTGTTTGAGTTCAGCCAAAATAACTTTCCTCCTTGCTCTTCCTTCCCACCCATCTCCAGTAAGGACAGAGCGTTCATTCTTTTGAGGTCTTTAAAGAATCTATAGTTCTCCTGAATGCCTTTGACCTCAAATACCCAGTCATCTGGAACACTTTCAGTTGTTTCCCTAAGCTTTACAACAGTTTTCTTAAAACCGGTTCTTGAATTCTGCCTTTTTCTCTTTTCTTAACTGTATTCGTTTTCTGAATATTACCATGTCTCTATTGACTGCCATTCACAGACTATAGAATCATATTCTAAAAGGACAGTCGATCCAACACCAGAAAAGGATTTTAAATTCACTCCCTGAACTTGTGACAGTGCGTTACACTTTTAAGTAGGTAGCCCAGGCTATTTTTTTGTTTCACGCCTGATATTGGAAAAGAGTTCAGGTATTCTTTACCTTTTAATATGTTTATGAAATTTTCACTATATATGCTGAACTATCTACTTTACATAAAGTTCTGAGATTACCCTCTTGCCCTTCTGTGACTGTGCTGAGAGCGAATTGGAGTACGTTATTGTTCTAGGTATTCGAGGCCACACTAGTTTCCACTCTTGCCCATCTTGACCTCACAGTCTCTTTTCTATTTCTATAGTCCAGGAATGACCCATATCTAAACACGCCTATTATTAATAATAAATAATAGTATTTGTTATTATTGTCATAGTGTGTGATAGTGTGTGATAGTGTGTGATATATATATATATATACAATGGCACCCCACTCCAGTACTCTTGCCTGGAAAATTCCATGGATGGAGGAGCCTGGAAGGCTGCAGTCCATGGGGTCACTGAGGGTCAGACACGACTGAGTGACTTAATTTTTACTTTTCACTTCCATGCATTGGAGAAGGAAATGGCAACCCACTCCAGTGTTATTGCCTGGAGAATCCCAGGGACTGGGGAGCCTGGTGGGCTGCGGTCTATGGGGTTGCACAGAGCCGGACACGACTGAAATGACTTAGCAGCAGCATATATATACATATATATATATACATGTATGTGTGTGTATATATATATACACATACACACACAGACATATATAGAGAGAGAACATAGCATAGTATAGTAATATTATAGTGTTTCATTTCTTTTACCAGTTCCTTTAAAATTTTTCCACCTCTGATATTTGTGGTGAGACTATATGGGTCTTTTCCCCATGCTAATTCTCTCATTATTCTCTCATAATTCTAACAGAAGCATAAGATATTAAGAAGAGGTGGCAAGAATACACAGAAGAACTGTACAAAAAAGATTTTCACGACCCAGATAATCACGATTGTGTGCTCACTCACCTAGAACCAGACATCCTGGAAGGTGAAGTCAAGTGGGCCTTAGGAAGCATCACTACCAACAAAGCTAGTGGAGGTGATGGAATTCCAGTTGAGCTATTTCAAATCCTAAAAGATGATGCTGTGAAAGTGTTGCACTCACTATGCCAGCAAATTTGGAAAACTCAGCAATGGCCACAGGACTGGAAAAGGTCAGTTTTCATTCCAATCCCAAAGAAAGGCAATGCCAAAGAATGCTCAAACTACCGCACAATTGCACTCATCCCACATGCTAGTAACTGCTACTGCTGCTAAGTTGCTGCAGTTGTGTCCAACTCTGTGTGACCCCCTAGATGGCAGCCCACCAGGCTTCCCTGTCCCTGGGATTCTCCAGGCAAGAACACTGGAGTGGGTTGCCATTGCCTTCTTCAATGCATGCAAGTGAAAAGTGAAAGTGAAGTCGTTCAGTCATGTCCGACTCAGCAACCCCATGGACTGCAGCTTACCAGGCTCCTTCATCCATGGGATTTTCCAGGCAAGAGTACTGGAGTGGGGTGCCATTGTCTTCTCCACATGCTAGTAAAGTTATGCTTAAAATTCTCCAAGCCAGGCTTCAGCAATATGTGAACCGTGAACTTCCAGATGTTCAAGCTGGTTTTAGAAAAGGCAGAGGAACCAAAGATCAAATTGCCAACATCCACTGGATCATGGAAAAAGCAAGAGAGTTCCAGAAAAACATATATTTCTGCTTTGTTGACTATGCCAAAACCTTTGACTGTGTGGATCACAATAAACTGTGGAAAATTCTGAAAGAGATGGGAATACCAGACCACCTGACCTGCCTCTTGAGAAATTTGTATGCAGGTCAGGAAGCAAGTTAGAACTGGACATGGAACAACAGACTGGTTCCAAACAGGAAAAGGAGTACGTCACGGCTGTATATTGTCACCCTGCTTATTTAACTTATATGCAGAGTACATCATGAGAAACGCTGGGCTGGAAGAAACACAAGCTGAAATCAAGATTGCCGGGAGAAATATCAATAACCTCAGACATGCAGATGACACCACCTTTATGGCAGAAAGTGAAGAGGAACTAAAGAGCCTCTTGATGAAAGTGAAAGAGGAGAGTGAAAACTTTGGCTTAAAACTCAACATTCAGAAAACTAAGATCATGGCATCCAGTCTCATCACTTCATGGCAAATAGGTGGGGGAAACAGTGGAAACAGTGGCTGACTTTATTTTTCTGGGCTCCAAAATCACTGCAGATGGTGACTGCAGCCATGAAATTAAAAGACACTTACTCCTTGGAAGGAAAGTTATGACCAACCTAGACAACATATTAAAAAGCAGAGACATCACTTTGTCAACAAATGTCCATCTAGTCAAGGCTATGGTTTTCCCAGTAGTCATGTATGGATGTGAGAGCTGAACTATAAAGAAAGCTGAGCGCTGAAGAATTGATGCTTTTGAACTGCAGTGTTGGAGAAGACTCTTGAGAGTCCCTTGGACTGCAAGGAGATCCAACCAGTCCATCCCACAGGAGATCAGTCCTGGGTGTTCATTGGAAGGACTGATGTTGAAGCTGAAACTCCAATACTTTGGCACCTGATGAGAAGTGGTGACTCTTTTGCAAAGACCCTGATGCTGGGAAAGATTGAGGGCAGGAGGAGAAGGGGACGACAGAGGATGAGATAGTTGGATGGCATCACCGACTCACTGGACATGAGTTTGGGTAAATTCAGGGAGTAGGTGATGGACAGGGAGGCCTGGTGTGCTGTGGTTCATGGGGTTGCAAAGAGTTGGACATGACTAAGCAACTGGTCTGTTCTCTCATGAAAGTCAATTTGATTGTATCTTCCATACTGTGCCATGATTAGTCCTATTTTCAACCAAATGGTTTGAAATCCTCCTTGCTTATTATCTTAACCTTCTCTCTAAGGCAGGTACAGGTATACCTGTTTTTTGAAAGTTCCCTTTACATCACTTCAGTTTTATGAAAGACCTATAGTGGTGCCTGTTTTGACTAACTGAAAGAAATCCAAAAAGGATTTTTGCACTTATGGAAAAGAGAGGTAAAAAGCAAAAATAGTGTTCAGCATTGGTTTTGCAGTAAGCAGAAATACAGAGGCAGGGAACACCCAGGGCAGCAGCGACAGTGGCACCGCCAAGCTCCTCCCCCAGGAACTACACTCAGCATCTCCACATCAAGCCCCATAACTTTGAACAGTATCTGTGAGCATCTGCGCTTTATCTCCATGTATTCTGTGCATCGGTTAGTAAGATGTGTCCTAGGATAACTGTTCCTTCCCTTTATGCTATTTCAGCTTACATAAATTTTCAGAGGAACTCTGCTTGCAGATAATGGGGGAAACCTGCATTTCTTTCCCGTAGGTAAATTATAATCCTAGTTAAAGAAATCCATCGGGGTCATTACCCCATCTAAAATGCCAAACTACTCAAATACTGCTGATGTACTCAATATATTTACAACCTAATGAGGTTACTATACCACCACAGAAGCAATTGATCAATAAAACATAGCTATCTTACCTGGTACCTAATGGCCAAGGCTTTGAAGAACTGTGGCCTTCCAGTAAATGTAATGCCAGTTAAAGGAGTGAAGGAGGCTGGGATGAACAAGTCTCAGAATAAAGCGGAAGGTGCCACTACTCATGTAACAGAGACAAATAACTTGGGTGTGTTTCCTAATTATTGTGAGGATCTCTCTCTGAATATCTGACTCATCTTTCATTCAGGAAATTGAAACCATGAGTGCCGAAGAATTGATGCTTTTGAACTGTGGTGTTAGAGAAGACTCTTGAGAGTCCCTTGGATGGCAAGGAGATCCAACTAGTCAATCCTAAAGGAGATCAGTCCTGGGTGTTCATTGGAAGGACTGATGCTGAAGCTGAAACTCCAGTACTTTGGCCACCTCATGTGAAGAGTTGACTCATTGGAAAAGACTCTGATGCTGGGAGGGATTGGGGGCAGGAGGAGAAGGGGATGACAGAGGATGAGACGGCTGGATGGGATCACCGACTCGATGGACAAGAATTGGGGTAAACTCAGGGAGTTGGTGATGGAAAGGGAGGCCTGATAGAAAGGCAGGCCTGGTGTGCTGCGATTCATGGGTCGCAGAGTCAGACACAACTGAGCGACTGAACTGAACTGATGTTCTATTTGAAGCAAAGCATATAAAGAAATAGAAAAATGTCCTTGTCTTAAAGAGTTTACAGTTTTTTGTAGGATGTTACCTAGACAAATAACCTTAAAAAATGTAAAAATCATTAGGGGGGGATATGTTATCTGAATTATAAATGAACTGACAAATGATTAAAAATGGAAGGTCCATGGCTTACATAGGAGTTGGACCTGGAAGCAGATGCAGAACATTAGCTGGTAGAGACTCAGTAAAGGGTGAGGTATGTGGTAGGGAGATACTAGGATTGCCATGGTGCTCTGAGTGATAAGCAAGGCTGAGATATCAGGAGAGGCAGAAAACAGGATAGTGCATTTGCCAAGATATACAAATTCCATCCCATTGAAAGATGGCTATTAATATTCTAAAAAATGTGCAGAGTAGGGCAAAGGAAAAACTACATAAGGTGAGTAAGTGTATATAAGTCAAGACTACAAAAACAAGGATGTGATTCAAAAGTTAAAGATGCTAAAAAGCAGATAAGGCCTTCATATAAAAGAGTGAATCAATGACAGTGCTGACTAAATGCTATATGCATGTAAAATATACAAATGTAAAATTAAGCAGAAATTTCAATCAGTGGTAGACTACAGTAATTCTTACCATTTATTAAGCACCTACTAGGTGACAGGACCACATTTTGTCCCATTGTGCTAAGTCGCTTCCGTTGTGTCTGACTCTGTGATCCTATGGACTGTAGCTCACCAGACTCTTCAGTCCATGGGATTCTCCAGGTAAGAATATAAGAGTGGGTGGCCATGCCCTCCTCCAGGGGATCTTCCTGACCCAGGGATCAAACTCACTTCTCTTATGTCTCCTGCATTGGCAGGCAGATTCTTTACCACTGGTGCCATCTGGGAAGCCCTTTGTCCCATTACTTCATGGCAAATAGAAGGGGAAAAAGTAGAAGCAATGACAGATTTTATTTTCTTGGGCTCCAAAATTACTGCGAATGGTGACTGCAGCCATGAAATTAAAGGACGCTTGCTCCTTGGAAGGAAAGCTATGACAAATGTAGACAGTGTATTAACAAGTTAAGACATCACTTTGCCAATAAAGGTCCATATACTCAAAGCTATGGTTTTTCCATTAGTAATGTACGGATGTGAGAGTTAAACCATAAAGAAGGCTGAGCATCAAAGAATTGATTCTTTCAAACTATGGTGCTGGAGAAGACTCTTGAGTCTCTTGGACAGCAAAGAGATCAAACCAGTCAATTCTAAAGGAAACCAACCCTGAATATTCATTGGAAAGACTGCTGCTTAAGCTGAAGATCCAATACTTTGGACACCTGCTGCAAAGAGCTGACTCATTGGAAAAGACCCTGATGCTGGGAGGGATTGAGGGCAGGAGAAGGGGGTGGCAGAGAATGAGATGGTTGGATGGCATTACTGACTCAATGGACATGAGTTTCCACAAACTCCAGGAGATAGCGAAGGACAGGGAAGCCTGGTGTACTGCGTCCATGGGATGGCAAAGAGTCGGACACAACATAGTGACTGAACACACAACACACAGGTTTCAGAAGCTGTCCTTTGTAAGCACTGTTACATTGAATGCACACAATGATCCAGCTAGGTAGGCTTTACTTATAAGCCCATTACACACCAAGAAACTGTGGCTCAGAGAAGCTCAATAATGTGAATTAGTTGGCACTTGTTCTATGCAGTAGAGCCAGAACCTGTACCAGCTTTTCCTATCTTGAGGCCATGCCGTTTACCCCATACCAGTCTACAATGATTTATATTTTAAGAGACATTAAGTGAATTAATGATACCTGCATTAGGATACCTGTCACCTCGTAGGTTACAATATGCTTTCATGAGTGTTCTGGGCCTAGAGACATAGCCAGCACTCCAGGGATTAAGTATAAAGTATTTGGGAGTATGTTGCAACTCATGAGGGCATCATTATCATGTGAATGAGAATAGCTGATGAGCCAGAGTGAAATGTTCATTAGGTTAAGCTCTAAATCATTTAATAGACAGCAGTGGCAAGAAGAGGGGTTTGGGAAACAGATGGCCCTGATTCCAAATGTGAATTCTGCTATATACCAGAAAACCCTGAACAGGTGACCTGACTTCCTTAATCCTCCATTTCCTCATACAGTCCTTATGGTAAGTTAACAATAAATTTATTTAGGAAAAAAAAAGGCAGCTTTGAATAACAAAAAAGTAAATCATTAAGACTAGAGGATTTGGATATATGTATTTGTGTAATAGATTCATTTTGCTGTACACCTGAAACTAAAACAATACTGTAAATCAATTATACCCCAATATAAATTAAAAAAAAAGAAAAGACAACTAGAGGCTTGGCTTCATTCAGGCATTAACTTAGCTGTACGGTCTTGGATAAGTCACACACTCTGAGCCTCTCTCTTCTGTAATGTGTGAATGGCCATCTGCCTTAAGGTTTTGTTGTCAGATTTTGAGATCATGCATGTCAGGCATCTAGTTCAGCCTGTGTTACAGTAATGCTTCATACTAGATTATTAACACCACACTTGGCAAAATAAGTGCGTATTTCCACTCTATTTCTTTTTTAAACTTGGGTTTTACTATGAAGTTATGGGTGACTACAACTTAAGTACAGACTATTAAGAATCATTAACAAATTGGTAAAAATTAGATACTTTTTACACTAAAAGCATTCCCTTCTCAAAACACATTTCCTTAAGTGCCTAGTTCATCTGAGAAATAAGAGATTAGTACCATTAACAAAGGCTTTGATCATTTTATTACTAAGAAAGTTGTTAAACATGCTTGCTATCTCTGATACTGCTGGTGGGTGAGTGGGCCTTATCTGTGGTCAAATCTGTTATGTGAACCATGAAAAGCATCCATCCTTGCAAAGCTGCTCCCCACCTCTGCCTCAAAAGCAAACAAACAACCTGACCTAAAGAGAGTATTTGATCACTCCAAAGTAAAGCCAGTCTGGGTCAGGTCCATGGTCTTCCCTATCTAAGCAAATCACAAGAAGGCAAATATCACAGATTGGAGCTGTAGACACTTAATCTGTTACCCATGACCACAGGTTTATGAATCTGAGCAAATTTTGTAAAGTATGGCTTACCTTTGGGGTTTACACAAATCATTTAAAAATAGAATGTAAAGAAAAATAAAAACTATAAAGCTGATGGCTGAGGTGATGGTACCCTACTGTGCGAAGAGAGTTAAGACCAGTTGCCTTCATCTCTCATCTGGACGGCATTTTAATAACTTGTCCATGAAGAAGCCTCCAGTATGCCTTAGGAAACCACTATATACCTGTCCGGAAATGTGACCGTTGGTTAAGGCTACATTTTTTACACGACTGAGAGCTTGTAAGAAATGTGTGACTAAAATAAGCCTTGCCATTTCCTTTACCTGTTCCTCCCCCATAAATCTGCATGAAATAGTCATTCAGATCTCCCTCTGCCCAACGTTGCTGGCACTCACACACAGTTTGATGGGTGCTTATTTTTTACTTTAAGGTAGATAGGGACTTGAAAGTGCTTCCTAACCGGTTTGCTGGGAGCTTAAAATGCTTAAAAAGAATTCGAAAGTGAAGTTTAGCCTTAACTCTTTGAAATATCTGTCTGGGATGTGGGCTAGGTGTCCGTGGCACCCAAAGCTAGGTAAAGAGCAAGGTTTTGAAGGTACTAAAATCCGATGTATACCGTGGGTGGGGGAGGGAAGAACTGGCAGAGGGAGAGAAGAAAGGAATTAGCTTCTACAGAGCACATCCTAAGGTTCCTGAGTCGCTAACTCCATCCCTAGCCGTGTCGTCGCTGAGAACCAGCTGGAAAGGGAAAGACCAGCGAGCCTGGGTTTGTGTCGAAAGCATTGGTCTTGGTCTCAATCGCCGGCCTAGACACCTGGTTTCTGGGGCCCGCGAGATCCAGCGAAACCCTCTCTCCCCTCGGGTCCTGCTGGGGAGCAGGCATCGCGCTCTCGTTCCCTTCGGAGACCTAATTCCTCTCTCTCCCCAAAGTGCTAACTTCAGGGGCTCGGGGGTGGTGAGGAAGAGCAGACCAGTAGGTAAAGACCCTGAGGTCTCAGGGAGGTTTAAGGTTGAAAAGAACGACGATCTTCCCTTGCGTGGCCCCGTTTTCTCCTGGTCCCCCAGCCCCATCCCCCCAAGTCCGCAGAACCTGCCGCGCTGCGCTTGGCGCCAGGCTGGGGTCTCTCACCCGACGCTGGGCTGGCGCGGAATGGGTGGGGTAAGGATTGGCGGGTCCCCGAGCTCCGGCAGCGGATGGCTCCAGGGACCACACGCCGGGCAGGAGCCCACAGTCCGCCCGCCCGAGAGCGGGGGGAAGGCAGGGACGCGAACGAGGCGGGGCGAGTCGTGGCTCCAGCACACCTAGAGGACCGAGCCGGCGGTCCTCGGCGGGCCGTCCCTCTCCATCGCATCCCATCCCATCCCTCGGCGGTCCCCGCCCTTACCTCTGGGCGCGAGGGTGCCGGCTGCGAACGGTGCTGGGGAGCGGCGAGCCGTCTCCCGGCTGGGCTCAGCGGCGGCCAGCGGCAGCGGGGTCGCCCGCCGGGCGGCTGCTCATGGCTCGTCGCGCCCCGAAGCACTGCGGCCGCGGCCACGGCGGCGCCTTCCTCCTAGTCCTCTTCGCGGGCTCCGAGCCGGGACGCAGCTAACGCCCCAGCCCCGCAGCCCTCCTCCCCTCCGCCTCCCCGGCCGCGGACGGAGCCGCCTCCAGCGCCGCCCCGCGAGCAGCAGGGCCAGCGGCAGCCAGCGCCGCCCAGCGCCCGGCCCCGGGGTCGCCGCGCCGCCCGCCGGTCGGCTCCGCGGTGCCAGCCCGCTGTGACGCAGGCCGCCGGGCCCGGGAACTTCCTCCCCGCGGAGACCACCCCGCGCCCGGGCCGGCCGCCGAGGACTTCCTTCAGGGCGCCCACGAAGATCTCCCGCCGCTTGCCGGTGGAGCCACTCCGGCCTCTGGAACGCCCACCTGGCGGCCAGTGCCTGAGGAATGGACCGGGGCCACTACCTTCCCCATCCCTAACCCGAGGCTTCCCTGCGCTGGGCGGCCGCGCTACAGTCGCGGCTCCACCCCGGGGTAAGTTGGAGGGGAGCCGCTATCACTAAAAATAGCCCTTCTGGGCACTCCTCGGAAGGACTTGGGAGGATGGAGATAATCCTTCCTCATCCTGCTCCCCTCACAGATGAGCAGAAGGGTGGGAGGGGGTGGTGGGACACACACAGAGAGACAGAGAACAAAGGCAAAAACCAGCTTTCCTAGACCAAAAAGCCCAGGAGCCGTTCCCTTAACACCTGAGCTTGCTGTCCGCTAGCAACCTCCTTGTTCCCGCATCCTGACAACCTGGCGCCAGGTTCTGGGGAACTGAAATCGAATGCTCCGCCCGCAATTTCCTACTGTGCATGGAGTTGATCTTTCTTGTCAAAACCACCTGTTGTTTAAAGAGTATGGGGGAGGGGGTTTCTTTCTCCCCCCGACCCCCGTCTTAAATCGAACTAAACCACGCTTTTCTTCTCCATCTTTCCCTACCCAATTTCAGGATGAAAAGCGAACTCTGCCTTATTGAAAGCTGAGTCACCTGTATAGAAAATCTCCCCAGTGGAAAAATGTACAGACAAGATTACTAAGTATTTATAAGATCTTCTGGAACGCCTTACCAATATGAGTTTTTCTAAAAGCACAAACAATTAAACTATTGCTTTGTCTTGGCATTCAGCAAAAGAGGGGTTTATGCCAACAGAGCAATTCATAGACAGCTAATCTTTTTTTTTGCTAGTTGGTTTGTTCTTACACCCCAAAACTTGAGAAAGCAGGCCTCTCTCCTTTTAACCTATTTTAATCTCCAAGTCAAAATTAAAATTTGTAAAAAAAGTTGATTTCTTAGCCTTAACTGATTTTTCCGTGCTCCTCTGGCAAATTCCTACACTTTTTCCAATTCCAGTACTGTTGTTGGGTGTCTTTCACAGAAGAAAACCGTCAACCCTCTTAGTCTTTAGGAAATGACCCTAACACTAGCCTTAATTAACCCAGAGAACAACACTTAATTCTAAAGTGGGGCCTTCCTCCTAGATAGCAGGTGGGAAAATTCCTGGAAGTTTCCTAGAGAATAGACAAAGACTGACTAGCAATTTGCTAAAAAAAAATAAAAATAAAATAAAAATTTGAGTATCTGGCAGGCCACCAGGTACTAGCTGAGTTAACTAGTTAACTTGGTTAAGTTAAATACCTTACCTGGATTTAAACAGCGACATGAGCACTAAGGGCACAAATATCCTGCGGAGGGCTTTGTTCTCCAGAGGCTTTCTGCCTGCACCTCTATCCTCCTTGTGCCACTAGTACCCTAAACTCAAGCTTAGTCCTCCCTGAAACGCTGCCTCACTGCCCAGTGTCAAGGAATCACAATGCTGGACTTTGGACTGAGGTGAACCTGGAAGAAATCCCTGCTTTTCCTGTGTAAATGTAAGGAAATTACTGTTACTTCCCCCCACCCCATCAACAATGTAAGTATAGTACTATAGGGTGCTGTGAGAATTAAATAACACACTTAAATCACCAAGAACAGGGCCAAACACTTTATAAGTACTTAGTAAATGGTAGCTGTGGTATTTACTACAATTCATTGCTCAGACAGTAAAGAATTCACCTGCAATGCAGGAGACATGGGTTCAATCCCTGGGTTGGGAAGTTTCCCTAGAGGAGGACATGGCAACCCACTCCAGTATTTTCGCCTGGAGAATCCCCATGGACAGAGGAGCCTGGTGGGCTACAATCTATGGGGTCACAAAGAGTGAGCGACTTGCACTATTGCTCAGAGAACAAAACGACCAGAAACAGCAATGAAGCTTGCAGATGGATTTGAGTCCCTGCAAGTTAAGTCCCTCCCTGCTCTACCCCATTAATTGCAATACCTTTGTCTACTCTGTGCCTGCTTTCTAGTAGGATCAGCTGGACAGTTCTGTGTATAGTCAGGTGATTCCCATGCACCCTGAGGTCTGAGAGGCGCTAGTCTGAAACTCACTATATTGTACTGCTTAGGTCTCCTTTTCTTATTTTACAGAACGTAAGCCTTAAGTCTATAGTCACCTCACTTCAGTCAACACACACACTTATCAAGCCCTCTGTAAAACACTAGGTCAATTAGCAATCAGCCAGCTTCTGTGATTGCTGAACCCTGAGGGTCTCAGAGAAGGATTAGGCTTATTCCCTCATTTCCAGGTGTTCACAGAGCATGGGAGAGGGAATCTGGCATGCACTTGACTCAGTATAAACCATTTTGAACTAAATGTGGTTGAAGTTCAAAGAAAAGAGCGGGCCCTGTGGGCCAGGGCTACCATTTTGATCTTTCATTAAATACTCAGTTCTTTAGGCCAAAGTTTGGCCTTCCAGATGGGCTTCCAGGGTGAGTTCTGTATAGTTACAAGTTAACCATATACTGGTTGACAATAGGGAACAGAAGTAGATCTTTCTGGGCAACTCGTGACCATAGTACAAAATTTGGAATGATGTAGTGTGTGCATGCTAAGTTGCTTCAATTGTGTTTGACTCTTTGTGACCCCATAGACTGTAGCCCACCAGGTTCCTCTGTCCATGGGATTCTCCAGGTGAGAATACTGGAGTGGGTTACTATTTCCTACTCCAGGGTATCTTTCCAACCCTGGGATCAAACTCATGTCTCATGTCTCATTTCTCCTGCATTGGCAGATGGAGTCTTTACCTCTAGAGCCCCCTGGGAAGCCTGGAATGATGTAGATCTGGGCTCAAATCCTGAATCTGCCATTCACCAGCTATGTGATTGTGAGTTTCTTAATTTTTGAATCCCATTTCCCATATCTTTATTGGGAGAATAATACCTTCTTTTTAAGGTTCCAGTGAAGCTTAGAAAGAATATATGCAATTGCTGTGGTAGATTGTATGGAAATGGTGATTATATTACATTATCTTGTTATTAGCTACAATAAAAAGCAGCCTGAGCGATCTCATTCCTTGAAAGCATGTTTCAAAAGTCACCTTCTCTGTAGAGCTCTGCAGGCTCCGGGCAAGCATAATTCTCTCTTCCTTGTGCTCCCATATAACTTATTTTTGAATCTCTGTTTCAGCGTCACATGCCACCATTAACGTTTTGCTTCTCTACTGTTTCTTTATTCAATTCTACATCATTACTAGCAGAGAGCCTGGCAATAAATTTTGAAAGAACAAGTTTAAAAATATTTCCATTTCCTGTACTTGTTCTGACTTTCAGTATAATTTGTATTAAACTGCAGTCTCTAAAACCTCAACCCTTTAGTTTATACTAAAATTATGTGTTATGTACATGTATCTGCTTAAACCTTGATTTTTCAATGCTGGGCTTATTCTTTAAGATCAACCTGCTATGCTTGTGTGTTTTGTATGGGATGTCAGTTGATCCTTCCCAGTAATAGTGAAAGTAAAATCTAAATTCTAAACCCAAACCACCAGCAGAACTTTACCCAGCATTCTCTGCCCACCCTTGCACATCTGCTCAGCAGACCTCTTGTGAGCTTTGTGGGAAGGATCCTGAACTAACAGGAAACTTGGTTGTTTTTAAGTTTCAGCTGTTAACATTGTTGCAACCATTAGCACTTTCTGAATTAATAGCTGGAAGACAAAACCCACCTTTAGCTACAGTTTTTAAATTCTTGACTGTATGCCAATAAAAATGCTCAGACAAGAGAAACCTTCCCTAGAAAATGTCCTGTGAGCCGGAAGTTGCCCAAGAGGTAATGTGGTCAAATGTGCTCTTGATCCTAAAATGGCAGTAGAATTGTGCCAGAGGCGAGGGTAGTGTTGCTAAGAACTTAAAATAGGATTCTAGAAAAGTTTGGGTCAAATTCTTCTAAAATCGTAATTTACACATCTTCTTCAAAACACATGCATGTGTGTGTATATGCAAACACAATAGGTCCCACTAACTTGTGAGATATTCTTTGGAAATAATGGTGAATAAACACTTACAAAGTACATGCTAATGTGCTAAGTACTAGCTTTATATTAATATTTTTATGTATTGTATCATTTAGTTACTGTCCCCAGCTAGTAGGCAGTGTTATTTTCTCTTATTGATAGAGAGGCAGATTGTAATCAAGTAACTAGCCAAAGGCCACATATTAACTAGCCAAAGGCCATATGACCAATGAGTGGAAGAGTTAGGATCTGGATCCAGGTGAGTCTAATTTGAGAGTTCTCGGGCTTAACCACTATTCAATCACATAGTAAAGGAATATGTATTTTTAAATTGACTCCATCAAGTATCTTCAGTAAGGTTTATGATGTACTTTTCCAGTACTTTTTGAAATTGCATTAATTTGTGCTTTTCCCAGTAGCATACTCATATCCCAAATGTGCCTTCCTGGGATGATTTTACAGCTTGCTTTTTAATTGAGAAGCGTTTTATGATTGAAAGCAAACTTAATGAAAGAGCATGAAGTGTCTGTGGTTCTGAGCTTAGGCAATATGAAATATACCAGGCAGCCTCATTCTTGGAATTTTTATTTTTATATAGACCAATGATAAATAGCTTTCACATGATGACATGTAGTATAGGTTTTAAGTAAAGATAAGTTTGATAGTCTCAGGAGTGACTTTTTTTTGTATCCAAATGTAACTGCTATAACTGCACTACTAAATAATATTTGCTTGCTACTACTTTTTAGTCATATACATACAGCCACTGATCTAAGAACTTTACCTGTATTAACTCATTAATTAAATCTACAAATGACTGGCTGTAGCCGTGAAATAAATTATTCTAAAGATAATGAAACACTGTTAAGAGGGTTAGAACTTTCTTCTTTATTAAACAAACTACATTAGGCTTTACCTCCTAAGGAAGGTAACTCATTATTTTTCCCTGGGCTAAACATTTTTAGCTTTTTCTTTTCACCATATCATATTATGCATGTAGAATGTACCCTAGAACATCTCAGATCACACTTTAACATCAACTTGCTTCAAATTTCAGTGACATCAGCCCTGACAAAGCACCTGATTTCAGGCCTGAAGAATTGCTTCTTTACTCTGAGTAAAATGCTGTTCTTCTCTGTCTCTCTGAGGCATGAATATCCATGGCTCAAGACACCTTATCGGGGTAGTGAAATTGCAGATGCTCTTGTTACATAAACATGACTCTCTCTTTGGAAAAGTATCATGGACGGTGCTTTGTTCACTCAGAAAATGCTACAGCCATGCCTGGATGCTGTCTTCTTAAAGCTGCCACCTATACTGACACAAGGTACATTTTCTTGAGACTTTTTGGAGTTCACTTATTAATTTCCTAAATTTACTGACATTGTTTACCTCTCTGGAGAAAGAAACAAGAAAGCCTGGTTTGCCTTCTCAGTAACAGTGGTAAGATCTTTGGTGATCACGTTTATTGCTAGTAATATTTATCCTCCCTAGATTTCAGGAAGTAATGGATATAGTCACCAACATATAATCAAAGATGCAGGAAGGCATCCTTTGCTGTTATCTATGGGAAATATGTCTAGAGCAGGGCAGACCAGTCAGGCAATTTCTTCCCAAAGCACCTGTGTCTTCTGCCATCCATTGCCAGTGAGATAAAGCCTTTCCTGTACTGAGGCATTTCCAAGTAGCATTTTGTAGAATTACCCTTTGAGTACCCTGAGAAATAGGGGTCCTTGGGGCCATTGGGAGAACACTCTATTGGGGAGCCTTTGGGGAACACTCTACTCCTCTTGGGGATTCACAGTGAATACTAACATGCTAAGGGCTCTGAGAAGTCCTGCTCTAAAAATACTTGTTGCTTTGCTGAACTTCTGTTCAGTTCAGTTCAGTTCCGTTCAGTTGCTCAGTCGTGTCTGACTCTTTGTGACCCCATGAACCGCAGCGCACCAGGCCTCCCTGTCCATCACCAACTCCCGGAGTCCACCCAAACCCATGTCCATTGAGTCGGTGATGCCATCCAACCATCTCATCCTCTGTCATCCCCTTCTCCTCTTGCCCTCA
Organism: Bos taurus; assembly: GCF_002263795.3. Taxonomy (NCBI): domain Eukaryota; kingdom Metazoa; phylum Chordata; class Mammalia; order Artiodactyla; family Bovidae; genus Bos; species Bos taurus. The sequence goes on from NC_037330.1 coordinate 53,654,541, forward strand.
ATCTTTCCCAGCATCAGGGTCTTTTCTAATGAGTCAGCTCTTCGCATGAGGTGGCCAAAGTACTGGAGTTTCAGCTTCAACATCAGTCCTACCAATGAACACCCAGGACTGATCTCCTTTAGGATGGACTGGTTGGATCTCCTCACAGTCCAAGGGACTCTCAAGAGTCTTCTCCAACATCACAGTTCAAAAGCATCAATTCTTCTGCGCTCAGCTTTCTTTACAGTCCAACTCTCACATCCATACATGACTACTGTAAAAACCATAGCCTTGACTAGATGGACTTTGTTGACAAAGTAATGTCTCTGCTTTTTAATATGCTGTCTAGGTTGGTCGTAACTCCTTCCAAGGAGTAAGCGTCTTTTAATTTCATGGCTGCAATCACCATCTGCAGTGATTTTTCTCTAATTTCATTTACCATGGAATGATTTCCTTCGTCATATCTATCAACATTCCAAGAAGAATAAAATCTCTCAGAATAGAATGTTTGAATTGTTATTCTAGAGTTAAAGACTTCAGAACCTTTATAAGATTTCCCCTCCTTGGAAAGAGAAGGGAATTATAGGCCCTATTAACTATTAATTTAATGAATGCCTATGAAGATAAGCCCTCTTGGTAGACACAATCTGTAGGCATTTTCCTTACAAATAGCCATAATAGAGTACCTGTCATCTTTAATAGGATAAGGAGCCCCCATTCTCACTGGTAATAGTGTGCCCTTGTTCCTTTACACTGAGGAATATTCCCTTGCTTTTACATGTTTGTGTTAGCCTTTAGGTTCTTTCTATGGCCTTCCCTGGTGGCTCAGACAGTTAAGAATTTGCCTGCAATGCAGGAGACCCAGGTTCCACCCCTGGGTTGGGAAGACCCCCTGGAGGAGAAAATGACAATCCAGTATTCTTACTTGCAGAATCCAATGGACAGAGGAGCCTGGCAGGCTGCAGTCCATAGGATTGCAAAAGAGTTAGACACAACTGAGCAGCTAACACTTTCTGTGCATTCAAAGGGAATAGCATAGAATAATTTACCAATGACCAACAGGAGACAACTGTCCATGCATCTATAATATTTCTGCACATCTTGTGAGCAAGACACTGACTGCCCTTTCTATCAGACTAGATTTTCAAAGACATTTGTATAGTGAACAGCTTTGACAGTAGTGATAATGCCTCCCTCTGGAGCAAAGGGCAAACACAGTGACTGCTCAGTATAATAATATTATAATGTCTCTCTCCAGAGCAAAGGACAGGCAGACACACTCGTTATAAAGGGTTCACATTACCTAAGATCATGGCTCCTCTTCTACAACACAACCTGCTGTTAGTATGTTGAAGCTCAGGGAACAGACACACAGAAAATGCTGATATTCTGGCTACAGCTATTGCTGTAAGAAGTGAACTTTTCCCCAACTCTGATCCAGGAGTTTAATGTCTTCTACCAGCATCCAAGAAACTGGGGCAGGCTGACATTTTTTAGCTTGCAAATAATAACGTCTCCAGCCTTTTACAGTCCTTGACAGTAACTGGCTTTTTCCTCCCTATGAATTGAACATGGGTGGAATAATTCATGACCTTAGGTGGTCTCCCTCCCTGTTATTGTGAACATACTCTCCTATGAATGCTTCTCTAGGCCTGTTATAACATTTAGAGCTGTCCATCCCTGTTTCTGAGGAACATTCAATAGAGGGCTGATAGAAATGGTGTGCTCTGATTATGGGCTATCAAAGAAAGGCACCATGAATTTCTTCCCAGCATGTTAACATTTCATTAAAATGACTATAAAATATCTTATGTTCTATCTTGTTATTTTAAATGAATTTAAAAATTAATCCTCAGTGCAAAGAAATTTACCATATTACAGTAAAGAATAGATATGTGTGTGTGTGTGTGTGTGTGTGTGTACTTCTGAGTTAACTTCACTAATTTCTTCCAAAAGTAGTGTAAATAAAGGAAAACACTGGAGTTTGGATAGATAAATTGCTTCATGTGGCCAAAGGGAGGATCATTTTATGATAACATGAAAACAACAGTGATCACATTTAAGAAACTTAAAACATCCAGATTTCTTGAATGTCAATGATATTCTTCAGCTTGTAAGATACTCCTGACAACAACAGTCTATTTACATCTAATTTGATGTCATTTCTTCATGTTGATTTCATTGACTAAACCAGAACTCAAACTTTATGTGTTCTATAATAATGCTTTTGATCAGTTGCTTTGAAACGAACGTTTTCTGATCAAAAGGGTTTCAGGGACTTTAGAATATAACAATAATTGATTTGTGAGCAACCTAGTCTGGAATTTTTAAGAGGTTGTCTGATAATTTGCTACAGTGATTTGAATGCTACAAATAGGGTAAGATCAATAAATTAACATTTGTTGAGTGCTCTCAGCCAGGCAGGGCTTAAAGCATTTTACATTTACTGTTTCATTTAATCCATGTAACAACAGTATGAGGTAGGTGCTATCACTGTCCCCATTTCACACACAGGGAACTTGAAGGCACAGGTAAGTAATGTGTCTTGCTGTGTCTGACTCTTTGTAGCCCTATGGACTGTAGCCCACCAGCATCCTCTGCGCATGAAATTCTCCAGGCAAGATTACTGGAGTGGGTTGCCATTTCATTCTCCAGGGAATCTTCCTGACCCAGGGCTTGAACCCATGTCTCTTGGCGTCTCTTGCATTAGCAGGTGAATTCTTTATCTCTAGTGTCACCTGGGAGAGTGGCAGAACCAGAAATGGAGTCAAGGTACCTGACCCCAAAGCCTGAACTCTTACTGCAGTCTTGTATCCTTTTCTGCCTTACAACATCAGAATTTTTTCAATTTCTAGAAAATGTGATTTTTTTTTTCTGGACTGCTTAAGGGAAATAAACATCAATTTTCTTGCTTCTTTGTAGTTTTATCTCTAGATTTTCTTCCCAGATATAATGTTTTATTCTTCATCTCTCCATAATGAATATATTTCAGGATCATTTAAGGATGAATTATGTCCATCATCAGCCCACAGTGACTGAGAAGGGAGATATTGTGTGGCTCATTTTGAGTAAGGAGATACTCCAGTTAAGCCATTTTGAAATGTTCCATTTCAATGCATGTCAAACTCCTGACAAGATGCATTTGAAAAATATTTTAATAATCTAAAACAAATATACAATAGATGTCGCATGTTTGTCTTACAATCTGTATCTAGTGAAGGAGGTAAAAGTAACAATATTTTTTAAAGTTACCAGTTCTTTACTTGGGCAAGCTTTAATTTTTCATTATCAGGAGTGGTATTACCAGCCCACAAGTCACCCACAGTTGCCACAGTCCCCAGATGGGCACATTATGACTGTGTCTAGGCTAACAATCACATCACATCACAGTGCTTTTCTTCAAATCAGGCTGGAAACTTATCCGAGCTTATCTGCCCAAAGAGCATGGAGGTGGGCAATAGTAGGCGACTTCTGAGTGCTTTAAGGAGAAAGGAATTTTAAAAATCTTGGCTGGCTACTACTTAGAATGATGAGATCATTTAATGCACAGCATTTATAGATTTCTGGCTAGTCTCTAAAATTCCAAAACTATTTCTGAAAATTAGTGATAGGAAAGTTTCCTATAAAACTCTCTGCAATGTTAGATCTGCTCAGTATCTGATTAATGAAGACAAATGGTACAGCACAGATTTCAGCTGCAAGAACAAGATGCACTTCTGTATCCCTTGCCACCATTTTCACAAGAAAATACAGGAGTCATCATGGGCTTTGCTGAACGACTTTTGTGGAGATTGGTCGGTATTTTTCTTTTTCTGTCAAGGACTGGAAGAAGCTTCTTCTCAAATCTGGAGTGAATCTAGAGGTTTAAGAGAAGTGAGTTGATGGTTCACAAACCTCCTTGGGAACTTCCCAGGGGTTATCTGAAACTGAAGCCCATACCCAGAAGTCAGGGAGAGAAGGAACAAAGAAGCAGACCACTCCAGATTGGTAGGTGGCAGGCTTCATAAGGGGATTTTCTATAAGGCTTATATTGGACAGATGCAGGACAAGGAGATTTCTGCATCTGCTCACCAGAATCTTAAAAGTCTATATGGAGTCCTTAACTAGGTTCGGTTGTATGCAATCTAGTCTCATCACCAGATTATTATCTCAAGGCTTCATCCTTGGGAACAGTGTTTGCTTTTTTTTTTTTTTTTTCTTTTGCCTGTACTTAGTGGTATGTGGAATCTTAGTTCCCCCAACCAGGGATCAAGCCCACACTTCTGCAGTGGAAGCATGGGGTCTTAACTGCTGGACCTCCAGGGAAGTCCTCTTGGGCCAGCTTCTGGGAGTGGGGGAAGCAAACAGAACACATATTCCAAGGACAGGAGAGGTCAAACCAGTTGTCATGGCTTTTCAATGACCTCCCCCAACATAAGTAGGGTTCCATCTTCTGATTTCTGCAAGGCCTCAAATAGCTGGGCAGAAATGGTGTAATTCCTTAATGAAAAGGATTTGGATTTATCTGCATTTTAGCCTGCATTGCATGCTTTTCTAATATGATAACTGAATGCCCAGGGACCCAATTTTTGTCCAAATCACCTTTATAAGTGTTGCAGTTGTTTTCCCTGAGGGGCACTCTCACCCCATTGGCACATGCCTTCATTGGCTTTGTGACTACTACTGCCTTGACTTTGTGCAGGTCTTCACACTACCTTCTGCTTTCTCTCATTTTTTTTTTCTCATCTCTCTACTCTCTTCCAAATTCCATCAGTCTTTAAATGTCCTATTCAAATTCTCTCTCCATAGAGTTTTTTTTTAAAACACTCTTTTTTATAAATGCTTATAGTAATGAATCTTTCGCTGTGTGAAATTGGATAAGTTGCTTAACTTCTGAGCTTCAGTTTCTCCGTAGTTTAATGGGGATAAATTATAGTATTAATATCTACTTTACAGTGTGATTGTGATGATTAGCACAGTACCTGACACATTGTAAACATGCAGTAAATGTTAATTTTTAATAATATTCAACAGCTAATTACATCTTCTTTTTTTGACACTTTAGATTTTTTTCTGTTTCCCACCTAGTTGAGGTTCAAAAACTACTTGTTCACTTAATTATTTTAATATAATGTCAAAGAAGTCTTTTCTCCAGATTTTTTTAAGCATACTGACAAACATGAAGAGTTGCCAGTTGCCAATTTTCTTAAAAGTCAACGTCTAATAGCTTATATATAATTTAAAAATTTTAAAGTAAACATTAGGACTGCAAGGAGATCAAACTAGTCAATCTTAAAGGAGATCAACCCTGAATATTCATTGGAAGGACTAATGCTAAAGCTCCAACACTTTGCCAACCTGAAGTGAAGAGCCAACTCACTGGAAAAGACCCTCATGATGGGAAAGACTGAGGGCGAAAGGAGAAGGAGGAGGCAGAGGATGAGATGGTTAGATAGCATCACCGACTCAATGGACATGAATCTGAGCAAAATCAGGGAGATAGTAAAGGACAGGGGAGCCTGGTGTGCTGCAGTCCATGTGGTCTCAAAGAGTTGGACATGACTTAGCAACTGAAAAATAACAACAAAATGAATGCGTATTGCCTGAGCAAACTGTATATAATTTTTATTATTTCATTTCTATTTCTATACATTAAAATAATCATTTCTCTTTGCCCCTAAATTTAAATCTGTTAAATTACTTTATTTGAAAAATTCTTATCTAAAATATCTGTCATATTCCAGAACTTCTACGGATATGAGTAATTCACTATTTTAATAATTAGTGTGAGGAAAACATACAGAATTCTGAAATATCACTTTTATTGTCTACTGACATCTGTGTGCAGGAAGAAATAGCTAGTTTTTAATGTAACAATATTACAGGTTCTCTTTTATACATAATTTATTCAGGGATGCATCATGAATCTTTGATCTAAAGGAGGGAAAGGATCTTGAACTTAGAAGTGAAGAAATTTCAAAAGGCTGTTTGAAAGATGAAAACTGACAATATTCATTTTAAAACATAAATAAGTCTTTCATTTGAAGACAAGGGGAGTCCCTATTTTTTGTTCAGAAGAATGAATGGGAATATGGCATTAATGATGAGGACAGGGTTCCTGAAATTTATTCAAGAGGTAAAGCATTAAGATCTCTAATGTTAGTTGAATTTTTCAATGTTTAGAATACAAAGTTCTGTTAATCACAGAGGAGCCACTTTGTCAATATTACTTGGATATCTTTAGAAGGTAGTTTAACTCTTCAAGTAGTTCTAATTTCTCAGTCCATTGTGTAGTCTCTTGTAATGGAAAACACATTTTAAATGGTCAGTTGAAAGCTTCCTTCAAAATCTCTCTCAGTGTCTCCCTTTGCATTTCCACTTCTGCTCCCCTAGTTTAGCTCTCACCACCTTGTGGCTACACGGCAGCCACTGCCTCTCTCAGTCTTCCCCATTTTAGCTTCAGCCAGACCACCCTCCACGTAGTTGCCCAATTTATTGTCCAAATACTACTCTCAGCACATATTGTTAATGACTGGCCATAGTCGTTTCTCAATACATGATGACTTCAACTTATTTCAAATATCTCTCCACCGCCCCAAGGAGAAACCTTAAACTCAAAACCCCGATGGTTTGTAAATATTAAGAGACTGTGATATAATGAAGAATATATCTGATGTTTGTCCATTCCTGGGACAGAGGTCCTAAAACCTTTGGAATCTCCTGAATGATGAAGTGTCTTTGTTAAGTTAAAGAATTGACTCACCTGGGCCTCTTGATAGTTTCAGGATGAGGGATGGACATCAGCAGGAACAACCATGTGATTAGTGTTGGACCCTTAGGCCAGCCTGACCTCTGGGATTGGGGTAGTTGGAGATTGAGTTCAATCGTGAGGCCAATTAGTTAATCAACTGTGCCTATGTAGTGAAACCCCAGTGAAAACCATGGACACTGGGGCTCAGTGGAGCTTCCTGGTTAATGAACTCATAGATGTGCCTGGAGAGTAACATGCCCTGACTCCATGGGGGGAGGGCACTGAAGCTCTGGCCTCTCTCCTCTCTCTCATTTCATGCATCTCATTTGGCTGCTCTTGGTTGTATCCAATAAAGTTGTAACTCTAGTACTTGAGCTCTGTGAGTCATTCTAGAGAATTTTTCAAGTTGTTATATTGTTTATTGTGCTCATGCTCAGTCATGTCTGACTCTTTGCAACCCTGTGGACTGTAGCCCACCAGGCTACTCTGTCCAAGGGATTTTTAGGGCAAGAATACTGGAGTGGGTTGCCATTTCCTCCTCCAGGGATCAAAGTCACATCTCTTGTGTCTCCTGCATTACAGTTGGATTCTTGACCCACTGAGCCATTGGGAAAGTCATGGAACCCCCAAATTTGTAGCTAGTTGGGGAGAAGAGTGGGTGGTCTGGGAACCTCCCAAGACTCATGTCTAGCATCTGAAGTGAATACAGTCATGTGGAGGACTTTGCCTTTAACCTGTGGAGCCTGTGTCAACTCTGGGTAGTCAGTATTAGAACTGGGTTAGGGGTAGAAACAGATCTGGCAGCATTGAGAAGCTATTACAGGAAATCTGTAGAAATAGATCAACTCACCAGAGCATGATATGCATAGCAGAGCTGTGATGGAAAGATTGATTTACTGAAAGCCCCACCAGGACCACAAAATGATAACACTGCATGTGTCCTCTAATCTTGATTACGTGGAACCTGTAAGGATGGCCTCATGGTAAGGAATCACACCTGTGAGTCATTTAAAGACAAGAGGAGTTAATATTTTGACCAGCCTAGGGGAAGGCACTTGGAATGCATTGTGATCTATGGTCTTAATTCCACAAGGACCTACCAGAGGTTTATTTTGGCAGAAGATGACACACTGTCCTTTTCCACTTAGTGTCTCTGAGAAACATTCCACCTAGGCAAGACAACCAAGCCTGGCTGATGTGTTGCCAGTGGGATAATACGTACAAGGATTTGGAATCCTGTGTACTATCTGCATCGCCAGTAGTAATTCTGAGAATAATTGAACTGCTAGTGCTGGTAATAATGGTTATGGGAGTAGTAAGGGAATTGCTTACTTATTGCTCACCAAGCTATCTGTTTCCAGTTTTGGCAATAAGACATAGCAACAGAGGGAAAGAAGAGAGAAGCCACAGGCACTGAGCACCTATTGCCTACCAGGCTCAGTATGAGAGTTTTTACTTAAGTTAGTTTATTTCATTCTGATAACCTCACTGAGGAAGAGGTATTGTCATCACCACTTTAGAGACACTCAATCTATGACTCTGAGTTCCTTGAGGTCTCCCAGATAGTAAGATAGTAAGTCTCCCAAATTTAAACTCTACTCTCAACTTACTGCCGAGTTTCCAGCTTTGGGCCTCACCCTGGCATGCCTGAATTACATTACGGGTTAGGAAAGCAGAAAAAAAGTTATTTTTTTTTTCACCCTCAGCTTGTCTGGTGGTTGAGGGAGAGTGGTGGTGTGGTTTGATCAATCCTGAACTTCAGCTACGGCTTTCCAGGTGGGCTCAGTGGTAAAGAACCCACCTGCCAGTACTTCCTGATCTGTGGGTCGAGAAGATCCTTTGGAGAAAGACATGGCAACACACTGCAGTTTTCTTGCATGGAAAATCCCATGGATAGAGGAACCTGGCAGGCTAAAGTCCACGGGGTCACAAAGAGTTGGATATGATTTATCAACTAAACAGCAACTTAGGCTAAGGTAAGCACCTGAGCCAGTTTTCCCAAAGAAGATAAAATATGGCCACTGGCAAGACAACACTGAAATCTTTTTGCAGCCTTTTCTCTGAACATTCTCTCTTTTAGGCAAATTGGTGCTAATTCTGGGGCAGGCAGGAGCAAGCAATCATCACAGCCTTCTAGAGACATCCTTGGTATAGCTGCCCAGGGCCCCCTTGCTGTTTTGAGGCCACTCCTCCCACTTCCCCAAATTACCACTGCCTACTTGTGAGTAGCCAGCAGTGAGTCTGCAAACAAGAATCCTGGAGGGGGCATCCCCTGGTCCACCAGAAGACCTGCTAGCGGGCTCAACACTCGCCAAAACCATGCTGGAAGGATGAGGCCAGAGGCTCGGCCCTGTTCAGTGTCTATTTGTCATTAGTAAGAGGCCCTTCCTGTGTGGTGGGCCTGGGATCCAGCACTGAAGGGCCTGGAGTAGAGCGTCCGGTCCCCTGGAGGCAGGAGGCTCATAGGAGTTGGATAAGACACACGGGCTTTTCATGGTGGTGTCACTTGGCTGCCAGCAGGGTGGGCCACCTAGGACTACACCCCCACCCCACCCCCCGCCTGTCCAAAATGTTGAACAGACTGGAGGGAAACAGGCAGGAGGCAGAGTGCAGCCACTCCGAGACAGCACCTTGAGCTGAACAGTCTCCCTCCCTCCCAGTTTCCTAAGGTTTTGGAGCAGTTGATTTCCCATGGAAACAAGCAGAAATCTGTTTTAATCATCGGGCATTTTTAGTTTCCTAATTTGTATGGGAACCTGGAGATACTGACATATGGTACATTCATCGTCCTGGAAAGCTACAGCTGAAAGAAAAATAGTTAAAGCCAGTCTTAAAACTGGAACGCTTCTTCATATGCCTTCAAATGACTTTCCTTAATCAGAGTCTGTCAACAGCGCTGCCAAAAGACTTGCTTCTGCTTCAGCTCAGCCCTTCTAGCAGGATTTGCATTTGAACCCTGGTGAGTGCCTCCCGCACAGTATAGCCCAGCCAGCCAGCTCTTATGGTTGGATGGGGAGTCCCCCCTCTCAGCTGCTAAACCAGATTTTTTAAAATATAATTTTATGCATTTAATTTTTGGCTGTGCAGGGTCTTCCTTGCTTCTGGGTTTTTCTCTAGTGGCCAGCAGGGGCAACTCTCCTGTGGTGCATGGGCTTTTCGTGGTGGTGGCTTGTCTTGTTGGCCGAGCATGGGCTCTCGGGCACATGGGCTTCACTAGCTGTGACTCATGGGCTTTGTTGCCCCACGGCATGTGGGATCTTCCTGGATCAGGGATTGAACCTGTGTCTCCTGCATTGGCAGGCAGATTCTTTGCCACTGAGTCACCAGGGAAGCCCCGAACAAGGTTGAGAGAGTGCCATGAGCTCTGACTGAGTTCTAATCCTGAACCTTGCACACACTAGTCCTGTGGTCTTGGGCTAAAACTGAGCTTCTCTCTGCTTCATTATCCTCCTCTGAGGATTTCATTCAATCATTTAACAAATATTTATGGAACATCTACTTTGTGGCAGGCATTGTTCTAAGAACTGGGAAGATAACAGTGAATAAAATAAGGTCTCCACCTTTGTGGAGTTTAGATTCTCTTGAAAGGATATAAACACTAAAGCAAATGAGTAGAAGGTAAAATATGCTGGTGATAAAGGTTATGGAGCAAAATAAAGCAGGGGAAGGGAGTAATTGGGATGGGCAATTACAAATTTAAAATATGTGGGTCATGGAAGAGCTCACTGAAAAGGAGGCAGCTGAGGAAAGGCTTGAGGGAGGTGTGAGAATGAGCCACATGGATATCCAGTATCTGAGGAAGAGCATTTGGGTTGAGGCCTTGAAACAGAAGATTACCTGCTGCTGTTGAGGAATAGCAAGAAGTCCGGTCCCTGCCCCTCCACCTCCCCAAGCCCCCAGTGCTTTGTTAGAGCAGCTCAAATAGGCTACAGTTCTGGTGGGAGGATAAAGCAGTTCTGGTGGCAAAAGGAAGGGATTTTCCTCTCTTGCTTTGTATTTTTGTGAGCCTGGCATGCGACTGCAGAAACATGGTGTCAGTCAGGCTCAGATATTGCTTGTTCTTTTGCTTTATATAGCAAGCAGTTATGCAGTTGCTATTCCCGTACATGTTGAAAATAGGATCTCAAACTGTCTTTATGACTTAACCACTTGGAACAGCAAACTGCCCTGTAAGTCTCCTGCTTCACCTGTTCTCAGCTCCCACAGGTAGAAACACAGCCCAATCAGAACCACCAAGGAAGATCCAAACACAAAGCTTCCACTTGTGTGGGTGGTCATCCTAATAGCTATACCTTAAAATATTATCTTCTCTGATTTTATGTTAAAAATTTCTATGGTGGGGGAGTTCCCTAGTCGTTCAGTGGTTAGGACACCAAACTTCCACTGCAGGGGGCATGGGTTCCAGTCCTGGTTGGGGAACTAAGATCCTGCAAGCCATATGGCAGGACCCAAAAAAAAAAAAAAAAAAAAAAATCTGTAATGAAAAAGCATAAAATGCTGGGGGAGGAGGAGTGGCACAAAAACTTCATGGCAGGAGACCTAGGAAGATCTAGGAAATGGCATAGGAAATAAAAACAAGGAAAACTATCTTGAAAAACATAGGACTCTTAAGTCACAGAATAAATGGGACCTTAACATATTTCAGTTTATAAAAATGACTTCCTGTACTTTTGCTGACTTGCACTTATTTCTAACTTACCAAATTCCTCCCTGACTCCAAATGTTTGTATTTAATGAGAATGAATACTTATAAGAAATTCTGTTCTAAGCAATTAAATATATTAATTAATTTAATCCTTATAATAGTCCAATGCCCCTTGTCACAACCTACAACAGGTTTGACCTATGAAAACAAATAAAAATACCAGAATAAAATGCTGGTTACCAGAGGACTATTGGTAGGGGTATAAGACTGATAGTGTTTAAGGGTACCAACTTGTAATGAGTAATTATAAGTAATTAAGATCTAATGTTCAGTATAATATAGATGATAATACTAAAAGTATGTAATGTGATAAATATCACCTTAAATTTACACAATGTTACCTGTCAAATTTATCCAATAAAAAAGAAACATTGAAAAACCTTTAGTAGGTTTGAATCTCAGCTCTGTCACTTGCTAATTAGGAAACTGGGAGACTCAACTCTCTACTATGTAAAATATGAGTAATAATGACTCAGCTCACAAGAATGTTGTGAAAATGAACTTGATGTAGTGTGTGAAAATATGCACATAACAGTGCCTGACAAAGTGAGCTCTCCATTAACATTACTCCTATTACTGGTGACAAATGGTTTCTTTGTACACCTTGAGGTGAGAGGTTATAGATGTTCTACAGCAAAGAGGCCACAGAATTAAAATCTCTTCTTATAGCCTTTAATAGGCTATTATGAGACAGTAGTTTTTAGCTTAAAAAACCACAATTTCCCCTATCCATATATTAGAAAGTTTTGTAGTGTATGCTAACCTTCAGGGCATTGGAGACTCTTTCTAGAATATCCAAATCAAGAACATATTCCCATATCACTGACATTTTTTAAGTAATTTAAAAATAGTTATTATATGCACATGATGCAAAATTAAAAGAAAATACAAAAAGATATGCAGAGAAAAGGGTCTACAGTGTTACCTTTTTTTGTGTATATATCCACCAGAGACATTGTGAATATCCAAGCCTACACACTCTCTCTTTCAAATATTCAATCAGCATATATATTTAATAAAGTCTATTGTTTTTACTGAGATACAGTATTGATTAATATTTCCCTGAGAATACTTTCTTCCAGGCTTACAATAGCTGCTGACTCTGTTGGTGATCATCTCACCAAAAGCCCTGGAGAGGTGTCAATAATCAGGTAAAAAAAGCAAGCAGGGATAATCCAAGAGCTCCAGGAAGGAGGGTGAAGCTGGTGAGTGACCCTGGCTGAAGGATGTGGCTCTCAAAATTTTAAAAGTACTGTCTTATTGACTTTTCCCAACCAGGTAGTCTCTCCCATTTTGCATATGAGAAAATAGAGGTGTGGAAAGGTTAAGTGAGTTGACCAAGGTAACACAGAAAGTCTGGGAAGCAGGCTTCAAACTTAAGTTTGGCTGGTTTTAAAGCCCTAAGCCCAAGGACTTCCACCCTATGGGCAGGACAGATGGATCAGGTTCCCAGGAAAATAGGAGGAGCTGGATTGCCAGTTGTTTTAAATGTGGTGGGGGTGGGGACGGGGAGGAGGTGAGATATGAAAAACCCAACAATTAAACAGAAAAACAACACACGATAGGCTGAGGCCATAGTCAACAACCCTTTTCTGCCTCAGCATCTCTTCAGACATATGAATATTAAATGCTTACAGAGGTCAGCACTGACTCACACTGAGTGGAAATCAGTTATCATCACTTGAGCACATAATCAAGACTTTTGTAAATGAAAACTTCTGAAAAAAAAACTAGATGGTGGTGGTGTTGTCTTAGTCTGTTTGGACTGCTGTCACAAAATAGCACAGATTGGGTAGCTTAAACAACAGCCATGTCTTTCTCACAGTTTCAGAGGCTGGAAGTCCAAGGTCAACATTCAGTTCTTGGTGAGGGCCCTCTTCCTGGCTTGTAAACAGATGAATTAAGACGTGGAGGGGAGGATACAAAATCAATACACAGAAATCACTTGCATTCCTATATACCAACAATGAAAAATCACAAAGAGGAAATTAAGGAATCAATCCCATTCACTATTGCAACAAAAAAGAATAAAATATCTAGGAATAAATCTACCTAAGGAGACAATATCTAGGAATAAATCTACCTAAGGAGACAAAAGAATTGTATAGAGAAAATTATAAGAATCTGATAAAAGAAATCAAAGATGACATAAACAGATGGAGAGATATTCCATGCTTCTGGGTAGGAAGAATCAATATTGTGAAAACGATTATCCTACCAAATGTAATCTACAGATTCAGTGCAATCCCTATCAAATTACCAATGATACTTTTTACAGAACTAGACCAAAAAATTTCACAATTCATATGGAAACACAAAAGACCTTGAATAGCCAAAGCAGTCTTGAGAAAGAAGAATGGAGCTGGTCCTTCATTCTTCAGGAAGGATATTCTCCTAAAGGACATCCTTCAGGAAGTCAACCTTCCTGACTTCAGATTATACTACAAAGCTACAGTCATCAAGACAGTATGGTACTGGCACAAAAACAGAAATATAGACCAATGGAACAAGATAGAAAGCCCAGAAACCTTATTTTTTACAAAAGAGGCAAGAATATACAATGGAGCAAAGACAGCCTCTTCAATAAATGGTGCTGGGAAAACTGGACAGCTACATCAGTCTTTTGGACTCTGTGGGAGAGGGAGAGGGTGGGATGATTTGGGAGAATGGCATTGAAACATGTATAATAGCATATATGAAATCAGTCTCCAGTCCAGGTTCGATGCACGATACTGGATGCTTGGGGCTGGTGCAATGGGATGACCCAGAGGGATGGTATGGGGAGGGAGGAGGAAGGAGGGTTCAGGAAGGGGAACACATGTAAACCTGTGGAGGATTCATTTTGATATATGGCAAAACCAATACAATATTGTAAAGTTAAAAAATAAAATATAATTTAAAAAAAAAGAATGAAATTAGAACACTTCCTAACACCATACACAAAGGTAAGCTCAAAATTTTCAAGACCTAAATGTAAGACCAGAAACTATAAAATTCTTAGAGAAAAACATAGGCAGAATTCTCGATGACTCAAAGCAAGATCCTCTATGACCCACCACCTAGAGTAATAGAAATAAAAACAAAAGTAAACAAGTGGGACCTGATTAAACTTAAAAGCTTTCGCACAGCAAAGGAAACTATAAGCAAGATGAAAAGACAGCCCCAAATGAAACAACTGACAAATGATAAATTTCAAAATATACAAGCAGCTCATACAACTCAATACCAGAAAAATAACCCTATCAAAAAGTGGGAAAAAGACCTCAACAGACATTTCTTCAAAGAAGACATACAGATGGCTAACAAGCACATGAAAAGATGCTCAACATTGCTCACTCTTCAGTTCAGTTCAGTTCAGTCACTCAGTTGTGTCCGACTCTTTGTGACCCCATGAATCGCAGCATGCCAGGCCTCCATGTCCATCACCAACTCCCGGAGTTCACTCAGACTCACGTCCATCGAGTCAGTGATGCCATCCAGCCATCTCATCCTCTGTCGTCCCCTTCTCCTCCTGCCCTTAATCCCTCCCAGCATCAGAGTCTTTTCCAATGAGTCAGCTCTTCGCATGAGGTGGCCAAAGGACTGGAGTTTCAGTTTTAGCATCGTTCCTTCCAAAGAAATCTCAGGGCTGCTCTCCTTCAGAATGGACTGGTTGGATCTCCTTGCAGTCCAAGGGACTCTCAAGAGTCTTCTCCAACACCACAGTTCAAAAGCATCAATTCTTTGGCGCTCAGCCTTCTTCACAGTCCAACTTTCACATCCATATGTGACCACAGGAAAAACCATAGCCTTGACTAGACGGACCTTTGTTGGCAAAGTAATGTCTCTGCTTTTGAATATGCTATCTAGGTTGATCATAACTTTTCTTCCAAGGAGTAAGGGTCTTTTAATTTCATGGCTGCAATCACCATCTGCAGTGATTTTGGAACCCCCAAAAATAAAGTCTGACACTGTTGCCACTGTTTCCCCATCTATTTCCCATGAAGTGATGGGACCAGATGCCATGATCTTCGTTTTCTGAATTTTGAGCTTTAAGCCAACTTTTTCACTCTCCACTTTCACTTTCATCAAGAGGCTTTTGAGTTCCTCTTCACTTTCTGCCATAAGGGTGGTGTCATCTGCATATCTGAGGTTACTGATATTTCTCCTGGCAATCTTGATTCCAGATTGTGCTTCTTCCAGCCCAGCATTTCTCATGATGTACTTTGCATAGAAGTTAATAAGCAGGGTGACAATATACAGCCTTGACGTACTCCTTTTCCTATTTGGAACCAGTCTGTTGTTCCATGTCCAGTTCTAACTGTTGCTTTCTGACCTACATACAGGTTTCTCAAGAGGGAGGTCAGGTGGTCTGGTAGTCCCATCTCTTTCAGAATTTTCCACAGTTTATTGTGATCCACACAGTCAAAGGCTTTGGCATAGTCAACAAAGCAGAAATAGATGTTTTTCTGGAACTCTCTTGCTTTTTCCATGATCCAGCAAATGTTGGCAATTTGATCTCTGGTTCCTCTGCCTTTTCTAAAACCAGCTTGAACATCTGGAAGTTCACAGTTCACGTATTGCTGAAGCCTGGCTTGGAGAATTTTAAGCATTACTTTACTAGCATGTGAGATGAGTGCAACTGTGTGGTAGTTTGAGCATTCTTTGGCATTGCCTTTCTTTGGGATTGGAATGAAAACTGATCTTTTCCAGTCCTGTGGCCACTGCTGAGTTTTCCAAATTTGCTGGCATATTGAGTGCAGCACTTTCACAGCATCATCTTTCAGGATTTGAAAGAGCTCAACTGGAATTCCATCACCTCCACTAGCTTTGTTCGTAGTGATGCTTTCTAAGACCCACTTGACTTCACATTCCAGGATGTCTGCCGGCTGCAACCAGTGCACTTAGCGCGGCGGAGAGGAGCTACCCCACGTCCGAGGTCAGGGGCAGAAGCCTGGAGGACCCCATGCCTGAGGGGCGGTGGCCAAGAGGAGTTACCCCACGTCCGAGGTCAGGGGCAGCGGCTGAGAGTGCCAGGCTGCGACAGCACAGGAATGGCCGAGAGGAGCAACCCCAGTCCGACATCAGGGGTGGCGGCCAGGAGGAGCTACTCCACGTCCAAGGAGCGGTGGCTGTGCGGGTGCAGGAGGGCCTAGAGGAGCTATTCCACTTTCAAGGTCAGGAGGGGTGGCAGTGAGGAGATACCCCTCGTCCAAGGTAAGGAGCAGCGGCTGCTCACTATTAGAGAAATGCAAATCAAAACTACAATGAGATATCACCTCACACCAGTCAGAATGGCCCTCATCAAAAAGTCTACAAACAATAAATGCTGGAGAGGGTGTGGAGAAAAGGGAATGCTCTTGCACTATTGGTGGGAATGTAAATTAATACAGCCACTATGGAAGATGACATGGAGATTTTTTTTAAAAACTAGGTATAAAACCACCATATGACCCAGCAATCCCACTCCTAGGCATACACCCTTAGGAAAGTAAAATTGAAAGACACACGTACCCCAGTGTTCATTGCAGAAATGTTTACCATAGCTAGAACATGGAAGCAACCTAGATGTCCATTGACAGATGAATGGATAAAGAAGTTGTGGTACATATACACAATGGAATATTACTTAGCCATATAAAGGAACACATTTGTCAGTTCTAATGAGGTGGATAAACATAGAGCCTATTATACAGAGTGAAGTAAGTCAGAAAGAGAAAGATAAATATTGTATACTAATACATATATATGGAATCTAGAAAGATGGTACCAAAGAATTTATTTGCAGGGCAGCAATGGAGAAACCAGAGAAGGCAATGGCAACCCACTCCAGTACTCTTGCCTGGAAAATCCCATGGGTGGAGGAGCCTGGTGGGCTGCAGTCCATGGGATGGCTAAGAGTCGGACACGACTGAGCGACTTCACTTTCATGCATTGGAAAAGGAAATGGCAACCCACTCCAGTGTTCTTGTCTGGAGAATCCCAGGGATGGGGGAGCCTGGTGGGCTGCCGTCTATGGGGTCGCACAGAGTTGGACACGACTGAAGCGACTTAGTAGCAGCAGCAGCAGCAATGGAGAAACAGACTTATGGACATGGGGAGAGGGAAGAAGAGGGTGAGATGTATGGAGAGAGTAACATGGAAACTTACATTACCATATATAAAATAGATAGCCAATGGGAATTTGCTGTATGTCACTGGGAACTCAAACAGGGGCTCTGTATCAACCTAGAGGAGTGGGATGGGAGGGAGATGGGAAGGAGGTTCAAGAGGGAGGGGACATATGTATACCTGTGGCTGATTCATGTTGAGGTTTGACAGGAAACAACAAAATTCTGTAAAGCAATTACACATCAGTTAAAAAATTAATTTAAAAAAAGAGATGGGGAGTGGGAGAGAAGAGAGTGCTCCAGGCTCTCTCTTCTTATAAGGACACTAATCCTATCCTATAGGCTTCACCCTCATGACCTCACCTAAATCTAATTATTACCCAAGGCCACACCTCCTCCTAACAGGATCACATTGGGAGTTAGGGTTTCAACATATGCATTTTTGGGGGACATTTACATTCAGCCCATAATATTAACAGTGACAAAATAATGCTAATGCTAAACGCTTAGAGTTTGACAGTTGGCAAATATATTTCACATAAACCAGCTCATTTGCACCTCACAAGTTAGTTTTGATACCAAACAGGGTGCTTCCGGGGGCTCCTGGACACAAAGCCTTTCTGTGTCCCCCATTTCTTTGATTATAGGAAATAACTTTTATTCAGCCCCCATGACCTTCCTGAGTCCCAGTGGGCAGATTCAAGCCATTATTAATTAGGGAAGGGAGGGTAGTCAAGACTAGGGATAAACAGTCAAGAGAAACAAGGTCCTGTTTCCCCATCAAAGGATACACACAACAATGTCTGAGCTGTTTTGCAGATACCGAAACCCCCTCCAGGTGGAAGAAGTTACAATTAACCGTGGTATGCTGCCCACAAGCATGTAGACCCCAGACCAATTGAAACCTGAAGGTTGATGATACAGACTCCTGCTTACCTCACCACCAACACATCAGAAGAGCATCCACGAGCTGATCACAGGCCCTCTTTGAAGCATTACTATAAAACTTCTCACTGTCCTTTCCATGTGGGGGGACACATAGTTTTCTGAGGCAGGCACCTGCTGTATTCCCCTGTGCCTGGCAAAGTAATAAAACTATCCTTCTCTACTTCACTCTTGTCTCTGAGATTTGAATCGGCACCGGTGTGCAGAGAGGTTGAGCTTTTGGCATCAGTTTTTATATTCCTTTTATGGTGAGGAAGCTGAGCTGAGGATGCAGTAATTTCCCCAAGGCCACACAACTAGTAAGCGGCAGTGGCAGGGTGCAAATTCAGGTCTAATTCCAAATCCTGTGTTCTTTCAGCTGCTGAGAAATCAGCCCAGTCTGCCCCGAGGATTAACAATAGCAACAATGAAGTAGGAACAACAACTGATGTTTATTTAGTGCCCGACTAAGTGTCACTCCGGCTTCTCTGGTGGTTCTGATGGTAGAGTCTGCCTGCAATACAGGAGAACTGGTTTGATCCCTAGGTCGGGAAGATCTCCTGGAGAAGGGAATGGCTACCCACTCCAGTTTTCTTTCCTGGGATATCCCATGGACAGAGGAGCCTGGCGGGCTACAGTCCACAGGGTTGCAAAGAGTCAGACATGACTGAGCAACTAACACACACACACACACACACACACACACACACATGTCATTCTCTTTGACAACCTTATCTCCCAGGGCAGGTACAATTATTCTATTTTACATCCCTGAGAAAATCTAAAATTATAAGGATTGAGTCACTTTCCAGGAGCACACAGCTACTACATGGCAGAAAAAGTATTTGAACCAGGTCTGGTTGAACCTAAAGATTATGTTCTTATTAAATGCTCTGCACTAGTGGCCTTTGAAATGCTCTTTGAAAAACAGTATGTAAGAGGAAAATATTCTGTTAGACATATTTATGGAGATTTTAGTCAAAAATGGATTTCTTGCCCTTTAAAGGCATTAGAGTCCTACAATGTACTCTATTGAAAGTCCTATTTTTTAGGCACTGCAGATGGAGGACAGATGTTTCTTTATGCTCTGAAAGGTCCACTCTATGTCACTGACCATAATGAGATTGTATCTTGTTCTGAATGTTTCAGAAAAATGGCAATGGACAGATCACTCCAAATGAAAGCCAAGTCAAAGGAGGGACTGCATAGATTTGATGAAAACAACAACAGGATGTTAGTCAGTGGTTTGGGTGGAAACTTTTCACTGTGAAGTTCATCCTGAACCACACAGACATTTTCAGAGGCGCTCTACCCTAAGATTCAGCCTGAAGGCAGAGAAATGCGTTTGTGTCTGAAGGAGACTTACGGGAATGGGGTGGGGGGAGGTGCCACGGGTCAGAGCAGTGCAACGCTGAACTTCCCTTCACTATGATACAGAATTACAGGTAGAATAAAGGCCCTAAGGCTGTAGAGAGCAAGTGAAAGCTTTGCTGTGACTTGAGTATGACTATTTAGATAAACAGATGATCTCTGTGAATTCAACAGTCATGCTTTAGTGCCTGAGCATATTTTAACTGCCCATTTGGGAAGAATGACTAGACCTTTAAGATAATACTTAAGATCGTATTTCATAGTCTTTGTTGTGTTTTGGAGTCACGATTGCAACCTGTGAAAGTTTTTCAGGGCCAATACACAAGTACACTTATGTTTTGACCACACTGATCCCCAGATTAGGAAACCATTTGCATTGCAGAGAGAATCAGAGCCTGAAACTGCCTTTATAGTCACATACCTCAATGCTCCTTGTTTTACTGAAGAGGAAACTGAAGTAGGCATAGTCAGGGTTAGTGACATGCTGGAGTCACTTAACAAGCTAGGAGAATGTTCCCTGAAGACCTAAAGGATGTTAGTTCAAGATGGTGTTTGCAGATTTGGTTGAGTTTCTGCATAGTATCTAAGAATACAAACTTTGAAATCAGATCTGGATTCTAAGCCAGATTTGTTTACCAGCAGTATGAGTTTTTACAGAAACATTTAACCTTCTCAAGCTTCAGTTCTCTCATCTGTAGGATGAGCATAAGATTTTCATACCATAACCTCATCATTCCCATTATACCCTCAAAGTCTGCACCCAAAGTTCTACTTCCTTATGTTGTTCACGTGCCCACAAGCCTTCGAAGGCTTATCATATTCACAGTCTGTCCACAAAAAGTACCCACGAGCAGTTTCTGGCACGTGTACTTCTCCTTGGGCTTTCTGGCTGACCCCCTGGTCCTGCAATGAGGTTTGCCAATGCCTAAACTTCTGCTTTTCATTCATTCTGTACCTACAATGTGCTAGGCACTCTACTAGTTGAAAGGGAAAGAAAGATTAACAAGATTTGATTTCTGTTGTCAGTTTAGTGAGGAGGGAATCTATAAATAACTTCACTGCATTTTTATAAAGTTTAAGAATAAAAGCACTGAACTGTAACTTGAGGGAAGGAAGGTGGTCAGAGACAAAATATTTTGTCTTAGTCTTGAAAAATAAATGCCGGTTTGAGAAGTTGATCGCTAGGTAGATAAAGAGGTAGGGAGATAGATCAGTTGGTCAGTTGTGTCCCACTGTTTGCGACCCCATGGACTGTAGCACGCCAGGCTTCCCTGTCCATCACCGACTCCCAGAGCTTGCTCAAACTCATGTCAATCGAGTCGGTGATGCCGTCAAACCATCTCATACTCTGTCATCCCCTTCTCCTGCCTTCAATCTTTCCCAGCATCAGGGTCTTTTCCAATGAGTCAGTTCTTCACATCAGGTGGCCAAAGTACTAGAGTTTCAGCTTCAACATCAGTCCTTCCAATGAATATTCAGGACTGATTTCCTTTAGGATTGACTGGTTTGATCTCCTTGCAGTCCAAGAGACTCTCAAGAGTCTTCAACACCACAGTTCAAAAGCATGAATTCTTTGGTGCTCAGCTTTCTTTAAGGTCCAACTCTCACATCCATACGTGACAACTGGAAAAACCATAGCTTTGACTCTATGGACCTTTCTTGGCAAAGTATTGTCTCTGCTTTTTAATATGCTGTCTATGTTTGTCATAGCTTTACTTCCAAGGAACAAGCGTCTTTTAATTTCATGGCTGCAGTCAATATCTGCAGTGATTTTGGAGCCCAGGAAAATAAAGTCTCTCACTGTTTCCGTTGTTTCCCCATCTATTTGCGATGAAGTGATGGGACCGGATGCCATGATCTTAGTTTTCTGAATGTTGAGCTTTAAGCCAACTTTTTCACTCTCCTCTTTCACTTTCATCAAGAGGCTCTTTTGTTCCTCTTTGCTTTCTGCCATAAGGATTGTGTCATCTGCATATCTGAGGTTGTTGATATTTCTCCCAGCAATCTTGATTCCAGCTTGTGCTTTATCCAGCCTGGCATTTTGCATGGTGTATTCTGCGTATAAGTTAAATAAGCAGGGTGACGATGTACAGCCTTGATGTACTCCTTTCCTGATTTCGAACCAGTACATTGTTCCATGTCCAGTTCTACCTGTTGCTTCTTGACCTGCATACAGATTTCTCAAGGGGCAGGTAAGGTGGTCTGATATTCCCATCTATTTAAATAGTAGATAGATGATAGATAAGCTTCCAAATTTATATTGAAGGCAGGGGCCTCTGAGTGAGAGAACAGGGTGGGCAAAGGCAGGGAGGTTTGGGAAGGCCTGGCCCATGGACTGCCATCCCGTTCCCTGCCATTCCTGTGGTGGGCCTATAGGAATGCATGTGGGAATTCCAGCACTGCCCTGAGGGTTTGGGTGCTGGCCAGAAGCAAATCACTGGGGTCAGGTCACAGTTCTGCTTTGTTAAATCTCACAGTGTACTAGAGGGCAAGAATATGAACACTTCCAGTGAGTCACATGTAAATGTGTCTCTTTCTCAAGGTACTGAGGTGGGAGGTTGGAGGAGGCGGCTCCTGTCATTCTGGGTGACAGAGTGAAAAGTCAACATGGTTATCTTTCTGCTGCTAATGTCATTCCAGACATGTGGAGTCGAATTTCATTTTCTCAACCCTCTTCTCTCTATAGCTACAAGAGACAAGACTTCTTCCTTTAATCACACAATCTGACTGAGGAAGAACAGACAAGTGTGACTGTGGTACATGGTTTCACAGAAGGCTCTGCCTGCCCTGTTCTCAGCAGTGCCCTGCGTGGTGGTGGGTACATGCTTGGTACCAACAGGGAACCCTTCTTGCCTTCCTTTGCATCGTAATATGGTTACCTGATTGATTCCTGATATCAGGTAACCGATACCTTCCTGGTTACCTGATTGCTCCCAGGGAGATGTGGGTGCTGTCCAGGGCACGGCTGGTTTTCTCAACCATCTCTTGGCTGTCTGTCCTCTTCATATGAGCAGAGAGAAAAGAGGGAGGAAAGAAAGGGGCCATGTGCTCCTAATGGATCAGGTTCTCCGTTTTCTGGTCTGACGTACTTTTCTCTTTCAGAGGAGAACATCCCCTCCACGTGCAGGCCAGTCCAATCGGCAGACATTCACAGAGAATCTCAAAGTCCCGTGCTGACGCTTCAGGCAGCCATGGGTGCTGTCCACACCAGATTTACAGTCTAGTCAGGAACACAGACGTTAAATAAGTAGTAGTTACCAAGGGGATGGCTACCTCAAAGTAGAGTGCCAGTCGCCATGGGAACGCACAACAGGGGAGCCTGAAGGTGGACTTGGTCAGGCAGCTGCTATGCTGGGGAAGTGACCACTAAACCCAAGAAATGGAAGAACTCAAGTTAGTTAGACAAATGGAACATGAAGGAGAAAAACATGTGTAAAGATAAAGATGAGAAAGAATACATTTTAAAAGATTTTCTACCATCTGTCTTTGGCAGGAAAACTCATGACCACTAACATGTAGTGAACACTTACTGGGGTTGAACTTGATGCTAAGCATTGTACTTAATCTCCTGGAATCCTCCTGAGACCAAGGGAGGTCTATTTTCATGAGGCTGCTTGTCTTGTCATTGATCCCACTGTATCCTCAATACCTAAGGTAGCCCCTGTGTGGGAGCAGGTGCTAAATATTTGTAGGATAGAGTCTACACTTTACAGATGAGGAAACTGAGGCTTAGAGAGGTAAGGTTACCCAGATCTCACTGATAGAGGTAAGACTCCAACCCAGGGTGCAGCTGGCTGACAGCCCAGCTCTAAGACAAGGGGCTTGCTTTCTCCTCTTCTAAACACAGCAGAGTTCACACCTAGGCCTGGAGCAGTCTTCAGCTGTACCAGGGCACAGACTAGGTGCACAACACACAGCTCCAGGGCGGCCAATCATGGGTCAGAATAGCCAGACGAGTCTGCCCTTGGCGTTGGCAAGGGAGGAGCTGACACCTCTCAGCGCACCCAAGCCTGGAAGCATGTCTCTGCAGCTGGAGCCTGTTAGCTGATGGAACACTTAGGCCCAGAGCCCCATGAAACAGAAACCAAAGAACTGAAAACTTGGAGGCAGCAGTTGGTCTCAGGTTAGACTGTGGGCTGGACATCAGTGGTGATGGATCAGCCTTGGATTTCATGCTTTGGTGTTAAAAGCCCAAGAGGGTCAAGTACCTCCCAGGTCACTTTTTTACCCATGCCACTTACAGGGAACTGTAACCTGAGATGACATAGGACCTCCTGGGAATGCGCCTATCTGCCCTGCCCTCCATGGCTCCTTTTCACCGCACATCTGGTTCTCTTGATGGGAGGCTTGGCAGAACAACCCTTTAAAACCATCCCAGCCTCCCTCACCTGCTGTTATGCAGTAGGTTCTTAAGTGAATAAAAGAGTTGTTCACATGCCATAAAAATGAGTCATTTATAAAGCTAAAAATTAAATGTATGACATGCTCGAGCTCTTAGGAAAATTACTCAATAATAACCCTGATCAACACTTCCCACTTACTGAGCATCTTATGTAGATCAGAATACTGGAATTGGAAGGCACCCTAGGGAACACCTAAGCTCACCCTCTCATTAGGCTCTGTTAGATGGGGACCCTAGCACACAGGCACCCACAGATCACACTGGAAATGGCAGTTGCAAGGGCCAATGCCAAATCCTAAAAGTCACAAGGATCCCACATTCTCTCTCACTACAAGATGGCCCCTGGCATCCTCAGCCTGTCCAAACTCCTGAGCCACAGCTCATGCCAAGAAGGGGATTCCCTATAGCCACTCTGGCCAGGGGCTCAGTTGGGGCCCCTGCCAGTTATCTGAGGCAGCACCTGAGCCATTTGGCTCATTTTCAATCTTGGGAAAAAAAAATCTCCGTGGGTGCTTTTTCTAAGCTGGGGGAATTAGACTCATCATCATAAAGAAAAAGGGAGGCAGGTCAATTTCTTTCATCTTCTAGAAGACTAAAAAAGCAGCTAATGTGATGTTGCAAAGTCACTTGGTAAGCCGTCTTCTGTTCCTGAGCTGAGCTCGGTGGCTGGGGTGCAAGCTCATCTGGGAGCTGCAGTTCCACTGTGTGAAGGGCCTTGGAGGTGGTTGATCGGGCTCACAGTGGGTCTAATGTGCCCTTGTCTTGAAGGGCAGGCGTTCTGAAGAAACCAAGGGGAAATGCCAAGTGAACCAAGGCTTCAAGGAGTGGGTTCTTGGAGCCTGAGGTGAGGCTTTCTCCATGTTTAGGGGTATGTTCAGCAAATATGCAGAGCCAGGGAGGGACACATCACCAGCTTGGGGTGAGGAACACACCTCCTTATCCAGAGCACAGCAGGAATTCAATAAGGACAGCATCACCTACCCCTCCTCCGCACTCTCCAAAAGTCCACATCAGCAGAACGAATTTAGAATCAATTTAGCCTGAACTGTGATTGATAGTCATTTTGCAAGTCTAAAATGTCTGCCAGCATCTCTGTATAATAAACCAAGATTCTCAGGGAGTTAAACTGTAACAGCAATTCTGTATTAAACCCAAACTGACTGGGAGCCCCATGTGCACCTTGAAGCAAGGACCAAAATATTGACAACTCTTTTTCTAACAGGATAAGGTTTTCATCCGTCTTCTCCCACAGGGTCTGAAACTCAGAATGGCACTCTGTTTCTCTGATGAGAGCACATGTGCTCATAATTTAGGTTAGGACATTGAAAGAAAAACTCTGCAGTTTCAAAAATAACCACAAGTTTAAAATTACATTAGTCGTTTGGATGAAATTGTTGTATTTATACTAAAGGGTGTTTGAAGCGATATGTTTGTGTATATGGATATATCTGTGTGCATATCAATCCTTTCCCAGCATGTCTGCACAGTCTAAAGGACAGAATACTGGATCAGATGCCGAAATCCTAGGCTGTTTTCACACCACCATCACTTGCTTGTCACTTGATCCTGGCAGTGTGCACTATACAAAAAGCAGTGCTTTGATGCTAGAGTCTCCAGTTCAAAACCTGGGTCTGCCACATACTAGCTATATAATCTAACATGTCACCTCATGTCATTTAACCATCCTGGATTGACTTCTCTTTTCTATAAATGGAGACCATGCCTATCTTAACACATTTTAAACACATTTATAAAGTCTATGGCCATTGAACTCCAAAGTTCTCAATAATGATTAATTATTGATGGCTGCTTTCAGAGCCTAGCTGATAAGTGAAGTGGGGATAGGAGCCTCAAGTGCTTTGGGCCCAGCACTGCACTTTGCACAGAAAGTGTTATTATCAGGATACAGGACATAGCTAAAATGAACGCAGCTTGTTAGAGAAGGCACAGGGCTTGCAGTTAGGGAGGAAGTTTGGGTGCTAGTCTTGGCTCTTCCACTGGGCTTTGGTTTTAGACTAGCAGAGCTTCCCAAGTGGCACTAGCGGCAAAGAACTTGCCTGCTAATGCAGGAGGTGGGTTTGATCCCTGGGACGGGAAGATCCCCTGGAGGAGGAAATGGCAACCCATTCCAGTATTCTTGCCTGGAGAATCCCATGGATAGAGGAGCCTGGTGGCTACAGTCCTTAGGATTGCAAAGAGTTGGACACGACTGAAGCGACCTAAGCACAGCACACTCCAACCTTTTTGGCACCAGGGACTGGTTTCATGGAAGACGATTTTCCCATGAATCAGAAGGATGCAAGCAATGGGAAGTGAAGCTTCACTCACTTGCCCACCACTCACATCCTGCTGGGTGGCCTGGTTCCTAATGTGCCACAGATGGGTACTGCTTCATGGCCTGGGGGTTGGAGACCCCTATTATAGACTCCTGTGCTCCTGAGAAGAGCACAAACAGGGGGATGTGCAGATTTCGGTGCCACCTCTCTCAGGCAGTGGGCTTGTGAGCTTAGACAAGTCACCTAGGTTTTCCTTGTCTAAAAAGTCTCCATGGTTTCTTCTGCTGGAAAGTTCTGTGATCCTAGGAGAGGATGGGGGAAATAGTATGGACAGGAAGTGACTCATTGGCTCAGGAGAAGACAAACTAAGATAGATATGGAACAGAAGGAAGCAACAGGCTTAAAGCTACCAAGAGGAGACCAGTGAACTCTGAAAAGCAGAGCATGATCTGTGAGTCTTCAAATACTCAGGTGGGTGAGAGGGTGAAGTGCTCATCCTGGGTGCTGTTTACCTAAATCTCTGTAGAAAGAGCTTTGCAGACCTGTAAGTTACATTGGATTCCTCTTCTGAACAGTCACAAGGTATTGGGGAAATTCTCATTTTTAAGTTTGTTTTCTTATCTGTGAATTGGGAATAACACACCAAATAAGGTTGCTCGATGGACTGAGACAGCACACAGGAAGAACCCACTACAGTACTCAGCCGGTTGCAGGAGGTACGTGCTCAGTCACGTCCAACTCTTTGTGACCCATGGACTGTAGCCTGCCAGGCTCCTCCTGTCCATGGAATTTTCCAGGCAATAATACTGGAGCAGGTTGCCATTTCCTTCTCCAGGGGATCTTCCTGACCCAGGGATCGAATCTATGTCTCCTGCATTGGCAGGTGAATTCTTTACCACTGCAGAAGGTAAATGATGTTATTGGTGTATCCCAATACGATGCTTCCCCCAAGGTGGCAGACTCCAAGCTGTAGGAGCAGGGATGAAATGATTAGATTTTTATCTTTCCTCAGTTTGAAGCCATTAATGAGGTCTGTAATATATTGTTCTGCCCAGGAATCACCGGGCCAGCAAATTTCCCTCAGGCCTCAGAATGCAGATTGAATCAATGTTTTTTCACTTGGCTCCTTCTTCTTCTGGATTTCCTTTTTCACAGAGCAGTTACCCAAGACTGGTTCAGTCTATTATGAAAAGGGTGACAGAACCGCTCTTTTCTCAAACCCAAAATGACCTGTGGAGTTTTTTTAGGATGTGGCATAGAAGCACGTTTGGAGAAGGAAATGGCAACCCACTCCAGTGTTCTTGCCTGGAGAATCCCAGGGACGGGGGAGCCTGGTGGGCTGCTGTCTATGGAGTCGCAGACTGAAGTGACTTAGCATAGCATAGAAGCACGTTAAGACACAGGCACATGAGACAAGGAAACCCAGTTTAGGGAAAGACTAGAGGGAAACTCCCTTCAGACAGGTGGCATTTGGTCCCCCCAATGTTCCAACATTTGCCTCGGTACTAACTTACAAAGAACACCAAATATTATTGGAATAATTGATAATAGGTAAGGACCAATTAACTTGAGTTTTCATATGCAATTCATTAGGTTACCAGCCTAAGGACTGCAAATTGGTCCTACTTCCATCCAGCACAGCGAATAAGTCTATCATTTGGAATCTGAAATTGTGACAGGAAACCACTTTGTAGGAAGGGAGAATCCTGATAACTGAAAGACACTTTTTTTCAAATGCATCCTATTTTATTCAGCATGTTATATTCAATGGTCCAAATCTATTACTCCTCTTCTGGTAAACCTACAACCTGAGGAACCTGGGAAACCATCCTGTCCTTTAGTATAATCCCATTTGCCTCCAGTTCCTAGGCTTGCAAGCACGTCGAGCCAGCTGACAGTCATACTTCTCTGGACACTGTGATTTCAAAGACATTTATTTTGACGACTACAAAGTAAAACATCTCCCTTGATATGATGGGTATTTAATACTCTCAAAGTTGGGATTTAGTAAAGGGTGATTTATATAAGCTTGGAATATGTGGTTAGGACAACGCTAAACGGCCCAGAGACAGAGATACTGAAGGGTATAGCACCTGAAATCTGGGAAGGAAAAGAGTTGGGTCAAAAGAGAAGGATGCTCTGGGGAGAAAAAAGAGAGGGGAGACCCGGCAGCTGATGGGCCTGCTCATGAGGCCTGGGAGAGGAGACTGTCTGTTGGGGTGTTTGATAGAAATACTATGAGGACTTATTTACACTATCTCCCCAATCCCCACCTCTCTCTGCTCAGTCATCTTTAAGCTCTACCTCACTTTTCTGTGAGTATTGCTTTTGGAGAAGGAAATAATTAGCCTATTTAAGCTTCATGATTTTTACTAGTAGAAAACCAGCTCCCCCATCTTTACCAAATACCTAATAAATGAACATTCAAAGCACGTTTCAAGGTTGCTGAATTGTTTCCTGCCCAGGCACCCAACATGTCCTGTCTGATCCTGGTGCTGGGCATTGCATAGGGCTTTCTACGTGCATCTCATTTGAGATGGAGTCTCTGAGATTAAGTGAGGGCCACCGAATTCTAAAGATCTTCCCTCGGGAGGCAGGCAAGGAGAAACTGAATAAAAGGGGGAGAAATAGGAACTAGGCAAGCTTCTGTTTGATTTATTCTCTTCTCAGCGGCAGAGGGAGGCAGAGAGTAAAACAATGATGTGCCTGAAGCCCTACACAAACCAACAACAGGCCTGTGTAAAAAGGCACACAAAACATAAGGTATTTGCTATATAAGAAGTAATCTGAAAAGCTCAGTGGCACACAGGCTGTTCTATGGAAGTACTGTATTTAGGAGGCAGGACTTAGAACTCTCATATGGAGCCTAATGAGACAACACAGGGTCAAGAGAAACTTATATTTTCCAAAGAGACTACACATGTTGAAAGATGACTTTTTTCTGATCCTTCCTTGGCATATAGATATTTTTCTGTAAATATGGGGCTGAGTTCAAGCTCTGGCTTTGTGCCTTTGGATAAACTGCTTTTCTCTGGATCTCAGAGATGAGGGGGACACAGAAAACAAGCTAGGAACCTGAATTTCAGAGAATCCAAACAAGGGGCAGAAACCCAACCATGAGCTGCAGCTCCAGAGCATCAGGCTGTGGCCTCAACAGCATGGCCACAACCTCTGCCTGCACAGCCAGGCTCCCTTCACAGCATGTTTGAAAAGTGATTTGCAAAGTGGAAAGGAGTGAAGAACGCGGAGTCACCCTTGTTGCCATGATTGTGGGGGTCGGTGACTGCCTTCTGGGCTTTTAGGACAGGACTCAGCCAAAGCACCTCGCAGTGATGCCTTAGGTCAGGCACTGGTTTCATCTCCTCCACATATTCCCATTCCCAAGGCATTTAGAGGTGAGAGAAAGCCTTGCTTAAAGTACATTTCCAGGGAAAAATAGTGCCATCTAGTTTCCTTCATAACCTGCTTCAGTCTATATCAGGTTCTGCCCTCCAGCAGAGAAAAGTTCTTGGTATCTGCTTCCTAATGTGCTCCTTAAACTCTGTGTGTGATTGAGAGAGGGGAGAGTCTTCTATCCCAAAGTTCAAACTATTATGTACCTGGTTTACCAGATAATTCCATCTCTTCTCCCTACCTAAACTTCAACATCTCCTGTCTTAGTTTTTTACTTTTTATTTCATCTGGTCCACTAGTCAATGTTAGTGCTAAACCAACAGCAAACGGAGAAACAGGAGCCAAGAAGAAAGGGAGAGAGATGGATTGGTTTGTGAATGAGTCCCAAGGGACAAACACTGCTGGACAGATGAATCAGGAGAGTGACAGACTGCATACCCTCCCACAGTGCATTCTAGGATCAGTCCAACAGTTTTCAGAGCCTTGTGGCCATTGTAGCATAGTTTAAAAACTCATATTACTGTTATGATAGTCATACCACCATTCCTTGGTGGCTTGGTGGTAAAGAATCTGCCTGCCAATGCGGAAGCCACAGGAGACGTGGGTTCCATCCCTGGGTTAGAAAGATCCTCTGCAGGAGGAAATGGCAACCGACTCTAGTATTCTTGCCTCGGAAATCCCTTGGACAGAGGAGCTTGGTGGGCTATACAGTCCATGGGGTCGCAAAGAGTCAGACACAACTTAGCAACTGGAAGACAGCTACATAAATCTGAAATTTTTCATTTGGTGAACAACATAACAACACAACTGCACAGGGAACCCTGGGAAGAGGAGGGACTCACTTCTGGAACTTGGGCACTGATAAATGTATACAGGTAAAATTAGTCCAGTCAACTTCTTCCAACACTGAATCTGTTTTTATTTGCTATTTATTATAAAAATTGAATCTGTATGTTACATAAAAGTTATTTTAAAAACAATAAAGTTCACTCAAAAGTACTAAATCTCAGGCAGAGGGATTTCACACCAAAATCCAGATTTACATGGTAAACCTGAGGGCCAAAAGCATTCAGCTCACAACAAAATCTTACATTTTCTAATAATTCATTACCAGAAGCAAAAACCAATTATGTACATGCTTCAAAATATATGACAAAAACAAAATAACAAATGCGAGCATTCCCTGTGAAGCTAACTACACAAAATGTTTCTTCTCAGAATTGGCCCTTTATTTTGTTGAGAGTGAAACATTTGAAGAGCTTGAAAAATATTTAAGCATGAATATTTAGGTTTATACACAATACATATATGTACAAACACACCCATTCTGATTCTATGCCCCTTTGAATTTTTTAAATTGCACCATCTCTGTTAAGAGATAACATGTAACATGCAGGAGGCATTCCTAATTGTTTTTCTCAGCCGTAGTGTATTATACAAGTCAAATGCAAAATTTAAATATGAATTCAGTTCAATCGGAAGCCATCTCAACTCAGTACTTTGGCTCTTATATTCTATGCTAATACTTTAGGTTTTGATGGAATTGTTCATGTATTTAAAAAGGTGAAGAAAATGTAGTTCATTACCAGAAGGTACTTAGTAGATAGGTCTCAGTGGACGTAGAAGTGATGGACCAGAGGCAGGAAGAAACCAGTTAAACTGGTTTCTTTTCACTGCTTCAGCTTTCAGTTACAGCTGAAGAAATTATCATATCCAGGGCATTTTGCAACAGTTATTAGTTTAGGCCATTTCATGTATATAATGTCTTCATAATTCAAACCAGGGTACAAAATAACTCCTCCCCAGACCAGACTTCCTCGTTTCTACAAAGAAATAAACACAGATTCTGATGCAATATACAGTTCCTGAAAACAAAGTGGATTTACAGTTATATTCTCATTCTCTCTGTTATATTGGTATGGATGAAGAATCACTGGATCAGCTCTGAACACTGCAAGGATGGGTTGAGTAGAACAATTCAATTAGGCGTAATTATAGGCTTTGGCTTCCCCCCAAATAAATACATGCTCCAGTAGTATTTCAAGTTCTCTAGCACAAATATATTCTGTTACTATATCAATTTAAGGAGGTGGGTGAGCAGAGAGGGAAAACAAAATAGCTTATGTGGATGGGACGTTATAAGAAAGTGAAGATGGAAAGAGTATTTGATTGAAAATACAAGGAAATAAAACTAAACCCACAGAATAATTGTTTGATTATTTTAATGGTTTTGAACCCATCAATATTATGCAATATTTTAATTCAACATACAAAATTTAAATCATGAGACACCTGAAGAACAGAAACAAATATTTCCACTATTAAACAATAATTTTATACAGATAACAGCTCCCCACAGCACATACACTGGCGCTATGCCACAACGATGAGATCTTGGCATCTCTATTTACCCTGTTTAACACAAACATTTGCTAAGTGACAGTGAAACATGGTGGTATCAGGAGAAAATGAAGACGAAGGATGAAGAATGAAAACACCTCATCTGTGTGCCACAGAGATGGACCTTAATGTACATTAGGGTCAAAACCACTTAGGTTGCTGACCAAGTCTGAGCATTTGGTTTTCTTTTAAAGTATTCTTGGGCTTCCCTGGCGACTCTGCTGGTAAAGAATCTGCCTGCAATTGGGAGATCTGGGTTTGATCCCTGGGTTGGGAAGATCCCTTAGAGAAGGGAATGGCTACCTGCTTCAGTTTTCTGGCCTGGAGAATTCCATGACTGTATAGTCCATGGGGTTGCAAAGAGTCAGATACGACTGAGTGACTTTCATTTTCATTTCTTTTTACTTTAATATTATAGCTAAGAGAATAGAGCACTCCATGATTACAAGTAAGGAATAAAAAAGAATTAATATTTTAGCATTAACCTACAACCACTTGCAACTTTGGAAAAATATTACATATATTCAAAACGAATAAATTTTGTACACATAGGGATGTGCATGCAGGCTCATCATTGTGTATCTGTGTGTGTCTATGTAAATAAATGCATCTAGTCTAGCATAAGCCGTCAACTTTGTTCTGAATAACATCCATATTTATTTTTTGGAAAGTTCAGTACACATTCTTGGAAAGCAAGTGTCAACTGGTCTCAAAATTATAATTGAATAAACTTCATTTGCTTCTTTGAAAACTCTCTTTCAAAATGAAATTCTGCTCCAATATTGCATTAAAGTTGGCAAATACCACAGTTTTACATGTTAAGTGGTGGTCTCAGAGTTCATGGCATCTGTGTTACATCATTCCCAAAGCTACCTAAACACTGGTGTGTAGGACTGAAATAAAAATGTATAATATTATATATGAAACGAGTCGCCAGTCCAGGTTCGATGCATGATACTGGATGTTTGGGGCTGGTGCACTGGGATGACCCACAGGGATGGTACGGGGAGGGAGGAGGGAGGAGGGTTCAGGATGGGGAACACGTGTATACCTGTGGTGGATTCAGGTTGATATATGGCAAAACCAATACAATAAAGTTAAAAAAAAAATGTTAACTTGAAAGGAGTTTGCACTAGTAACCAAATTCTTGTGTTTGGAAAGCAGCTTACAAAACTCATTATGATAGTAACTTGCTTCCAGAAATGTAGACAGGTGATAAGGAAGATTTAGTTAGTGCCTTTTGCAGGTGAACAGAACCTGGTGACTAGCCAGGAGGGGCTGTAGACTGTCAGGGGAATGGTGTGTACGTGCTCAGCCGCTCAGTCATGTCCGACTTTTTGCGACCCTATGGACTGTAGCCTGCTAGGCTCCTCTGTCCATGGGATTCTCCAGGCAAGAATACTGGAGTGGGTTGCCATCTCCTCTAGGGCATCTTCCCAACCCAGGGATCGAACCCACGGCTCCTGCATTGACAGGCGATTCTTTACCACTGTGCCACCTGGGAAACCCCAGGGAAATGGTAGTAAATCTGAAATTTGTTTTGAAAACTTTTCCTTATCAAAAGGGATAGGATTTTTCATGCACATTATGAGTAATTATATGACCCAAAACGAACATATTTCCATGTATCATATTCATGTTCCAAACACTGGAATTGGTACACATGACAATTCTACTGTGCAACACAGATGGGAAACATTAAAATGACAATGATCTCACATTAAAAAGATTGAAAATAACAAAAAACCTAGATAGAGTCAGAATCTGTTTTCTGAAGTCTAGAAGAAAGTTTCATCAGTTATGCTTGGGTCCCTGAGAGCTTGAATGTTCTGACTAAAGGCAAGTTTTGGTAAAAATTGCATTTTTACATTGTTCTTCCTCATTTAGAATAAACAGCAGTGTTTTAGGCAGCTTTTGGTGTTTTATGTTTTTCATAGCTATTACTCAAATTTTATTTGATGTGAACAGTTGTTTTCTCTGAATGTAAGATCAAAGGTGTGTGGCAGGTGAGGGAAGCTACATTTGGCCATAATTTAAAAACTCATTTTCATCCTTCTGGAAGGGACAAAGCAAGGGGAAAAACATACCATACATCACAATTCCATGTTTACAGTACTCTTTACCCATAGTGTTTTCCAGTTTTGTCGAGGTGCA
This sequence comes from Bos taurus, assembly GCF_002263795.3. Lineage (NCBI taxonomy): Eukaryota > Metazoa > Chordata > Mammalia > Artiodactyla > Bovidae > Bos > Bos taurus. The sequence continues at coordinate 53,688,964 of NC_037330.1, forward strand.
GTTAATAGATTATTTCATAGTTTGAAATGGCATCACAATGCCTAGACACAGAGAAAAACACATCAAAAATGTATATTTCCCCAAAATGAGTCAGTCAGCTTTATTCATTTTACAATATGCATGATAATAAAAAGCCAAACACAAAACTCTTTATTGAAAAAAAAGAGCAAAATGTATTCCAGAGAAGTTAGACAAAGACATGAGATGAATTTCAGTTAATTAGATCTATTTCTTTGTGAGCTTTGAGAACCCATATTAAGCAATGAATAGAGGCAGAGTGTTTCACATTATAATCCTATCTAGAGATCATGCAGATGGAGAAGAAAGTATTTTGTTTAACTTTTACTTAATTTCTACAGAGTGTTTAAAAATCAGTTTTATAGATCCAAATCTGTACCTCTCCCCTCCATCACAGTTTTTGAAGTAATTAAGAATGGTTACCCGTACAATAGCACAGCAACTAGGGAAGAGAGAGGTAGATGATGTGGCCATCCTCTTGGAAGGAAACCCCCAAATATTTTAGGGCATGAAAACACAAGGCTTTTGTTATCCAGAAATAATTAGCTGCAGACTACAAAAACATTTTGGAGCCAAGTGCACACAAAAGTGAGACTCGTAAGCAGCCGAAACCAAGTACATTAATAGTAAGTTCTTAAAGAAAAGGATGTGTCCTCTGTACCTTACAAAAACTATTCTCACAGATTTTGAATCCAAGATTATACAATAGAAAACATTTATATGTTTTACATTTGATATAAAAATTAGTAGCAAATAAAAAAGGCTCTGATGATATACAAGAAGAAATTGCAGAGGATACATTAAAATTTCAGGATGGCCCAAGGATGACTTATCCTAAATACCCTGCTCCTGTTCTGTGCAAAGGCCACAGGCAGGCACTTTCTCAGGGTTCATCACTGTTGCTAAGAGAAAATCAGATGAAGGAAGACGCAAACAAGCTGGGGCAGGAAGTAAAAATTAAGCCAAGGAGGAACTCTGCCAAGCGCAATGCATCCTGCCTAAAAGTATTTAAGAACATAAATCAAAGACAGTGCTGAGTGTACCTCAAGGGAATTTATGTTGATGAGTTTATGCCCTAGGTGATAAATATCAAAACAGGAAGTCAGTTAAAACAAGTATGCAAGTAAGTTATATCTCATCTTCAAAAGATAAAAACTGCAGTGTAGAGATTCAATAACTTCATGGCCCTATTCTACCCTCCAAGTGTACACTTCTTATATCTCCATAAGTTAAAGATCAATTATTCACAAAACTTTGTTTCAGTGTTAATACTTTTTACCTGTTTAATTTAGACACTGAGTTGCCTTATTATAATAAGACATTTGGTTATAGTTAGTGATAATTATCCATTGTTCATCTTTATAACCTAGGGAATTTTAGTTCTCATTTAAAGCCCTGGAATGTACTTTTAAAAATTATTCTCTCTTTAGGTCAACATTTATCCAGGCATGTCTGCAAACGTTCTGTTACAGGGGGAGGAAGAGTATTGAGCAAATTCTCCTCGACAATCAGACAGCTCCGTTTTAGGGACTGACACCCTTCCAGTTCAGGAGGAAGTGTTTCCAGGTAATTACCGATGAGCTCCAGATGAGTAAGGTTCGACAGCTCACCCACGTGAGGCGACAAGCTCATCAGGCTATTTTTCCCCAAGAGTAAACACTGCAGCTTTTTGCACTGAAACAGCCCATCTGGAAGCATCTCAATCTGGAAAGGGAAAAAAAAAGAAGCCCGTAAAACTGGGTTTTGAGGGCCTATTATACTACAAGTATTTATTTATACCCCTTCCTTTCCCCCAAAACATTTTCAGACATTTTACAGAGGTACATATAACAATGATGATACATTTGAAGTAGATGGGAAACTTACAGGAAAAATAAGGATGTTCTGGAGTCAGGATTGAGGCCACTAAGAACTTCGAAACCCCTGCTGTATATGGGTGGGCAACAGACTAGCTCTAACAAAGCAATTCTCAACTCTCAAAGGAAATCTATCAGTTACATACTCATTTACAAACCAGTAACTCAGGAGAAGCAAATCAATCTCAACAGTCCTCAAGAAGAGTTTTACTGTGTGAGGTAATGAGCTATACCCTCAAAAACAGACACAAGGCTATTTCTTAGGGTTTCACAATATAGACTGAAAACTTCCTTCTGGTTTAAAGAAAATGCTGACAGAAGCAGAGGCAAGAAGATGTGATCGTATAAACATGTAGGTTTCATTCTCCTCTACATGCACACTCACGAGTATGAACTCTTTTTCTACCTGCTCCTGAATTTTAAGTCATCTGAAACAGAGAAATCATTTGGAATATGATAAACAGCCTGTGGCTAGGTCAACGCCTAGAAATGTTCAACTGAATTGCTCCTCTATCTGGTGGGAAGGTTGCATGTGAGTTTCTAAGGGAACCACAGTGTGCATATGAAATGGGCTTATTGGGGAAAGACACCCAGAGAAAGGGTTAGCATACTCAACGTGCTCAGCTCTCATCCTGCCACTGAACTAAAAGTTTGCTCCAGGCCAAGCTGGACTGCACATACTCCACCCTCTTAATGGTTAACAAATTTATACAAGCCTGGACCAGGCAACTCTGCAACTATAAAACAATGCAGGCTCCCTAGTTCAAGTCATTGCTTTGTTAGAAAGAGGGATGAAAGGGGCGCTCCAGAGTTCAACTTGCTCCTCTGATGACCTAGTACAACCCCACTGAGCCAGTTCTCCACAGGAACTTCCAGAAATATCTCTTTAAAAAGATAAACTTTCCTTATACAGTGTAAAAGATGGTCAGACTGCATTAAAAAAAAGGCTTATTATGATGGAATCTGCTCCCTCCTCTATCACTCATACAATCATTTGGTACTGGATATCCTTGAAAATAAATCCAATGATCACTGCTTCTAAGACTATCATGCAATATAACTCATTCTACATCAAAATACTAGGTGGTATAAGCAAAGGAAAATATCTACCCTTTTATTTCATTCCTTAAGAATGCAGATACAAAACCACAGATATATCAATTTCGGTATAGATACGGCAGAGAAATGAAAGAAAAAAACGTAACTTCCTTCTGATCAGACATTATCTGCAGCTCAAAAATAGGGTCAGTGACGTACAAGTAGAGGGAATGATCAGTCCTGTGCAATGAATGTGCTCAGGGCTGAGAGTGCCTACTGGCACAAGAGGAATGACTTAGGCAAACAGGCTGAAAGGAGGGCAGACTTATCTCACCTGTATGCAGTGGATGCCTGCTGAGAGCCTTGTTTTGTGCCAGGCTCCCAACCAGGTGCTGGGGATAAAATGCTGAGCAAGACAGATGGGTCTTTAAGACCCATGCAGGGTCTCTCCACCTTGGCACTGTGGACATTTGGGGTGGGATAATTCTTTGTGTGTGGGGTGCCCTGTGCATTCAGCAGCATCCCTGACTTCTACCTGCTAGATGCCAGTGCCACTGCCCTCTCTAGTTGTGACAACTAAACATGTCTCCAAACAAATGTCTTCTGCAGGGTAAAACTGCCCCCCTTTGACAAGCACTGGTGTACTAGGAAAGAGAAGTATTAAACAATTATGGAGATCATTAGTCTACAATGGCTGCTATGAAGAAGCCTGTCTTAACCAGGGCTGCATCAAAGAATCCCAATCTGTCTTCTTCAGTCAAGTTTCCAGACTCCAGCAGGTATCTTGCTTAATTGCACTGATTTTTTTTTTTAATTGGGTGAAGACCCTGAGCCATTGTCCTCTATGGCTACCAGCACTACCATGTCTCACTCATCTCCTTTCAAATCTCTGAATTTGTGATTTTAGCTTCTTCTCAGCCCCCAGTACAGGTGAGGAATTTCACCAGACAACGAGAGTGAGCCTCTGGAGTTGGCCCCTCAGTAGTGTCTGTTGGGAAAGTGAGTGAAAGGCGTGGACAATGCACACTTCCTGAGCGCTAAGTGTCCATCTCAGCCAAATGTACTGAAGCCCTCAGAACATCCAAGGAAGGATGGTTCTCTTCCTATGTTCATGGCTGACACTGACAATTAAATATTTCACTGTTTCCCAGAGGCTGGGACCTCATTTCAGAATTCTTCTCAATGTCAGCTTTCCTATTTCTCTGGCCATTGACACATGCTATTTCAGAACACACCAACCTAAATCCATAAAGTCCAATCATTTCAAGAGACAAAGCTGAATATTTCCATATCTAAGTGATAATGTCAAAACCAACATGGAACATTGCCACATAAATGATCTTTAGAGGGGATTTCTACACTATTCACCTTTGGGCTAAATGTCTGTGAGTTAATAAAATGCATTTAAATGCAGAAAGAGAAATTGGAAGACTGAGGTATAAGTTGGAGTCATTTTTAAGATTTGAGCAAAGCCATTAAATCCTCCTCCTTTCCTGTGCTTCTTGGTTACATCCAACACCATCATAATCCAACTACAATTTGGCACTGGAGAGAGCTGGAGGTTGCCTCTTCCTACCCCATCACCCACACACACCACTGCTTCCCACGGAGCATCATTTGGACTGATGCATCTGAGCTGCAGGAGAAAGAGCACTGGAGGAGGAGCTGAACAGAGGTTCCAACCCAGATCCATCAACTGGGAAACTTTGGACCCCAGGCAAATTGCTCTGAGCCTCAGTTTCAGCATCAATAAAGTGAGGGCAGTGGATTAGAACAGAGGTTGGCAAAGATTTTCTTAAAAGGAGCAAGAGGGACCTCCCTGGGGGTCCAGTGGTTTAGACTTTACCTTTCAATGCAGGGGAGCTAAGACCCCATATGTCTTTGAGAACTAAGATCTCAAAAACCCAAAACAAAAAAATAGAAGGAATATTGTAACAAATTCAATAAAGACTTTAAAATGGTCCACATCAAAAAAAAAAAAAAAGAAAAGAAAGGAGCAGGATAGTAAATATCTTGAAGGTTCTGCAGGCCAAATGGCAAAACTGAAAATACTACGTAGGTAATTATAATAATAAAAGAAAAAAATTTCATATGTTTCTAAGTGATGTAATAAAAAATATAATAACAAGTATAATTTTTTTTGTAATATAGGCCCACTAGGGAGAACAATGGAATTTATTTATGGACACTAAAATTTGGATTTCCTATAATTTTCAAATATGAGGAAGTATTATTATTTGATTTTCTTCCCCCAATCACTTAAAAATTTAAAAACCATTCTTAGGTCAGGCTGTGAGTAGATTTGGCTCCGAGGCTGTACTTTGCTGACCTCAGGACCAATGATCCATAGTATTCCTTTCATACATGAGTCTCTTTTTAATCTATATTCCTACTTCTAAATCATAACTGATTAAACCTTCCCATGGGGTTCTGTTTCTTGACTGTCCTCTTCTAACCTCTGAGTATGCCACAACCAGCGCCTCCTCGCACTGTCAGGCTCAAGCCTCACCTTAGTTACCACCCAATGACTCAAACTAGACTGGCAGAATTCAAGGCAGTCTCCATTCGGACCCCCCGTCTAAAGGCTCTCATCTCTTATTACACCTGGCATGCCAGTGACAATCTTCTGGGTATGACTTCTATCCTTCCACATTTCCCCAATCAGTGTTCTCAGAACACTCCTCTCAAGAGTTATCATAAAAAAGAACGCCTTGCTCAAATAAGTGTGCCAAATGTTGCACACCCTATCATCCTCTTGGAGAAGCACAATGCATGTTCATATGATAAAGGCTCTGAGGAATCCTGCCACAAAAACATGCTAAAAACTTTTCCATGTTTTTTGTGAGAAGACCTATCACTATCCCATGGAGTAAAGTCTGGAGTGTCCTCTCAGTGACTGTCTTTCATTTGGGGGCTGCCCAACATCTTCAAAGTCTAGAGAATTCTCTACCTTATCTTCATGGGGCTCTTGGTGGGAAGCAGCATCCACTTCCTACTAGAGGACTGACAACACCAGATTCTTCTGTTCCAGATCTCCTGTAGCTTGAGTGTGAGCATTCACGAGCATGGGCGTGTGCGTTTGCTCGGTTGTGTCTGACTCTGTCCTACCCCATGGACCGTAGCCTGCCAGTCTCCTTTGTCCATGGGATTCTTCAGATAAGAATACTGGAGTGGGTTACCATTTCCTTCTCTAGGGGATCTTCCTGACTCAGGAATAAAACCAGTGTCTCTGGCATCTTCTGCATTGGCAGGCGGATGCTTCACCACTGAGCCACATGGGAAGCCTGTGAGCATTCACAAGCTCTATCAGTTGCTTAGATGCGGGGCTCAAGGCATGGTTTCAAGCAGAAACCATGAGGAACCGATTCTGTGGCAGAGCAAGGGCCACAGTGACAGCAGCATCGTTTTCAGGGCAGCACCGGTGCTCAGTGCTGGGATGGTCAGTGTCGGGGTACCTCTTAATTTTACTTTTGTACTATGATTCTGGCTGCTTTTCTCTTGCTATCTAACTTTGTCCGTTTCCCCAGCCTGATTTTGTAGCCTTTTCATTACTGAGACACATGACGTCTTTTCAATAAGTGTCTTTTCTGCTTAACCCCAGGGTTAGCATTTGTTGCCTCCATCTTATGAACCTGACACACTGCCCAAGTCTTTAAAAGAGTGTCCTTTCTGCGATCTTTACCAACCTCCACTCCAGAGAGGAATCAACTCACATTTCTGAGTATAAGCATATCTAAATATTTACGCAGCAGGTTTGATGCTTTATTTTCTAAGTTTTATAAATATTTTGGTCTACCTTATACAGTCATGAGAACCTTAAGGTTTCAAGAAGAAACCTTCAAGTTAGTTAAATTCCTACATAAAACATGAATCCTCAGTTCCCTTTACCAATATTCCCACCAAGCGGCTGATGATATCTGGACAGTTTAATTAAGAAAATCACTTCTCCCTTCTCAGATGTTCATTCAGTCTCTGGACAGCTTTCTTGGGAAAGATGAGAACTCTTCTCTTGCTTGTCTGAGCTCTAACACTAACAACAACTCCCAACAGGCTTTCCTTCCTAAGTAGGGCTTCCGAATATTTGAAGACCAATAGTGTGGACTACTCTCTTTCCCTTCCCTTTCCAGTGCTTCCCATCACTAGGCTACACTGTCCCACCAGAGAGGAATCTTTCATCTCTCTGGCTGCTGTCTTCCAATTTCACCACATCCTTAGCAGGTAAGTCTCTTCACAGTTCTGAGAAGAGTGTTTCTCACCCAGTCCAAGATTTGCAGTCATTACAATGGTTCTGAGGATGCTCACAACTGCTGGTTATGACTTCTGAGACAACACAACCCAAGACAGCATTGTTCTTGGTCCATAAATTATCTTAAGCATAAGAATTTTCATATGCTACCAAGTACCCTTTCCTTATTCAAGACAAAATATGTCTGATACTAACATCTAGTCTCCCTTTCAGCCACAAAAGAAGTCAATAAACTTAGTGTCAACAGTACCAACAATCTCACAGTTTCATGACATTAAACTAGAGAAAATAATCAACTTGCTTATACACTTAGATAATTATGGTTAGATGACAATTTAATCAGCTGTGGCTTTCAAAACTCCATGGAGTGATTTAATTGGACAACTTAGTAAAACCAATACCTTTCAAAATAATTATTTATATTTTTTAGTACAGGTTTAACAATGGAAAAACTGTGACCAAAATGCTAATATTAAGCAACTTTATAATTAGGCAACACTAATGCTAAATCTCTAGATCTGTAGTTTTCAAAGTGTGGTCATTAGACCAGCAGCACCAGCTTCACCTGAGATTTTCAGTGCTATAAACTCCTGGATCCTACACCAGACCTGCTTACTGAATGAAAAACCCTGGGAGTGGAGCCAAGAAATCTGTGTTTCAACAAGCCTTCCAGGTAATTCTAAGGTACATTGCTAACTTTTAAAGGAGTTTTAAAACCTCATAATCTTATAATGGGTTCTACCCTTCTACATATAGTGAAGCCACAGAGTTCTAAAAGTCAGCATAAATTCTGTTCTTTCCCCAACTCTGGTATTTTTCCAACAATCTATGGTTTCTAAAAACACTGTCTGGTGATCAATATGTTTATTGGCCAACTCCATGCTCACAGATATATTTAGCATGAAATATAAACTACTAAAAAGTCTAGGAGTACATCTATGGCTAATTCATGTTGATATATGGCAGAAATCAAATTAATATTGTAAAGCAATTATCTTTCAATTAAAAATAAACAAATAAAAAAGTCTAGGAGATAATACCTTTTTGGGTGGGGTAGAAGAAAGTAGTTCCCATTTTAACTAAAGGGGAATCACTTTCATCTTTTGGCAGACCTGATTTCTGCAGGTTTTTTCTTCTTCCCATATGGATATTACCATCACTCTCTTGCCCTTTCAGCCAACATGATTTTTGTCTTTTTCTTCCTTCTTCACATTTTAACCTAGGAAACTACTCATTTATTCTGTTTTTTCTTGTTTCAGCTAAGTTAAGTTCTCCTTAATTTGGCTTTACTGTTGCAAATTATGGTTCATTTTTAAAGCATGGATGCTGGAAAAAGCTTCTAAGAAGCCCTAGTGCTGCATTATAGAACCAGGCCTTTCATTTTGAATTGTCTTTCTAGACGTGCATGGAGATTTCAAGTCTTTCTTACCGAATTACAGAAAGAACTTATGAATAATTCACAATCCCAGAATTTTTTACAAGAAGTTGTCCTATGTCAGACTTGGAAAGCTGAAAAATTTTATGAAACTTTATAAATATTGTACTTAAGCCTTTTCTGAAACGAAAGCAAGCTCTGCCATAACTTTTGTGATGTTTATGTTAAAAAACAGGGAAAGAGGATAAAGAGAATATTTGAATACCTACTACATGCCAGAAACTGTGCCAAATGCTTATATATACTTTTTTCATAAAATCTCCATGACAACTTGTAAATTACATTAAAAACTGACTCTCAGTGTTTTGATAATTCGTCCACGGTCACATGTCTAATAAGTGGTAGTCAGGCCAAGCTCAAGATGCTATGACTTAAAGTCCACTATCTTTAGTGACATCACACACTGCAACAGCAGATGCTCAAATGACTGGCCAAAAAAGGGGAAGAATGGATTTACTTACGTTGTTATTGGTCACAGCAAAGTACTGCAAATTACTCAGATACTGGATTTCTTCTGGAATGAAGGTCAGGTGGTTATAGCTTAGATCCAAATAATGTAGTTTGGTGCATAGGAAAAGCTGCAGGGGCAGGTTCTCAATGTTATTATGGTCCAAAGAGAGCTGCTCTAGATTAGACAATGCCCCGATCTGGGCTGGAATATAAGCAATGTTATTGTGCCACAACTTTAAGCAGGAAAGATTCTGGAGGTGCTGAAAGCTAATGATCTCTTCCACAGTTTTAAGGTTATTTTCTCTGAGGTCTAACTCATGCAAATTGTTCAGACTGAAAATGGAGTGTGGAATACGTTCCAGGTCGCAGCTGATCAGCTCCAGGCTTTTCAGATTGACCATCTTTTTCAGGTTGTTCAATACAACCAGCTTGCTCCCCTCGTTATCGAGGGACAACTTCTGCAGTGAAGGCAGGAGATCCGTGATAACTTGTGGGATCCGGGAGAGGCTGCTCTTCAAGTAGAGGGTCCTCAGGTTTTTCAGGTCCTGAAAGCCCTCCAGCTGCATGGTGCTTACCTGTTCAGGCAGCACACAGCCTGACAGGTAAAGCTCCTTGAGATTCTTCAGGTGAAACACCCAGCGTGGGATTTTCCCCATTTCAGTAAATTTCAGGCGGAGGATTTTTAAATTCTCCTCTAGAAAGGCCAGGGCAGGGTGGTCGACCACCAGGGATGAGTGGTACACATGGAGCTCCTTAAGGCTGACCAGCTGTGAGATCGCAGAGGGGAGCTTGACCTCAGGGATCAGCTCCAGGCTTAGCACTTCGATTTCCGTCAGCTCGAAGACATTGTCAGGAAGACCATTTAGCATGAAAAGGTGCAGTTCTACCTTGTCCTGGGCATTTTTCACAAGCTTGCTTTTTAGTTTCTCGACCGTCCATTCATTGTTGAGGTTGATCTGTTTCAGTTTGTTCTCACTGACCTCTGACAGGAATATGGAGAAGCGTTTGGAGTAAAGCGGGTCATATTGATCAGCCAGATGGAGGATAAAGGCGAAGTCGTTCTTGACATCTGGAATGTCGCTATAGTTGCTTTTTTCTCTCAGTGCCTCAAAGGAATATTGCTTCAGAGAGCTCCGCAGCATCCACCACAAGCTGTAAGACGAGGTGAGACCATAAAGTATAACCAAGATGACGTAAAACGAAGCCAGGACCTTGAATATTTCTGCCAAGGAGTACACACACTGGTAGCGCTTGTATCCAGTAAAAGCCTGCACATCCACTGAACAGTCAATTTCCAGAGTGATGTAGGTTAAAAAATACGGAACATAAGTTATGATGAGGACAAACAAAATGACTTTGACTATGATCTGTTTCAGGTACACTCTGTAGATGATGTCCTTCTGCTCCACGTGCAGGCGGAACCTTTTCACTTTTTCAAAGATGGCTTTGGCCTGTTCGCCCTCCTTTTTGTCCAGGACACTAGAGGTCGGGCTTTCTATGCCAGCTGACTCTAAGCCAGGCTGTGGGTAGGGCAATGACTGCTTGTTGGAATCCACGTCGCCGGCTGAGCACCCTGAGGATGAGAGCAGAACCTTGGATTTGGAGAGGGTCAGGGGCCTCACTGACTGCTCAGCCACCGTCTCTGACAGGGCGCGGGTGGTCCACGGAGAATCGAAGCACTTGTGCAGGATGGCCACAAAATGCTCGAGCCTGGAACTGGTGCTGGGGTAGTGAAGCCAGAAGTTGCTGCAGGCTGCAAAGATGAGTGTATGCAAGAGCACCAAGTAGGGGAAGAACTTGGCAAACCAGTGGAGCTGCTTCTCGTAACAGACGGCGTCAATGTAGGAGTACTGCTGTCGGTGGAGGTCGTTCTGGATTCTGAGGGGCAGCGGAAGTGGCATCCCGGCATCGGAGGATGCGTTCACGCTGGCTTTCAGGATGTCCCAAGGCACGGCGCAGTGATTGTCAAATTCCACCTTACAGGGAAGACAGCACAGAACCCTGCTCTGTGTCAGCTGGAGGGCTCCAGCCAGCACGGCCACCAGCAGCATGATCAGGGTGATGTAATACCAAAAGACGTCCCACCACGGCTTCAGGATGTGATAACATGACTGGGCGTCTGCTAGACATTTTAGCTCTGTTAGTGTAATCATGGCTTTCCCTTGTAGGAGGACAGAAACTGGAAGAGGAAGATAAAAGAAAAACCACTGAAGCAAGTACCCCAAGTAAGCTTAAACTCTAATGTCTGTACATATCCAAGTAGGATTTAGCTCAGGGGCAAAACCTGGCAGGCAGGGGTGATGATCAAAAAGTATCAAAGTCTCCTGGCTTCATGTGAAACCTTAGGCTATGCCAACTGAGAACTATAAAGTCCCTTAGATGAGAGACTATTTGGTGACCGCCAGACTGGATCTCTGCAAAGGTATTTGGGGTAGGACGTGAAGCAACTATCTAGCTGCCTCCTGCATCTCCACTTCATGCTAATCTATTAAAAACCAGAAACTGAATTTTCTTCAATCAACACTAGGAAAATCTGTTCCTATGCTACTGATTTCTAACAACCACATGTTGTACCTTCTAAATGGTCTGAATAAGCTTTATTTCATATCCAATGGAGCATCGGTTACAGCCTAGGAGCTGTGTTTCAACCACTACAGGAACTTCCTTTGAGCGAACACTATTTTATAAAATTTTCCCTTAGGATTAGCAGGATCTACCAATCCTATCTATGTTCAGAAAAATTATGATTTAATATATTATCTCCTTTTCCCCTAAGCTCTAACTTTGTAACTTAAATTCACATCCAACTTAGAATACTTAAAAGCTGACACACAATGGTAATGGCTTAAAAAAATGGATGGGGAAGAAAGCCCTAGTTACAACACCCTACTATGGGGACTCTCTTGTATTTAGTGTTTTGACAGCAAAGTACTAACAGTACAAATGACTAAGGGCATATGCTATTATTATTTTTGCCTTCAGAAACAACAAGGTGGGTTTTTCATTTTCATATTGAAAAGTATTCAGAGAATGCTCCTTACAGAAATGACTTACATGGTGTTCAGCCTTACATAGACCAATTGTTTAAAAATTGCTAACTGGTAAAATCCAGACCACATATATGATGGCACAGAGTAAAGACAGATAAAAGGAAATATGTGGATCTAATAACAACTCTGGTTAAAAACAATCACAGTAGTATGGTCATCCTTGCTAGGGGTCCAGCTACAACCTTCACCCAAGGACTTCTCTTGCACTTTTTTGAGTCTAAAGTCTTACCGTCTTCCCTGGGTCTGAGTTTCTCTCTCTAGATACCCTAGTCCTGGTAGCATCACCAATAAAAACTTTTTTGCTCTCATTAGTCTTCCTCTGAGGGACTGGTATCCTGCCTTGAACCCTAAAATCCCATTACAGAGGCTCTAGTACCTGTGAATAAGCGTCTTTTCTTTTGCTGGTCAGCCTTAACATATAATGGGCCATCTGACTCTGAACCCTATGCCTTCATGCTCTCCCCCCTTGCTAGGGCGTCCCAGGGTCTGATTTTAACTACTGGCCTGCAGCACGAGTTTCCACCTGCATCCTTTCTAGGCAACATCATACTATATGGGTTCAACTTCCTCTTAGGACTCACGACTTGATTAAATAACTCTCCAGGGCTTCCCTCCTTTACTCTGGTTTAGTGGGTCTCTTTCTAACTCTCAACTTCTCCCTTTCTGCCTCACTCAACTGCAGTTAATTATAATTGTGTCAAGACATGACAAAAACCCAAAACAAGAGGAATATAGGCAACAGAGAGAAAGTCTGGACTCGGACCCCAAAATACCATAAATATGATGGGAGGGAAGGATGGCAGAAGACACTGCTGGGTGAACATGGGAAAAATACTTAAGGATTTTAGTTGACATGAATGCATGCTTTAAGCTAACTGTGTCATAGCTATTATGCTCCATATAGCTATAACATGACGGTAATCTGTGGCCATATTAATTCATGAACTCAGATAAAGGGGCAACAGTCCTTCTGTGCCTGCCTGGTGAGATCACACCTGGAACCCAACATTGAGTCACAGGTTAAAGACTAACTGGACAGTGAAATAATCAGGAGCTACTTGTCTACGAACCATTTCTCTTGGAGGAAGACAGGAAATTGATGCTATTCAGCTGAGATAAAAGATGACTAGGGGAATCTAAGAATTCATCCTTACCTTTTTGAAGGATTACCTCTTGGATTAAAGAATAAGTGGATTTCTTCCCGAGGCAGAACTAAGAGGGTGCACATTTTAGAAAGTGGTATTTTGATTTAATTTGTATCGGGACGCCCACAGAAATAGTTCTGTGAAATAGTTTAGGCCCTTCTCCCTACCAGGACTGAGCTAAATAAGATGACCATCTGTCAAGGATGTTGTGAAGGAATTTCTTGTAATGGATAAAGAAAGTGAAAGAGATCATCTCTAAGGGCTCTGCCAGCTCAAAGTCTATAGCTTTATTTGTCCTTTCAAAGATCCTCAGAGTTAAATTCATTAAAGCTACACAATAAACTACAGAATAATAGAAACAGCTTTAACAATAAGGGTATTTGACAGAGAGCAAATATTTATTCAACAAAGAATACAAGTCAACATTGGCCAAAACAATGTACTTTAAATGTTTATACTTACTATAATGAAAAAAAAGGAATCCAGTAAGTTGACTGTACTTCAATCAGGAGGCCTACACCTTTTGAAATTTCTTAGATACACCATCTCTGTGATTGTCTTCATTCTAAGAGAAAGTATAGGTATCTTGAAATAGCTGTGATCATTCAAACAAACAAAATTGGAGATACTGTCTTTAGAGACCCTCTCCATCATAAGACATGGCAAGTGGATTTTCATAGTTCAGTTTACTTTTCACACTGGAGGACATTCTGGCAAAGCTACTTATAAAAGACCCCATCCACAGACCAGATCACATATGGCCTCTGACCTTAATTTATAGAGATGTTTCTACAGAAATTTACATGTTATTAATAACATATTTTAAAGTGCCATAGCTATAACACTTGGGTGAACACTCAGCTTTTTCCAGGCAATCTACATACTCTAATTTTGCTCATTCAGTTGGTCTTATTTGCATTCATCAGATGGCCTGTCAAATCATATAATTTCTGCACTTTATCACACATCTATCCAAATGAGACTCAGTGCTCTTAAAATTCAGCCTACTGATTCATTAAATATAGTTACAAGTTAATAACTTACACAGCTCAGAAAAAAGACTGAAATTCTCTGAAATTATATTATTAAATGTAGCTATCCTTTACATTAATAGGTTTTTGTTTTGTACACAGTAAGTTAATAAAAGCCATTCTTAGCATCTATTTCAATCATTTTTAATAATTTAAATTATACATATACTGATTCATTTGAAATGTAACATTTTAAAACATACAAAATTTTTTTTAGTTGGGTGTGAAAACTGTATTTTTTAGTGCCGATGTATCCTCTGAAAAGTTGCTGAGAAGGCTTATATATTTGCCTGGAATATACAATCCTTTTTCTGGTTTATTAAATACTCGAAATCCAGCTCAGAGTACTGACCCCAAATTATACTTAAGTACTTTTAGCAATACTCTTGTAACCTTGTCATTTTCAAAGATCAAAAAGTTAGCGTGTCTGAAATTTACTTTGGATTTACCAATCCATGTGTAAAAGCTTCTTTATAACTACTACCCAGGACCAAATTATTTTTCAGGCCAGAAAGTACAGTTAGTGTGTGACAACCCAACTGTGTATTAACTCATACTTAGCACCACTGGAGTATGAGTTTCTTATTCACAATTCATTTTTAAAAGTCTGACAACATATAACAGACAACTGCATTTATGTGTAGTAAGCACGATAAAGACATTTGATGTGTTAAACATTTTACATATTGTTCCACTGCATTGCAGCTGTAATGTGCCAGGAGAGAATTTATTGCGTAATTCTAAAATGCTGCCCAGACATCACGATACTCACTATACAACACAATTTCCCTAAAGACTGCAAAAACATTTTCTACTTTCGATATAAGAAGAAAAAAACAGAATCACAAACTTCCAACTACAGTAATGGTTTTAAAATAATCAGAATGAGAGATTACTATAACTAACTTGTTAGAGGACCACAATTCACTACAAATTTGTGACATTTATTCTAAATTATTTGTAAATCATTTTTCCTGTTCATCTTTTTAAGAATTATAAACTTTTCCTCTAATCATCTAATGTAGCCTTCCTTGGATAAGTTCCTCATCAATAAGAGAACAAATAAATATCTGTTATTAATAATCTAATATCAGTTTTCTTACTGTCAAAGCACTTTCACTTACATTAGTTTTACACCTACAATAAACCATTATAATAAGTATGATTCGTTACATTTTACAAACATGGAAAATAAGGCAGGCTCACAATGGTGTGATCACTGACCTAGAGCCAGACATCCTGGAATGTGAAGTCCAGTGGGCCTTAGAAAGCATCACTACGAACGAAGCTAGTGGAGGTGATGGAATTCCAGTTGAGCTCTTTCAAATCCTGAAAGATGATGCTGTGAAAGTGCTGCACTCAATATGCCAGCAAATTTGGAAAACTCAGCAGTGGCCACAGGAATGGAAAAGGTCAGTTTTCATTTCAATCTCAAAGAAAGGCAATGCCAAAGAATGCTCAAACTACCACACTACTGCACTCATCTCACATGCTAGTAAAGTAATGCTCAAAATTCTCCAAGCCAGGCTTCAGCAATACATGAACCCTGAACTTCCTGATGTTCAAGCTGGTTTTAGAAAAGGAAGAGGAACCAGAGATCAAATTGCCAACATCGGCTGGAAAAAGCAAGAGAGTTCCAGAAAAACATCTATTTCTGCTTTATTGACTATGCCAAAGCCTTTGACTGTGTGGATCACAATAAACTGTGGAAAATTCTGAAAGAGATGGGAATACCAGACCACCTGATCTGCCTCTTGAGAAATCTGTATGTAGGTCAGGAAGCAACAGTTAGAACTGGACATGGAACAACAGACTGGTTCCAAATAGGAAAAGGAGTATGTCAAGGCTGTATATTGTCACCCTGCTTACTTAACTTCTATGCAGAGTACATCATGAGAAACGCTGGACTGGAAGAAACACAAGCTGGAATCAAGATTGCTGGGAGAAATATCAATAACCTCAGATATGCAGATGACACCACCCTTATGGCAGAAAGCGAGGAGGAACTAAAAAGCCTCTTGATGAAAGTCAAAGTGGAGAATGTAAAAGTTGGCTTAAAGCTCAACATTCAGAAAATGAAGATCATGGCATCCAGTCCCACCACTTCATGGGAAATAGATGGGGAAACAGTGGAAACAGTGTCAGACTTTATTTTTTTGGGCTCCAAAATCGCTGCAGATGGTGATTGCAGCCATGAAATTAAAAGACGCTTACTCCTTGGAAGGAAAGTTATGACCAACCTAGATAGCGTATTCAAAAGCAGAGACATTACTTTGCCAACAAAGGTCCGTCTAGTCAAGGCTATGGTTTTTCCTGTGGCCATGTATGGATGTGAGAGTTGGACTGTGAAGAAGGCTGAGTGCCGAAGAATTGATGCTTTTGAACTGTGGTGTTGGAGAAGACTCTTGAGAGTCCCTTGGACTGCAAGGAGATCCAACCAGTCCATTCTGAAGGAGATCAGCCCTGGGATTTCTTTGGAGGGAATGATGCTGAAGCTGAAACTCCAGTACTTTGGCTACCTCATATGAAGAGCTGACTCATTGGAAAAGACTCTGATGCTGGGAGGGATTGGGGTCAGGAGGAGAAGGGGATGCCAGAAGATGAGATGGCTGGATGGCATCACTGACTCGATGGATGTGAGTCTGAGTGAACTCCGGAGTTGGTGATGGACAGGGAGGCCTGGCGTGCTGCGATTCATGGGGTCGCAAAGAGTCGGACATGACTGAGCGACTGAACTGAACTGAAAGGTGTTATCCAAGGTGTTATCCAATGGACTGTCCAAGGTGACAACAGCAAGAAATAGTTACAACTAGAACCTAGGTTCTCAGGATAAAATCTCAAGGCTCATCCACACCAGACCACATTGTCTAGGCCACTCAATCCACTTAACTATGCCAATCTCAGTTCTTTCAAAAGCTAAGAAAAAGTTGAATATTTAACTCTTTCCATTTAACTACAATGGACTGAATATTGTGTCCCTGAAAAATATGTATTTTGAAATCCTAATGCTCCAACATGATAGGATTAGGAGGTGGGACCTTGGCGGGTAGGTCACAAGGATGCTGCTGTAATGAATGGGATTGGTGCCCTTATAGAGGGTCCCCAGAGAGCTCTCTTGCCCCCTCCACTTTGTGAGGAAACAGAAAGAATGTGGCTATCTACCGACTAGGAAGTGAGCTCTCATCAGACACTGAGTCTGCTGATCTTACACTTCCCAGCCTCCAGAAACTTTGAGAAATAAATGTTTGTTGCGGTAGTTTGCTGTATAGCAGCCTGAAGGGACTAAGACATCAACTTCAACCAACATTTGCACTGTAAGTGGGCTCCATTTTAATCTTTGGAAAGACCAGGCTATAAATGTATAGCTTTCTGCAATGTCTCCAGTTACATACTATATAATCTGCTTTCTCAGCTAAACTTTTTCTACTAAACACGTTCCACTGAACTATTTAAGAGTTTATATAAATATATAGCATCTGCATTTAATGCTGTATGAAGTCTCAAGCATTCCTATATATTAAATGATGTTAATTTTTCTAATTGAAGTGCTTAAGTGGAGAGTTAGAACATAGCTGTCCTTTGTCATTACAAAGTTGAATACTGTTTGTGTGTCCAGGAAATTTTTTCCAGACCATATTTTTGCAAACAATGAGGATTCAATCCAAATCAGATCTCTATTTCTAATATACAAATGCACTAAATCAATTCAAAGAAACAATGTTAAAAGTAAAGGATTTTATGGTCTTAATCCCATTCCTTTAGCTTTTAAACCTCATTAAAAAATCATAAAAGCTTTTCAAAGCACATGAATTCATTTGACAATCTCACCCCGAAGTCTCTAAGACTGGAACAACAACATTCAAGTTAGACAGTCTTTACTTCCCACTAGTCCTAATTTTACTTTGAAAGCATTTCCAAAATAACCAGTGAAAAAATAAACAAATGATGATCAGATGGTATTTAGAGTCATTCTATGCTGAGAACTGGACGCTACTTCAAAGATCTCTGTCTCTGGCTCCAGGCAGGGACATAGCCAAACAAATCAAAATGGGGTTTCTGTACACTACTCTCACTGATTATTAACTTAAAAAATCACTTTATAGTCTTTCAAAATACTTAGTCCTACTCTTCTCATCAAGATGTTTCTTGGGTCTAACGTATCTTCAGCTGAAATGTAAATTCACCCTGGGAAACAATGCATTAGTGTCCAGGACTCACTTGCTCCTTTGCTTTATACTAAATAATCCTCTGAACCACTCTTCAGAGGTCTGATGACAATTATTTAGCATTTCTCAAGCACTTGAAGAATCACTAGCCAGACACTAGTTTTGTGATCTAGAAGGGAACTACAGGATTCATCTAGTAAAGTGTTTCTCTAATACTAATGCTCATAAATCACTGGAGAGCTTGTTAAATCACATGATAAACCCCACTCTCGGAGTTTCTGATTCATTAGGTCTGCAGTAGGCCCCAGGAATGTGTATTTTTAACAAATTCCTAAGTAATGTTGATGCTACTGGTATAAGACTACTTTTTGAGAATCACCAATCTAAGACAGTGGTTCTCAACTTTGGTTTCACATTAGAACCACCTGGAGCACTTTTATAAGAAACTTAAACCCAGATGCCACTCTTAAAGTTGGTGGAAGTGAGGTCAGAGGAGAGAGCTCACAAGATAGACTGGCAACAAAATAACTGGGGACATTCCCTATCTTTTAAGTCTTCCTGGAAGTTTCAGATGTCTAGAGTGCTCCCTCTCCCCAAAGACTACAAAGTAACAGCTACCATCAACCACAGGAACCTTCAGGTGAGAGGGGGGAACAATGAGTCACTGAGCTACAGAGATCTGCAGTATGGATTTAAGGTCGAGGGGTTAGAAACAGGGGGGCAGCTGAACAATTATTTCAATCATGTGGGCCAGAAATAATACTGAAAACCTTTGCAATATATTTGAAAAGAAGCAGTGAATAAAATAGTCACTGTATATGAAAATTCAACACCGCTTAGCAACATCAAATATCCTAAAAGAGGACCATGGACAAGCAGGGTCAAAAGAATTCTGATTCTGATCCTACGGCATTATAGGATCTTCCACAGTTTCTAGCACATGGTGTACAGTAAGTATTTGTACAATAAATAACTGAATGTACAAAAATGCATAGGGCAGAAGAGTATAATGTTCACATGTTAGGCAGGATGTATCTAAGGGATTAAGCCTCTCCTTGGAGAAGCAAGATCTTGGAAGCATATAGATGGGAAGGAATTTGGCTAGTTAGTCTGTACATTCCAAACCTTAGTGGCTTAAAAATAAGTTTATTTCTTGTGATTCTGTGGGTGGTTCTTTCACTTCCTGGAGTTGGCTGGCACAGAGATGGCTGGAAGGTTCAAAATGTCCTTATTCATCAGGCTGGTACTTGGTGCTGACTGGAACTTCATGTGAGACTTCCTGTGGTTGTTCGAGTGTCCTCACTCAGCATGGTGCCTGGGTTCTATGATGGTGCTTTCCAAACAGAGAGGTGAAAACTGCAGTTCTTTTATGGCATAGCTCTCAAATCACGGTGTCATGCCCAGCATACACTATTGGCCAAAGGAGTCAAGTACCAGCCCAGATTTATTCGGGAATAAATGCCTCCTCTCAGTGGAAGAACGGCAAAGAATGTGCAGCCATCAGTCTACTCTCTACCCACAAATGATTTACATTCCTCTCACATGAAAGCCTCACCCTCTCCCTAGTCCTGCCCTCCGCCCAAAGTTTTATTCCACTATGGCATCAAGTTCAGGCTTAAAGTCCAGGATCTTGTCATCTAAATTATGTTCGGAATACTATGGGACAACACCCTTAAGATTCTTAGAAGCCTTGCTACCTAGCTGAGAAGAGGTACTGCCTTAAATCTTTCTAAAGTCTTAGTACAGGGCCCTATCCCTGTGCCCTGGCCTTAAGATTCCTACCTTAAGACCAAGTTTTACTGCACTAGCACTGCTCTGGATCTCATCTTTGAGTACCTTTTGCTTGGAAGAGAAGCTATGAATTAAGAAACAGTTTTATTCATGACCCCAGAAAATTCTGAATTGGAAATATGTCCTCTAAAAGTCTACTTAAAATCTGAACTGTTTCTTCTATAATTAATCTCTCTCTTACTTTAGTCATAAACGTTTTTAAGAAGTCAATTAGTACTTCCAACATTCTGAAGGAAAATCTAAGCTAGATATACAAATCGATTAGGTTCATTTTCTATATTCCATATTACTGTGTCAGTCTCGTCAAGTTTTCTGCCAATACATAACAAGGGTACTGTTTTATACCCTCCAGTAGAAATTTCCTTTCTGCCCTTCCAGCCACCATTAATAATCTTCTTACTTCCCCTTCAGGTTCACTGCTACCTGGTCTCAAAGCCAATGCCAGATGTTTTGTTGTGGCAACACCTCGCTTCTAGGTACCAATTTTTATTTTGGTTCTTTATTGCTATGTAACAAACCAGCCCAAAACTTAGCAGCTGAAATAACCATTCATCATTTCAGATGATTCTTTAGGATGAAGAGGCAGTTCTGTTTTGCATGGTGTTGGCTCGAACATTGGGATGGCTGGAAGGTCCAAGCTGCCTCAGTCACAGGGCTGGTGTTCTGGCTGGCTGCTTGGCCTGGACCTCAGCTTCAGCTACTGACCAGGGGCCTTGCCACTCCTTCACATGGCTGTTTAGACTTTCTCACAGCAAGGTGGCTGAGTTCTAACTAAGAAAATTATAAGCACACAAAAGCAGAAGTCACAAAGCCCTTTAAGGCCCAGCCTTACCCCATATGATTTCTGCCACATGTGACAGGTCAGAAAAAATAACAGGGCCAGCCCAGATTTAAAAGGACAGGAAATAGACTCCATCTCTTGATGGGAAAAAAAATCACAAAGTATTTGCAGCCATCTTTAACCCACCACGGGAAGTCCTGAGCATTTAAGTAGCAGATAGTGCCAAAGAAATGAATTCATTGGAAGAATTTGGTGAAATAAGACTAGAATCTCTCTCTCCTTTGTAACATATCAGATGAGGAAGGGCCAAGAGTAAAGGTGGATAGAGAAGCAGGTGAAAGAGCAGCATAGTGTTTCTGGAGCACAGAAATCAAAGGATCTGACGTCATAGTCAAAACAGAGAAACCAAAGGAGAATAGTAACGGGTAACTGTCATTCTGCAGCTCCTTATCCAAAGCTGTAGAGTGGTAAGGGATCTGTGAAACAATCAAATCATATGCTAAATACTAGAAAAATTACCCTAATCATCTGAAGCCCCAAGAGAAAGTTACTGAATATGACAATTGACAGCATGTGACCATCTCTGGAAATCCTAATTAAATCAGAGTTGTGGAAATTTAAGGAACATTGCTTCACTTCTTGTTTCTCATGGTTATGAAATACATCATGTATTTAATTTACATCGTAATTGTGCTTTCAGAAAAAGACCTCTCAATTCTTTGATGCTTTACGTAAGCTACCAAATCATCTAGAATAAAATGAAGAGAAGCTGCAGCCCTATTACTATCTCATTAACAGTAGAGCATAAGCCGCCAGTGGCTACACAATTCCTAGAATGTGTAAATAGACAGCAACCTCAAACCCTTCTCTACCATCTTCATTGTTTATAAAACTGTTTTCCTGACCCCCTCTCATCATCCCAGGGTCAGCAAACCACAAAGCTGAGCCAAACTCAGTCCCTGTGCAGTCCCTCGGGAATCACACATGCTCTCCTTTTAAATGACAACAGCAGGCATCAGTCCATTTCCTTCTAATTCTTGCACAGGTGACCTACCTTTCACAGGAGCAGAATCATACGGACTATTTAACCCAAGAAGAAACCATAGAGATCAGAGTCTAACTCTTTACAAATAAAGAAACTAAATTTCAGAGGTGTTTAAGTAGCTTCTCTAGGGTCACAGAGTAGTACAACATGGGTTTATTGCCTAACGTGAAAAGAACTGAAGTTGAGAGCATTGCTTCTAGTCACCTAGCCTAAGTAATAATAGGCTTTCTTAAACAGTTTTAGAACATGAAGCTGAAAAAATAGTCCAGAATATTTCTATGTTATAAATATTTTAAACCATAAATCAAAATGAGTTCCCCCCCCCCCCACTCTAGGACACACAAACCAGAATTATGTTTTGGTCTTAACCCTTTCTCTAAAGTTAACATTTACATGCATTCAATCATGGAGTTTAGGACTTTACAAAGGTATACCAAGGAAACACGAGGCCTTGTTTCTGCTCTCATGGGATTTAAAATCCTATTGTGGAGAGATGACATGCATAGTTGAAAGTTAGCAACACCATCTTATACTGTCATTTCAGTGCCAAAATGAGTAGGATGGTGGCCAAAAATAAGCAGTGCATTTGGTTCTACACAAACAAAATACCCAAAGAGAATGGGTGAAACATTACAGAGAATAGTAAAGCAGTGCTTGTCAAAGAGAGGTCAGGATTTTAGTCTGTTATGCAACAAATATTTAGAACATCTACTACGCGCCAGACAGAGTTCTAAGTGTTAGGGAAATACAGAAATGTGCAAGATGGACAAGATCCTGGCTCCCAGGGACCTTACTGTGTAGTAAGGAGAGACAGATTAGATACATGTACATGATAAAATCAGAAAAGCTACGAAGAAGACATAGCTACTTTAGACCAGGGAGTCAGGGCAGGCCTCTCTCTTTAGAGGGACTACCACTAAAATGTAGATGAGAATGGAGCCAACCATGTGATGATATTGGGGGAGATCATCTAAGTAGAAGGCGCAAGAAGCTTAGGATGTGTGCAGATCAGAAGGGAGGACACTTGGCCTCAGTGTCAGAAGCCTGGGGAAAGTTAAGAGTAACAGAGACCTGCAGGCAAGATAAACAGTTCAGATAACAAGTAGTATAGGAGTGGTAGAAAAGCCACTGAAGAGTCACAAGAAGAGAAGTGGCTGATCTGTTATTAGCTTTTCAGAATTCATACTGACCTCGATAATTCAACAGCAAAATGTGGATATACTCAAGAAGTCCAAGTGTCTACCTTCATCTGAAAAAGAAGGATGATCAGAAAACAGTAGGAGACAGGTCCACTGTCCTCAAGCACTGCTTTACTGGGACTATGTTCAGAGCTGGGTGACACAGCTTTAAGACATATGCCATATTCAGAACACTGGAGAGCCACGCAATTTAACACATAAAAATTAATCATTCATTATGTCCAAGTCAAAAGCTCTGCCACAGAGCTAATTCAAGATTAAACTTCCACAATTACAAAAGATAAATGATGCTTGCAGGAAGCAACAGGAGATGGGACTTGTTTACTTCTGACTTGCCTACTCGAGG
This sequence comes from Bos taurus, assembly GCF_002263795.3. Lineage (NCBI taxonomy): Eukaryota > Metazoa > Chordata > Mammalia > Artiodactyla > Bovidae > Bos > Bos taurus. The sequence goes on from NC_037330.1 coordinate 53,712,561, forward strand.
AAGGCAAGGCCATCTTTTTATTATGGAAACATACCAAACAAACCAATTCTATGCATTAGAAATGCTACCTTAAACAAAAATCAGGAAAATAGAGACAGGGAGTCATGGAGTCTAAGCTTCTCATAAACATTCATTATATTCTTTAGATCTTTAACGTTAAAAAATTACAAATATCTAACACATACATACACACATATCCTTTCCTACATACAAAATAAACAAAGGATAGGAAGATGATATTTTACCAAAATGCATACAGATTTAATTTTCTGTTTAATTGGTTTTAAAACATCAAAAGGATTTTACTCAAAACATCTGTAAGAATAGTAATCTTTTTTACATACTAAGTATTCAGTACTTATTTGCCCCAAGCTACCAATGTAAAAGTAATTATCTTTACCATGTGTTCACAATTCAGAATATTAATCTTACCCTATGAATGCTGGTCAACTGGAAATGCTGCAATTAGTTTCTATTTGAAAAATTCCTAAAGAGAAATCATAAACATACTGTTACATTTTATCCATCACAAATTGCAAGACAATTTTATCCATTTTTGTGGTTCTAAAGTTTCAAACATCTATAACAACTTTCTGAAACATACAAAAGATAACAGTTTAATAAAGCAACTGCTGTTAAAGAGGTCACTTTTAACCTCTCACAAAAGTTGTCAACTAAAACCCAGGGAGGTAAATAAATCATTGGCTGGCACTAGTGGTAAAGAACCTGCCTCCAGTGCAGGAAACTGAGAGACATAGGTTCAGTCCCTGGCTTGGGAAGATCCTTTGGAGAAGGGCATGGCAACCCACTCCAGTATTTTGCCTGGAGAATCCCATGTTCAGAGGGGTCTGGTGGTCTATAGGGTTGCAAAGAGTCAGACACAATTGAAATGACAGCATGCATGCATGTCATAAGTTAAGCATTTAATCCCATCACCATGGCAATTTACAAGGCATAAAATATGAACTTTAAATTTTTAATGAAGAATGAGATAAGCATTATATCTAAGGCACCACTACAAGAAAATTGTTTTCTCTTAACTAAAAGAAAAATTCATTGAAAATATCTATGCTTCTTACAGAAAATAAGGAAACCTGGGGAGAAAACAACTTAATGTTTAGGATCATTTTCTCCTTCCAGTTTTATTTTTGTTTTGGTTCTTGCTGCCTGCTAGTTGTATATAATTATACTATTATAAAATTCAATGATAAGATATTGAGATCTTTTTGACTCATCATTTCTCATAGGCTTTTTTGATGTTGTAGTTTCTCTAAGCATCATTTTTAAATCATAACAGTTCACACATGGATATGTCACAGTTTACAAAATCATTTCCCTACTGAATCATAGATTTTTCTCTTTTTATTACTAATAATGCATATTATTACTAATACGTAACTCTGTTCATGTGATTTCCTTTGCAGAGACCTCTGGAAATAGTAAGAGTACTGAGCTAAAGAGCATAAACATTTTAAGGCTTCTGCTGCTGCTGCTAAGTCGCTTCAGTCGTGTCCGACTCTGTGCGACCCCATAGATGGCAGCCCACCAGGTTCCCCCGTCCCTGGGATTCTCCAGGCAAGAATACTGGATCGGGTTGCCATTTCCTTCTCCAATGCATGAAAGTGAAAAGTGAAAGTGAAGTCGCTCAGTTGTGTGCGACTCTTAGTGACCCCATGGACTGAAGCCTACCAGGCTCCTCTGTCCGTGGGATTTTCCAGGCAAGAGTACTGGAGTGGGGTGCCATTGCCTTCTCCATAAGGCTTCTGATATATCAAATTATTTCCCAAGGAGATTACACTAATTTTCTTTCCTGTAAACAGTATGAGTAATACCCTCATGAGGTGGGAATCATCTTTAAAAATAAAAGTCTTTGCTAATTCCATGTATGAAAAGAATCTCACTGTTGCTTTACTGTACATTTCTTTGAATTGGCTTGAATGCTTCCCAACATGTTTCAACAATGAGTTTCATTACCCTTTTACATTTCACATTTACCTAAACTGGAGTATTTTGCTGAGAGGATACAAATGTAGAACTTAATGCAAACTCTCTCACAATGACAGCTTGTCATCTCAGAGTGAAGCCACTGTTGTCAAGTGGAAAAAAAAAAAAAACCCCAACAAAATGTAGCTCAGTGTCTTTATCCAGCCTAAAATCAAATCACTCAAATTCATTTTAGAAACAACAGCAAAAGTTAACACCTCGCTTCCTCCCCAACACCAAACAACAGTACAAGCTGGAATAATTAAATGTGAAAGTACTAAATCACAATGCTTCTAAGATTAGAAATAAATATTCCATATTAGGCAAGATCAAAATAGGACTTGGACTGTCACAGTCATTGTGACAAACACAGCTGCTGAAGCAGCATCAGTGAGTTCCCCAGCTTGCTGTGCTGGAGTGTTACAAAACTGGCCTTATCTGCCTCTGAAAAACATTTACTGTCCCCAGAGGCAAGACACAAGATGTTTATTTTCCCTGGAAAAAATCAATCCCAAGATAACCTTAAAAATGTATTCTGGAAGATTTGGAGATGACAAACACTGAGAACTCCCTTTCTCAAATAAGAGGTTTTTTCAGAAGGCTCCCAGGCAGGGACACAAAACAGAACACTCCCAAGGGACTGTGGATTAAGGAACAATAGGGGACAACCAGCTTTCTGGTAGAAACACAAAAGGTCCCAAGGCTTTTACTTTGAAAACTGAGACGTCCAGGGGCTCTTATTTCCTTCTAGTCAGTGGAGATAGCAGAGTCTGAGGAAACAAACTTCTCTGTAGTAATGCAAAGGCCTACTGTAAAATTTTTATCTGAGAAAGGCCTTCCATTTGGGAGAATTTGTCTCTCAGTGATAGATTCCTTTTAAGATGTAGCAAGGAGTCAAGAATCTTTCTTTACTATCTAAGCCACCAGGTCAGTATGGCAAGACTCACTGCAATGTCACACTTACTCAACCTGCCTTGTGCAATTCCATAAGTTTAAGGCTTTAGGTTGCATAAAATGAAAGTATCCTATTTTCATCCATTTGAAAGATTCAAACTCTGAACACCAGATTTACTTAAAATTAAGAAAGGGTATTTCACTTCACCAATGGTCCCGCCCTAGGATCACTGTCATGAATCATTGCCTTGAGCCACACTGACCTCCACAGGCTACATTCACTGTTCTTCCCTCTGCTTTCCCAGAAGACTAATAGATCATGGCATCTGGTCCCATCACTTCATGGCAAATAGATGGGGAAACAATGGAAACTGAAAAACTATTTTCTTGGGCTCCAAAATCACTGCAGATGGTGACTGCAGCCATGAAATTAAGATGTTTGTTCCTTGGAAGAAAAGCTATGACAAACCTAGACAGCATATTAAGAAGAAAGACATTACTTTGCCAACAAAGATCTGTATAGTTAAAGTTATGGTTTCTAGTAGTCATGTATGGATATGAGAGTTGGACCATAAAGAAGGCTGAGCACTAAAGAATTGATGCTTGTGAACTGTGGTGTTGGAGAAGACTCTCGAAAGTCCCTTGGACTGCAGGGAGATCAAACCAGTTAATCTTAAAGGAAATCAATCCTGAATATTCATTGGAAGGACTGATGCTGAAGTTGAAACTCCAATACTTTGGCCACCTGATGGGAAGAGCTGACTCTGTAGAAAAGACCCTGATCCTGGGAAGATTGAAGGCAGGAGGAGAAGGGGACAACAGAGGATGAGATGGTTGAATGACATCACTTACTCAATGGACATAAGTTTGAGCAAGCTCTGGGAGATGATGAAGGACAGGGAAGCCTGGTGTGCTGCAGTCCATGGGGTTGCAAAGAGCTGGACATGACTGACCAACTGAACAATAGTTCTCTCCTACTATTTTATGACATGTAATAAGTTACTATTTCAAGTTCCTTGAAGACTGGGGCAGAATCTTATTTACCTATATTCTCAGGATCTAGCCCAGTGTCTCTTTCTAAGGCTAGACTTAGGGCCTGGATATTATAGCAGCTTCCCTGTACCAATTCATCAATGGGGTGTTCAAACATCTTTGGAAAGTTAGTGAAATTAAACTTAAATATTATGCCTTTTCTCAGGGATGGTACAGAATATGGCTTGAAGAAAAGGCAAGGAGTCTGCTACTTTTCTTCTGGTCAGTTGAGATCCTGAGAACTGGCAAAAAGGGGAACTAGAGGCGCTCTTTGGCTACCCTGTTATCTCTCATACAGCTCCTGGCTTCTCTTAACAATGTTGTGAACAAATATTTAAAGAATAGCAGGGAGGCGGTCCTAAGAAGGTGGAGGAATAGGACGGGGAGACCACTTTCTCCCCGACAAATTCATCAAAAGAACATTCGAACGCTGAGTAAATTCCACAAAACAACTTCTGAATGCTGGCAGAGGATATCAGGCACTTAGAAAAGCAGCCCATTGTCTTTGAAAAGAGGTAGGAAAAAATATAAAAGACAAAAAGACAGACAAAAGAGGTAGGGATGGAAATCCGTCCCGGGAAGGGAGTCTTAAAAATGAGAGAAGTTTCCAAACACCAGGGAACACTATCACTGGCAAGTCTGTGGTGAGCCTTGGAACCTCAGAAGGCAACATAATCAGGAGGAAAAATAAATAAATAATTAAAACCCACAGATTATGCGCCCAATGGTAACTCCCAGCGGAGAAGCAGCACAGACTCCCGCATCCGCCACTAGCAAACAGAGGCTGGGCAGGGAGGCCCGGGCTGCACTGCTTAGATTAAGGACCAGGCCTGAATGCCCCAAGGGCAATCTGAGGGAACTAACTTGAGATAGCAAACCAGACTGTGGGATAGCTATCCAGGGAAAAGCCCTAACCTAAGACACCGCCAGACCCGCCAGACCCGCTCACAGAACAAAGGACTGAACAGAGCTAGCTGGCTGCGGGCCGGCCCACCCCTGCCGGAGACAGGCAGGCGAGGGCAGCCAGAGCTGGAAGGGGGCAATTGTGGCCTCAGAGAGGCATCAACTACCAAACTGCAAGCAGATTTTGTTGCTAACCAAGACTTCTTGGTATTCTGGACGGTCGACATCTGCCTGAGAAGGTGTGCTGGTTGTACACCCAGAAAACCAAACAGCAAGGATGCGGGAGGTGATAAGTCACAGCGACCACGCTCACCAAGCACCTGGTCACCTGAGCTGCTCGCACCTGGGAAGGGCACAAAACGCAGGCCCAACCGAGTCTGCGCCTCTGAGGACTACCCAAGTACCTGAACCTGAGCGGCTTAGACCTGGGAAGTGCATACAACCCAGGGCCGGCCTCAGACAGTTCCTGGTAGAGCAACCTAGAGCCTAAGCAGTGTAGACAGGGAAAGCACACACGCCATGAGTGGGGGCAAACCCAGTGTGGCCGAGACACTGCGAGCAAATGCCAGTGTTATTTGTTTGCAATGTTCTTCCCTCCCCATGGTACCACTGAACCACTGAGCCTAAAAAAGTGTCCACCACCGCCCCCTTGTGTCAGGGCGGAAATTAGACACTGAAGAGACCAGCAAATAGAAGAAGCTAAAACAGAGGGAACAGTCTTGGAAGTGACAGGTACAATAGATTAAAACCCTGTAGTTAGCACCGAAAAATGGCAACCCACTCCAGTATTCTTGCCTGGGAAATTCCATGGATGGAGGAGCCTAGTAGGCTACAGTCCATGGGGTCGCAAAGAGTTGGACACGACTGAGCGATTTTACTCACTCACATAGGAAGGGGCCTATAGATCTTGAGAAGTATAAGCTGGATCAAGGAACTATCTGAAAATGAACTGACTCCACACTGTCCACAGCAACACCAGAGAAAGTCCTAGATATATTTTTACTATTATCATTCTTTAAATTAAAAGGAATTTTTTAAAGTCCTCTATTACTCCTTTAATTTTCATTTTTATAACCTACTATTACTTTGCAAAAAAAAGACCCTATTTTTTCAAGCAAACTTCATATATATAATTTTTGTGACTTTGTTTTTTTCTTTAACACTGTATTTTTGGGAATCCAACCTCTACTCTAGATTTTTAATCTTTGCTTTTTGGTATTTGTACCAAAAATTTTGTACCTTTAAGAACCCAATCTTCAGTACCCATTTTTACTTGGGAGCAAGATTACTGGCTTGACTGCTCACTCCCCCTTTGGACTCTCTTTTTTCTCCACTGGGTCGCTTCTATCTCCTCCCTCCCCCTTCTCTTCTCTACCCAACTCTGTGAATCTCTTTGTGTATTCTGGACTGTGGAGAACACTTAGGGACCTGATTACTGGCTGGATCTGTCTCTCTCCTTTTGATTCCCCCCCTTTATCATCCCGGCCACCTCTGTATCCTTCCTCCCTCTTCTCTTCTCTGTATAACTCCATGAACATCTCTGAGGCATCCAGACTGTGAAGAGCACATATGGAAGTGATTACTGGCTAGCTTGCTCTCGCCTCTTTTGATTTCCCCTCTTCTCTTCCTGGTCACCTCTATCTCCCTCCTCCCTCTTCTCCATGTAACTCTGTGAACCTCTCTGGGTGTCCTTCACTGTGGAGAAGCTTTTTATCTTTAACCTAGATGAGATGTTTTATCATCGGCGCTGTATAGATAGAGAAGTCTTGAGGCTATATATAGAAAACTATGAAACACTGAAGAAAGAAATCAAAGAGGACAGTAATAGATGGAGAAATACACCGTGTTCATGGATTGGAGGAATCAATATAGTGAAAATGAGTATACTACCCAAAGCAATCTATAAATTCAATGCAATCCCTATCAAGCTACCAACGGTATTTTTCACAGAGCTAGAACAAATAATTTCACAATTTGTATGGAAATATAAAAAACCTTGAATAGCCAAAGCAATCTTGAGAAAGAAGAATGGAACTGGAGCAATCAACATGCCTGATTTCAGGCTCTACTACAAAGCCATAGTCATCAAGACAGTATGGTACTGGCACAAAGACAGAAATATAGATCAATGGAACAAAACAGAAAGCTCAGAGATAAATCCATGCACCTATGGACACCTTTTCTTTGACAAAGGAGGCAAGAATAAACCATGGAGAAAAGACAATCTTTTTAACAACTGGTGCTGGAAAAACTGGTCAACCACTTGTAAAAGAATGAAACTAGAACACTTTCTAACACCATATACAAAAATAAACTCAAAATGGATTAAAGATCTAAATGTAAGACCAGAAACTATAAAACTCCTAGAGGAGAACATAGGCAAAACACTCTCCGACAGAAATCACAACAGGATCCTCTATGACCCACCTCCCAGAATATTGGAAATAAAAGTAAAAATAAACAAATGGGACCTAATTAAAATTAAAAGCTTTTGCACAACAAAGGAAAATATAAGCAAGGTGAAAAGACAGCTTTCAGAATGGGAGAAAATAATAGCAAATGAAGCAACTGACAAAGAATTAATCTCAAAAATATACAAACAGCTACTGCAGCTCAATTCCAGAAAAATAAACGACCCAATAAAAAAATGGGCCAAAGAACTGAACAGACATTCCTCCAAAGAAGACATACAGATGGCTAACAAACACATGAAAAGATGCTCAACATCACTCATTATCAGAGAAACGCACATCAAAACCACAATGAGGTACCACCTCACGCCAGTCAGAATGGCTGCTATCTTAAAGTCCACAAGCAATAAATGCTGGAAAGGGTGTGGAGAAAAGCGAACCCTCTTACACCGTTGGTGGGAATACAAACTAGTACAGCCATTATGGAGAACAGCGTGGAGATTCCTTAAGAAACTGGAAATAGAACTGCCATAGAACCCAGCAATCCCACTGCTGGGCATACATACCGAGGAAACCAGAGTTGAAAAAGCCACATGTACCCCAATGTTCATCGCAGCACTGTTTATAATAGCCAGGACATAGAAGCAACCTAGATGTCCGTCAGCAGACGAATGTATAAGAAAGCTGTGGTACATACTCACAATGGAATATTACTCAGCCATTAAAAAGAATACATTTGAATCAGTTCTAATGAGGTGGATGAAACTGGAGCCTATTATACAGAATAAATAAGTCAGAAAGAAAAACACCAATATAGTATAATAACACATATATATGAAATTTAGAAAGATGGTAACGATAACCCTGCATGCGAGACAGCAAATGAGATACAGTTATATAGAACAGTCTTTTGGACTCTTTAGGAGAGGGTGAGGGTGGGATGATTTGGGAGAATGGCATTGAAACATGTACATTATCATATGCGAAACGAATCGCCAGTCCAGGTTTGATGCATGATACAGGATGCTTGGGGCTGGTGCACTGGGATGACCCAGAGGGATGGGATGGGGAGGGAGGTGGGACGGGGGTTCAGGATGGGGAATACATGTACACCTGTGGCGGATTCATGTCAATGTATGATAAAACCAATACAATAATGTAAAGTAATTAGCCGCCGATTAAAATAAATATATATTTAAAAAAAATAAAGAATAGCAGGCTGAAGTGGCATCAAATCATTAGCCTGCCCAGAGTGACAAGTTAATAGCCCACCTAGGGTGCTCCCATGTCTCAGTCCTGCCTTTGCCCTCATCATAAATACTAAGTAATTATCGAGTGAACCAATAATACCAGATCAGGTTTCCCCACCCAGTTAAGCACCAAGGGTATGGAGGAGCAGGCCTGGCTCTATGAAAGATATGTGCACACAGCTCGAGTACAGACAGTGGGCCTGGAAGGGTGATAAGCAAAGCAGTGGAGACAGGGCCTCGGGCATTTTCATCAGCTCTTGACAGGTGCAGAGATTCAGAAGCAGAGGCTAAGCCTTTACCCTTCAGAAAGAAAGGAGAAAAATTCATATTTGCCAACTTACTCACCAAACATGACATCTCACAAATCTGAATAGAGAAGTGCTGTCAAATTCAGCCTGACTGGCTGCATTATAATGACAGTGAGTCAATTTGAATCAGTGATGGATCGCTGGATAAATGCCGCAGCATTCTTAAATGACCTTAATATCTTATCAAATTATGACTTCACAATTCTTCTTTTTTTTACAAATTAACAGTATAAGCCAACGAGAAAACGTGTGGGCCAGAGGAAGTATCAAGTTACCACCTAACAAGGATAATGTGTACCAAGTCATTCTGTGTCCACTTGATGCCCAGTTCACCTTCCCCCAAGACCACAGACTCTGGGAAGGTAAGGACATTGCCCAGGGCCTGCCACATATTAGGTGCTCTCTAATTATTGTAGTTCCAGAATCCTGCATGCTATGATCAAGCTGACAATATTCATGTCCTGGGATGGTTTCAGTCTCATAAAACCAGTAACTTCTGACCATGATCACTGTAAAAATGCTATATCTGCACTACCATACTGTCAACCCAATGACAAAAATAAATTGCCATGCACTGCAAATCAGACTCATGTTAAGATCAAGCTAATTTCTGACCACAAAATACAAAAGTGTAATGTTCACCAAGTACTGAATGACCACTAAACATTAAACACAGAAGATGTTTAAAGTGAACACTGCTACTCACTCACCCCCCAAAACAAGTAGTGGTTCCATTCCTGGTGCTTCTTCAGCATTGAGGGAGTGCTCAGTGTTGTACTGCTTCTGTTAAACTGCATCACCAAGAGCTGGTCAGATGCCTTCCTGCCTCTCACTATGAGCTCTTAGAAGAGTTCACATGCAAGACAGGGGCTAACACACAAGATTCTCAGTAATTGTCTGCCGAATGGAGAAAGGTGGTGGGAGGTGGAAAGGAGAAGGCTCCCATATAATGTGCTTTTAGTGAGGTAGGTATTATGGTCTCCACTCTAATGGTGGGAAAGGTGAGAATGAGAAGAACGAAGAAGCTTGCTCAGGCTCAAGCTCACAAAGCAAAGCCAGAATTCACACCAGCTCTGACTAAGAGCCATCTGCTATACCGCCTCCCCAGTGAGCTATGTTAAAAGGAGTTTTATATAGAATGTGATAATGCTTAAAGAAAAAAAAACAAAAAAAACCTACAATCTATCTTAGAGAAACTGAAAGACACAATCTAAAAATCATATCTGTAAAGTTTTCCTGTTCATTACTCAGTATTCCATCCAGTGAAACAGAATCACCAACTGCTCCCTCCATCCTGCTTGCCTCTATTAAGTAATTAAGATCAGCATGACAGCCAGCCAGAGCAGGCACGTACATCCTGCTGCCACAGCCTCTTATAGAGAAACATGCACTCATCCCTGTAATGACAAGAGGAGTAACCCAAGTTTCATCTGTATTTAAATGATGTTTTACATGGCTTTTCTTCCTGGTCTTCCTATTAAAATGAGGTAGCTCAGTAGTAAATAATCTGCCTGCCAATGCAGGAGACATAAGAGACGTGGGTTCAATCCCTGGGTGGGGAAGATCTCCTGGAAAAGGCAATGGCAACCCACTCTAGTATTCTTGCCTGGAAAATCCCAAGGATAGAGGAGTCCAGAGGGCTACAGGCCGTGGGGTCACAAAGAGTTGGACACGACTTAGCAACTAAAACAACAAAATAAATTTATGCCATAACATCTAAATATGACCTTTCTGAATGACTTAATAAAGAAGTACTTCATGTCTTAATCTGTTAGTTGCTTTGTTAGGCCTAGTGCTTACCTGACACCCTTACGAGGAAGGGAGTGTAGCAGAATGGTTAAGATCAAGTTCTGTGTCATTTGCCACCTGCTTGATCTAAATAAACTAAGTATCAGTTTTCTCATCTGCAAAATAATGATGACAATAAGAATTAAATGTTTTAAGAATTAAATGAGGTAACTATAAAAATCAAATGCTTAGCATAGCAGGAGGTTCGAAGTAAATGCTCAAAAATGGTAATTTACTAACTAATAGGTATATCTAAAATGAATTCTTTAAAGGTTGCCTTTAAAGCATTACCATCGGGTAAAGAGAAACCAGACTGGATGTTAGGGATTTTGGTTCTCCACCCAAGTTAGTGATTTCCATGCCAGATTTTGCAATGTATCACATGACTTCAGTTACTACAAAGTGTTGTGAAATATAAATATAAATGTAACTTACCTGAATTATTTAATATATGACACATAGGGAAGACCAGGTATTGTGAAGCCAAAACAACACAGGGTGATGCAACATTTTAAAAAAGTTAACCTGTCCAAGTAACCTCCACTTTTATGCCTATCTTTCCAATGAAGGTTCATGCTGCAGACAAGTCAGATACAGCTAATGTCACCCAAGGCCATGTTTTAAAGTCTATAAACACAGATGCACACCAATGTGAATATATTTTATGCCACAAAACTATACACTTTAAAATGGTTAAAACTGTACATTTTATGTTATACATATTTTACCACAAAAAAATCTCTCATGTAAAGAAAGTGAAGTCGCTCAGTCGTGTCTGACTCTTTGCGATCCCATGGACTGGACCCCGTGGGACTGTAGCCTACCAGGCTCCTCCCTCCATGGGATTCTCCAGGCAAGAATACTGGAGTGGGTTGCTATTTCCTTCTCCAGGGAATCTTCCTGACCCAGGGAATGAACCTGGGTCTCCTGCATTGCAGGCTGACGCTTTAATCTCTGAGCCACCAGGGAAGCCCCTCTCATGTGAAACAGGAAAACTATTCTGCTTCATTTTTTTTTTTCTTCTTGGCCATGCCTCACAGCTTGCTGGATCTTAGTTCCCAGAACAGGGATTGAACCTACACCTCTGGCTATGGAAGCATGGGGTCCTAACTACTAGACCACCAGGGAATTCCCCTACTGCTTTAAAATGAGCATAAATGGATTACACAAATCAAATACATAGCAGGCCCCCATGTACTAGAAAACATAACACATAAAAATATACTGTGTCAACTTTGCTTTGTCCATAATTCACAAATTATTATAACACTATTTAATTATGAATTTTTTGGTTACTTCTAATTGGAAGGATTTGAGTGGGGGAGATATGATCTCACTAATTTGTCCAGAAAAGGCATGGGTTTCTTTTATACTAGGTAAACAGCCATATAAGAAGCTAAGACATTCAAAAATCTTCTAGTGACTAGTTAGGTAAACACACACATATGAGATCTTTTTTTTTTTCTCCTAAAAGAAATGAAGAACCCACATGTTTATAAAATCATTAATAACTTACAATGAATTTGGAAAGTATTTGATCCTCCTGTTAATCTTCTTTTATTAATAGGTCAGTTCAGCAAAAAGCATCTAGGATAGCCTTATAGGGTGTGAGGCAGGGTGGAGGGAGAGGCTGGTGCTAAGGTGGAGAGACTGCATGTGTGTGTGTTTGTGTGTGGAAGTGGTGAGAGAAGATTCACCATAATCCTTTGCCTAGTGATACCAGACATACTTATTGGGCTCTTAAGAGTGGTCAATCAATCAATCCTTGAGGCTTTCATAGTAACCCACAATTTTGTAGGACTGCCTTGTTACTTCCTTGGTCTCTGCATTATGTGTGGCAGAAATGTCCATTCCAGGCCTGAGAGAATAAAGGTAATGGTCAATATCAAATGAGAGCCAATTTAAAATAAGAAATAGCTGCTCTGCCTCTCTACAGGGCTATATTGAAGAAGGATGAGGGGAATGTAGTAATGAGATTGGGTGTTTAAATGAAGGAACGTCACCATCACCATGGCATAAGGGAAGAATCAAGACTCTGAGGCATCATGCCCTAACAGAAAGACTCCCTGACTAGGTATGGGAAAACCCAATTTCTACTCTTTACTTTATATCTAACTGATCATATGTTAGACAAGTCATCTCACCTCATCTGACCTGACTGCCCTCACTTGTCATGTTACAGAGAGCCAAACGACAGACCCTCCACTCCCAGCATTCCATCATCCTGTGAGCTGACTAACCGAAGCTGGAGCTAAGTGAGACCTAATCTGAAAAGACCACTTTGGAGTGATGAGAGTCGAGCAGCGCTTTAAGAGAAGAAAGCGATATGGCCAGGAAAAGCATTAACCTGAAGGTAAATGCTGTGTTTTCTTAGAAAGAGAGTACACTGAATGGTATGCAATTAGAAACTAATAAATTGGTCTTGCCAAAATGAGAGGAAAAGTGGGTCATCGCAAGAAAGGAAGGTCATCAGGTCAAGCATATGATGAAAGCATTGATTTTAATTGAGCTAGAAAGGTAAGTGGGAAGCATGGAAGGGTCCTAACACCACCATCCCTTAGGCAGCAGAGTTTGCCAGGATTCAGTCCCTGGCCAGTAGCTTCTCTGTGCATGTATATGCTCTCCTGGGGGGGACATCCTCTATTAAGAATCATCCACATCTCCCCGCAGATGAATCCCAAACACTACACGACAAGTCCAGCTCCCTAATCCTAAGCCACAGAATCACCTCCCCATTATCTTCCTGGCTACACACTGAGATGTGTGGAAAATCCAAACTTAGCATGTCCCAAACTGAACCTGTCACTTCTTCTCAACACCCACATCAAACCTGCTCTTCCTGAGTGCCTGGATATTGGAAGCAACATTAACACTGATAGCTGAAGGTTGATGGCAACATCAAGAACGCTCATACCTAACCCCAAAGTTTCTTTTCCTCTATTCTCTGAAATCAATTGGTTCTTTTCTTAAACTATTCCCTTCTGCATCCCTGCTACCACTGCCTTGGATGAAGCCTGCCTTATCTTTGGGGAAGACAGCTGGAAAGGCCTCCTTTCTTGACTTCCTTAGTTCCAATTCCATACTGTAGCTAGAGACCTCTTTTTAAAACGTATCATCTCCTGATTTGGTTATTTGTTATTATAATGTCTCAGGGTGGTGGGACGGAAGCTGGCAATGGAACAACATGGAAAGGAGAGCTATCCAGTCCCTTTTGTGGCTTTATTAGCTCTTGCTATTTCCTTCCCCAAAGGCTGGGCAGACTGGACCTTATTCTGTGATCACCAGTCACTTGAAAACAGGTGTTGCTCTGTGAATGTTCTGGAGCTGCTTTAGGTGACTGCAAACTGCCCACGTTTTATTTATTCATATCTTTTGTTCCACTAACCCTCCACTCCACCCACAAGTGAGAGTAGGAGGTTGGGGCTGGTTTTCTCTGCTCACAGTGGAAAATGTACACTGGAACAATTCCTAGGCCTGCCTCCACCGCCATCTGCAGGGGGGCTAAAGCAAACCACTCACTTAGTCCAGGCCACCATGTCCTAGGCTTTGAAATAGGGCCAATCTAAGTTGGCTTAAAGCTCAACATTCAGAAAACGAAGATCATGGCATCCGGTCCCACCACTTCATGGGAAATAGATGGGGAAACAGTGTAAACAGTGTCAGACTTTATTTTTCTGGGCTCCAAAATCACTACAGATGGTGACTGCAGCCATGAAATTAAAAGACGCTTGCTCCTTGGAAGGAAAGTTATGACCAACCTAGACAGCATATTCAAAAGCAGAGACATTACTTTGCCAACAAAGGTTCGTCTAGTCAAGGCTATGGTTTTTCCTGTGGTCATGTATGGATGTGAGAGTTGGACTGTGAAGAAGGCTGAGCGCCGAAGAATTGATGCTTTTGAACTGTGATGTTGGAGAAGACTCTTGAGAGTCCCTTGGACTGCAAGGAGATCCAACCAGTCCATTCTGAAGGAGATCAGCCCTGGGATTTCTTTGGAAGGAATGATGCTAAAGCTGAAACTCCAGTCCTTTGGCCACCTCATGCGAAGAGTTGACTCATTGGAAAAGACTCTGATGCTGGGAGGGATTGGGGGCAGGAGGAGAAGGGGACGCCAGAGGATGAGATGGCTGGATGGCATCACTGACTCGATGGATGTGAGTCTGAGTGAACTCCGGAGTTGGTGATGGACAGGGAGGCCTGGCGTGCTGCGATTCATGGGGTTGCAAAGAGTCGGAGATGACTGAGCGACTGATCTGATCTGATCTGATACTGCCCCTATGACTTGATAGTGATAAAGAAATACTGCAGAGGAGCACGTTGCAATCATTAAAGGTGTACATAAATGTAAAGGGGAACCCGTTAGAGAAAGCCAATTTTTTTGCTGGTAAAGTAATTTTAGAGGAGGATGCTTCTGGCCTTGGAGCACTATCCTAAATTGAAACAAAACAGCTCATGAAGTGAGCCTTATTTATACCACCTTGGTTCCAAGGAAACAAAACAGCAAGTGTTACAAAGTCACTGACGCCCCCTCACATCGAAGTCCCATTACAAACTCAAAAAGAATTTTTTAAAAAGGCACAGGGGTCTGGGTAGAAATATGTAACCAAAACACAAAACTGCAATAGTCCCTTCACTGTGAGAAAACAATAACCCAAGTACATGGGTCTTCTCCAAATTCACCTTGCAATAATGGACTGAAAACAGGCCATTCATACTGTCAACTAGGGATCAAAGAGCGAGAGAGGAAGGAAGGAAATAAAGAAGGAAGAAAGAAAGAAAAAGAAAAAAATAACACCCACAATCTCTGGTTCACAATGCCAAAGAAGTGCAGCCATGCCTGTCTGCCCAACCCAAAGGCCTTTTAAAACATTCTATCAGCCAAGACTGCTTATCTCTTCTGGCTCCTGTTTTCCCTGGCAAGTGTGGGAAGTAAAGGATTGAGCAAGAGCATAAAGAGAGAAGTAGGTCAGTTTTGAAAAGCAAGCTGTTATATCATCTACTTTTCAGAGGTTAAAAAGTCCACCTTCACCTTGGTGTTAAATCAGTGCTTCCTATTTGCAACCCTGGTTAATGGCTGCTGGTGGTCAAAAACACTGGTTTCCATTTGCTCTTCTGCTAGAGTAGAGAAATGTCTGGTTTCCATTCAGGGTAAACATAGTGAGTTGTCTTTTTCTGACATTACCTTTTCTGACACCAACCGGGTAGCCTTCCATGCAATCCTCTTTCAACACTTAGGTTAGTGCAAGATTCCACAGGTTTATGTGTAGAGTCCCACAAGACCGCCCCTACTTTAGATGCCAGTCTCAAGTCCCAGGGACTCGGATGATCCACACTTCTGTCCAACGTGACTACAAATTCAGAGGTTCCCGCAACCCCCTCCTCAAGCTTGATAATTCACTAGAACGATTCATAGAATGCAGGGAAACACTTTATGCTTACAAGTTTATTGTAAAGGATACAACTCTGCAACAACCAAATGGAAGAGATGCACAGGGTGAGTATTTGGTGGTGTGTGTGGGGAGGGCGGCAGAGGGTGTGAAGCTTTATGCACTAAGTATGACACCCTCCCAGAGCCTCCACATGTTCACTAATCTGGAAGCTCCCAGATTCTGTAGTCTAGGCATGTTTCTGGAAGTTTCACTGCATAGGCATGATTGATTAAATCACTGGCCACTGGCAATTAGAAATCTCTTGACACCCCCTCCTCCCTCCTCAGAGGTCAGTGGCTAGACTGAAAGTTCCAACCCGCTAATCACTTGGTTGGTTTCTATGGCAATCAGCCTCCATCTAGAAGCCACCCCAGAGTCACTCTATTTGCATAAACTAGGGTAGGGTTGAAAGGGGCTCATCCTGTGTAACAAAAGATGCTTCTATCAGGAAATTCCAAGGATTTTAGGAGCTCTGTGCTATAAACTGAAGGCAAAGACCAAATATACATGTATTTCTTATTATACCACTCATGACATTACATTGCATGAGAACAGTCTTACAGAAGGGCTAATTCTTATTCAAAATAGTTGCAGTCTGAAACAGTGCCAAGTGGTCCACTTAGAAAGTCCGGTTCACCTTCAAGGCCCAAACAGAGCAGGCAATCACTTAAGCCATGGATGTCCTGAGTTAGTGACTTAGAGAAGTTACTTCTTAAGGGACACCTCTGACCAGGACCTTCACATCCGGCCTTTTCAGTTTTCTATTCCTTGCTTTCACAGCATTTATTACACACCTTTATGTAACCATTCAATTGAGGTTTATTTCTCTTCAACTAAAATGATAAGTTCTAGGAGGTCTGGTCTACATGTCTCTTGCTCATCATTGTATGCCTAGGGCTTAGCAGGCAGAACTGCTATTAAATATTAAATGAACATTAAAATAATTAAAATTAGAACCTCCCTTCCCCCTTGCTTGAAGCAAAACCCAGAACCATTTCCTACAAACACTGCATCATCTAATCTTCAAGTCACCAGAATCCTTTAGGAAATTAAGTCTCTATTCTAGCCCTGTCAGCAGAGAAAAGAGGTTTAGTTTAGGCATGGCCGTAAGACTAATGTGAGGCAGCTCTGGCGTTACTGAGGTGATAAGAGGAAGGTCAGACTTCTAAAAGAACCCATAAAGAACTGTAATGACAGGAATCAGGTAGGTCGTCCCCATTCCAAAGAAGGGGAGTGGTAGGGTTTCCACACACTGGGTTGGC
The DNA here is from genome assembly GCF_002263795.3 of Bos taurus. Taxonomy (NCBI): domain Eukaryota; kingdom Metazoa; phylum Chordata; class Mammalia; order Artiodactyla; family Bovidae; genus Bos; species Bos taurus. Next base: position 53,729,821 of record NC_037330.1, read on the forward strand.
TTTGGGCTTCAGAACTCAGAGGACTCTGTGGCTTCATGTGGTATTAGCAAAGGAGAGAAACCATACTCTCTCTGAAAGTTTAGAGTTGTGATGGCTTCCAGGAAATAAAAGCCACTCTCTCTGAAAGTTTAATACATGACTTCTAAATCAGGGTGGGGCTTTGCCTGGCTCAGTGACAAATTCAGCAGCACAACAGGTATCATCTTTGGTCAGTGACCTGGGTTTCTCTTCTGTGCACAGCACATGAATCTACGATTATTTCTCAGCAACAAACTTGAAGGTAGAAAGATTGTACCAAGAAAGCTAATGGTGTCTTTTTTTCCTATCTCTATTTTTTTCCCCTTAATCCATACACAATAAATAACATTTTTCTATTTCTACCCGACAACATCGCGTGTTTCTATTGTGGAAAGTCTTTACTCATTGAAGGAAGACAACAACAAAGTCACTGTCAGTTGAACAGAGACAGAAATGAAGAGGGTCCTATGTGCCACCAACTTGGTCCCAGCCAGAGATGGGGTTTAGAGAGTGTAGGAGGACTTTCTTTCAGCCACATCTTTCATTCATTAGGTATCCTTAACAATCATGACCTAGCCTCTACTGGGTGCAATGCATCATCCCAGGTGCTGAAGGGGACAGAAAAGTGTCAGACTCAAGACATGAACTTCAAAAGGAGCTTATTTGGTAAATAAAGCATGAATACAAGATCAAACACATGGATTACAGAGTTGTGTTTTAAGGTAATATATGCTAAGGAAATAACAGTCATTGCACAAGATTTATGAGTTGGACCAAGAAAAATGCACAGGATTTATATAAATGGGAGGTAATGGGATGAGGGATAGAAGGCAAGATTAATAAGGGGCACATAATATTTTATGTGAAGGGATGGGGAACAAATAAAAAGGCAAACAGATATTTCAGAAATTAGTGAAGAGACTGGAGTGGAATTTAGTTAGTGCAGATGGAGTGGAATTTCTGAGACAACAATAATGGAGATGAGTGTAAAGTGGATTAGGGTTAAATATTAAAGTCTAGATTGTCAGGCTAAGAATTTTTCAAGATGAATCTCAGCCCTTGGTATGTAACAGACACCTGAGAAATAACTGCTTTGGGATACAAATATCACTTTTAGAATTAATAGTCAAGTATTTTTATGAGAGCAGAAAGGAATTTAGATTAGAACACACAAGCAATAGGAAACCACTGATGGCATGTGAGCAGAGGACTGATGGAAAAAAAATTTAAGGGCATATTAGTATATATTAGGGAAATTAATTTGAAAGCATAAGGAAGCATTCATTGGAAAGGATTTGAGGATGAGAGCAGTGAGCCTAATTCTGTATTAGGGTATACACATCACATCACCTTGTAAAATAAAGATATTGGGACTTTGAAATACCAAGTAGAAGATCAGTTATGCTGAAAAATATTAAGCTTTCAGATTAGCCAGTAAAACGATGCAACTGGACAAAACAATTAGATTTTGAGGGGACAGAGTTTTCCCAAAAGTCATAAATGATGTTTTCAAAAGAGAAAAGTATTTGATTAGTTTCTGTTGTTGTTATTAGTGTTTTGTTGCATCAAGCGGCACGTAGGGATCTTGGGCCCTGGACCAGGGATTGAATCCACACCCCCTGCAGTAGAAGCATGGAGTCTTAACCATAGGACTGCCAGGAAAATTCCTGATTAGTTTCTCTACACTAGGTGGTACTTGAATACTTTGGTAGAAATTAGATGCTTTGAGATAAAAATAATACTTTTAGAATTAGTAGCCAAATATTTCATGCAATGTTATATCAGAGAAGAACAGGCATTTAAAATACACACACACACACATACACAATGGTGCCACAGATCTACAAGTGCCCATGTTAGACATGCCCGAGGCAAGCCGTCCACCCAAGAGCACACTGGGCTTTTCTTCTGTTGAGATCGTTAGGCTTTACGTCACTCACCATGCAACCAAATCTCTGTTTGAAATCAAGTTACAATTACTCTAATTATGGGCCAACATTTCATTTGTTTCACAACCGGGGCCTAATCAAACAGTTCTGTAGACTTTACCACAAGGTAACTTAATTGGAACTCCAGTACTTTGGCCACCTCATGCAAAGAGTTGACTCATTGGAAAAGACTCTGATGCTGGGAGGGATTGGGGGCAGGAGGAGAAGGGGACGACAGAGGATGAGATGGCTGGATGGCATCATGGACTCGATGGACGTGAGTCTGAGTGAACTCTGGGAGTTGGTGATGGACAGGGAGGCCTGGCGTGCTGCGATTCATGGGGTTGCAAAGAGTCGGACACGACTGAGCGACTGAACTGAACTGAACTGAACTTAAATTCAGTGCCAAAAGAGATTTTTTACAGTTTTCTTTACGTAACTGATTTACCAGTTTAGGGATCAGAAATCTTATTTCTATAAAAATTACTACAGGAACTAAATCTAAATTAAATCAAAACACATCCATTAAAAACTATATTCTTCTTTCATAAACACTTTGTTTAAATATCCCCCAGCAACAGGCCTGTGTGGACAAACCAGGAAGTGAGAACAAATATGATCACGTTGTGAAAGCAGAGTAAGATGAAAGAATACATTTGGAATCTGCTGAAGCACTCTTCAGATTTCATGTAAAAATTCATTCCTATGGAAACATCAATTTATATAAAGTTGTCATAGGAGGAATTGCAAAAGCAGACGTCTTCATTTTGTTGTTTGGCAATTCCCCTCAACCTCCTATGCAAATGCCTTTTCCTGCAGCTGGGCTGGCTCATCTGAAATGAGGGCACTCATCCACCTGTCTGGTGAATGGAGGACAGGGTTAAGCTATCATTTTCATGATACAAAGTCAGTCCTGAAAAAACAAAACAAAACAAAACAATCGCAGCCTTTAATGACTTACTTTGGAGAAATGTGCCTTTAGCTTATAAGGTAACAAGCAAATCCCATTCGTCCTAATGGTTTTGCTGAGATTCCTGTCACTCCTTGTGATTTACTTTAAATTATAAACTCCTTAAAAATAGGAACCATATTTTACTGTTTGACCAGTTTGTTTTTTCACTGAGTATGAAGACTCAGTGACCCAGACATAACAAGAGTTATACATATCTAATGATTATTTTTATTGTTCAAGAAAAGTGTTATCAAACAAGACTTGTCACAGATCACATTCCCCTACCAAGTAGAATCATAAGCACCTGCACTCAGCACCTTTTCCTTCATTCCTAGAGGTCTGCCTTGTGGAAGAGGCAGCTGGAAGATACCTGTGCAAAAACAGAAGGAATTCCCACTACTGACAGTTACTTTTATTCTTATTTTTAATTTTAAGCAGGATTTGACTACGTTTACTATAAAAATTTGCAAAAAAGCAAAATGGCTGTGTGAGGAAGAGAAGCGAAAAGCAAAAGAGAAAGGGAAAGATATAAGCATCTGAATGCAGAGTTCCAAAGTACAGCAAGGAGAGATAAAGCCTTCCTCAGAGATCAATGCAAAGAAATAGAAGAAAACAACAGAATGGAAAAGACTAGAGATCTCTTCAAGAAAATTAGAGATACCAAGGGAACATTTCATGCAAAGTGGGCTCGATAAAGGACAGAAATGGTATGGACCTAACAGAAGCAGAAGATATTAAGAAGAAGTGGCAAGAATACATAGGAGAACTATACAAAAAAGATCTTTACGACCAAGATAATCATGATGGTGTGATCACTCACCTAGAGCCAGACATCCTGGAATGTGAAGTCAAGTGGGCCTTAGAAAGCATCACTACCAACAAAGCTAGTGGAGGTGATGGAATTCCAGTTGAGCTATTTCAAATCCTGAAAGATGATGCTGTGAAAGTGCTGCACTCAATATGCCAGCAAATTGGGAAAACTCAGCAGTGGCCACAGGACTGGAAAAGGGCAGTTTTCATTCCAATCCCAAAGAAAGGCAATGCCAAAGAATCCTCAAACTACCTCACAAGTGCACTCATGTCACACGCTAGTAAAGTAATGCTCAAAATTCTCCAAGCCAGGCTTCAGCAATACGTGAACTGTGAACTTCCAGATGTTCATGCTGGTTTTAGAAAAGGCAGAGGAACCAGAGATCAAATTGCCAACATCTGCTGGATCATCGAAAAAGCAAGAGTTCCAGAAAAACATCTGTCTGCTTTACTGACTGTGCCAAAGCCTTTGACTGTGTGGATCACAATAAACTGTGGAAAATTCTGAAAGAGATGGGAATACCAGACCACTTGACCTGCCACTTGAGAAATCTATATGCAGGTCAGGAAGCAACAATTAGAACTGGACATGGAACAACAGACTGGTTCCAAATAGGAAAAGGAGTACATCAAGGCTGTATATTGTTACCCTGCTTATTTAACTTATATGCAGAGTACATCTTGAGAAATGCTGGGCTGGAAGAAGCACAAGGTGGAATTAAGATTTCTGGGAGAAATATCAATAACCTCAGATAGGCAGATGACACCACCCTTATGGCAGAAAGTGAAGAGGAACTAAAAAGCCTCTTGATGAAAGTGAAAGAGGAAAGTGAAAAAGTTGGCTTAAATGTTGGCTCAACATTCAGAAAACTATCATGGCATCTGGTCCCATCACTTCATGGGAAATAGATGGGGCAACAGTGGAAACAGTGTCAGACTTTATTTTTTTGGGCTCCAAAATCACTGCAGATGGTGACTGCAGCCTTGAAATTAAAAGACGCTTACTCCTTGGAAGGAAAGTTATGACCAACCTAGAAAGCATATTCAAAAGCAGACATTACTTTGCCAACAAAGGTCCGTCTAGTCAAGGCTATGGTTTTTCCACTAGTCATGAATGGTGTGAGAGTTGGACTGTGAAGGAAGCTGAGAGCCGAAGAATTGATGCTTTTGAACTGTGGTGTTGGAGAAGACTCTTGAGAGTCCCTTGGACTGCAAGGAGATCCAACCAGTCCATCCTAAAGGAGACCAGTCCTGGGTGTTCATTGGAACTACTGATACTAAGGCTGAAACTCTAATACTTTGGCCAGCTCATGCGAAGAGTTGACTCATTGGAAAAGACTCTGATGCTGGGAGGGATTGGGGTCAGGAGGAGAAGGGGACGACAGAGGATGAGATGGCTGGATGGCATCACTGACTCGATGGACATGAGTCTGAGTGAACTCCGGGAGTTGGTGATGGACAGGGAGGCCTGGCGTGCTGTGATTCATGGGGTCGCAAAGAGCTGGACACGACTGAGCGACTGAACTGAACTATAAAAATAATGCAATACTTCTATAGACATTTCTTAGTCAGGTAAACAAGCTAGGCTTCAACAAGGAATCAGGTACTACTGTCAGACAATGCACAAACAAAATGCAAAGGCGAACAGGCCAGTGCTCCTCTGTAGACAAAGCAGACACTGCTGCTACACATGAGAATGAAATTTAAAGGAAAAAAAAAAACTGTGAATGTCAGTGACATCCACGGGCACTATACATGCCTGTATAAACCGTGTGCATATAATAGTATGCATAATTAATTATGTGGATAGTGAATTCAATAAACATTTGAGAGCTATTCTATGCAAGAATGGTATTATTCCTAAGAAAATGAGGCAATTCTATTGTCATGTCTAAAGATACTGTCTAATGAGCCCACCTGTAAACTGATAAAAGTCAGTCAGTACTGAGGCAGGCCAGTGGCCTTGACAGTCTCCTTCTCTCTGGTCATTTTGTTGTCTGCCAGTTACTCTCTCTCCTTGTACTTTCCACTCTAGTGCCTTTTAGTTTACATTTGTATTCACTGGATTCTCTTGACAGGGGAGAATTTATTGAACATTTGCTATGTTGTAGGCTAAACGGGACAAGAAGGAATGACAGTCACTAAATGAGAATTCATTTTACTTTTGTATTTCACCTCATATCTACCCTTCAAACACTCAAAAGTTAGGGCGATGGGAAATATACACAAAATGAATAGGGAACAGAAATATATATAATCAAGGACTGAACAGGATAGTTGAAACAACAGTGAGATACACCTGCAT